>NW_020455510.1:4549833-4652894 GCF_003342845.1 Nothoprocta perdicaria
AGCGCGCCCCGGCGGCGCCGGCGCCCTCGGACGACGCCGACGAGGACGACTCCTTCGTGTCGGACAGCTCGGAGCAGGTGCAGGCGTGCGGGCGCGCGTGCTTCGCGCACAGCCGYGGCTTCCCGCTCGTCCGCTACGCCTACAGCGCGCCGCGCGCCGCAGACTGAGCGCCCCGTGCCCCCTCCACGCACTTTCCGGTCTAATGTTATTATTATATTATTGTGTCTCTTTCGTGTTTTTTTTTTTTTTTTATCTAGCGTCACTTGTAAAGAAGGGAAGCGGGCAGCGATTCCTTGAGCCATGCCTTGGAAAAATAATAAATTGCCCTCTCTGTAGATAACCGCAAACCAGATTTGTTCCGCAGCGTTTCTGCCACGGTTTTTACGTGCTCGAGGCCTCTCGCCGTCTCGTGCTCCGGTTGGGTTTTGGCTGTTGGCAAGGTAAGTTGGGGGCTCCGTTTTCTTTTCCTTCCTGCCGAAGCACAATATAAAGGACAGCTCTTAATATTAAAGAAGCTATTTTTAAGCGCGCCTTTTCTACGATGGAGCCGCCAGCTCTGTTGCTAGCTTTGTATAGTGCATTCAGCGTTGAATCTCAGGATGAATTTTACTGCAGGGCCAATAAAAAAAAAACAATAAAGGGGTTAATTCTCCCACGCCGAACTGTGAGAGTGGTCCAGGGGCACCGCGTCTGGTTTGCACTTCAGGCCGACGTTCAGTTTTTTAAAGGAATTCTTGGGTTTTTCCCCGTGGAAGTGCTTCGAGGCCGAAGCGGTCTCGGTGGAAGCAGAGCATGAGCAGCTGTCGGGAGCAATGGGTTTGGGGGCGTTTTTGTGCCTTTGGTGCCTCTGGAGCACCGGCCACGCGGGCAACCCAGGCACGAAGCAGCAGAGGGGCTGGAGCTTCTCCAGACAAGGAGTATCCGTGAACAGAGGGGGATGTTTAGCCAGGGGAGGGCCAACCGAAGGCAATTTTGCAATAAAATGTGGGTGTTTTTGCCAATTATTTTACCGAGAGTGAAGTACACTGTGCACAGCCGCTGGTTTTCATGCAAACCAGGGCACTGCTTTTAAACCCTTCAAGTCCCGAGGCCCAAATCACTTATCTGCAATCAGCGGTCCGTGTATCTGCATTGAATTTGAAGTCTGATTTAACCGAGTTACAAATGCATGATCAAGTAACCGGATACCTGTCTTGGGGCAATACCTTAAATCAAGAGCAAATCTACCATCCCAGTCGACATTCTTGCAAAGATTTAAAGCTAGATTGCTGTTTTGAGAATGAAACTGTATATACTGTTCATACGATGAATTTTTATCTTTGTATTGTAAATTATTTGATAGAACACATGATGGGAAAATGTGGCTTCAGTTCATTTTGTTAATTAAAGCTACCTCCTCAACTATAGTGGCTGCCAGTAGCAGAATGTTTAAAATGTGGTTTATATACTTTTTTTTTTTGCCTTGTAAATAGACATGGTTGTATATTGTCACTGTAATAAAACCTGAATCCTTGTATATCAAAATCATGTAGTTTGTACAAAATATGGGAGGATTATTTACTGTACGCTGTTAATTTTGTAAGCCAAAATATTCATGTGTTAAAACAAAAGAAAAGAAAAAACACCCCGGAGTTGTTCATTTTTAGATTTACACTCGTAAATATTACATCTGCAGTTAGCATGGATTGTTACACAAAAAAGCAAATAAAGGGTACATGAATATTCATTGCTATTTATGTGCATTTTTTTTAAAAAAAAAAGGTAAGGTGAAAAATGTGCAAATAGATTTAAAACAAAAACCCTGTAGTTGGTCCTGTCATCTGCTCTCTGCTACATGGGGTTAGAGTTTGGGGGAAGAATTGCCAGCAAGGTAAGAGAGTTTTRCTGGTTTATATGTGGATTTACGATCTCAGACTGATACTTGGGGGATGTTAAACATTGAGATGTGTTGGCCCTCTTAGAAAGTGATTAGTTTTTTAATCATTACTTATAGAATTTAAGCTCAAATGTTTTCAGTACGGCTCTGAAAGTTGCCAAGAGTCTCGTTTTTAAAAAAGTACCTCCATGCCAAGATTCACCCTCTTTTTTTTAATTTTTTTTAATTTTTTTTTTTATTTCTAAGTCTTGGTTTTATAAGATGGACATAGTGTGTTCCACGTTCCCTTGGTTGGCCAGTCAGCGCCAGGTAAGGAATACTGTTCAGAAAGGAACATAAATTGCAGTTTCACAGTGAGTAGCGAAGGACGTCCACCTCCCAACCTTCCAAGAAGTCCACTGTATTTTGAAACCAAGTTTTTGCGTATGGATTTATTTCTGCTCTGTTTTACGAGGGAGTCTTCGCCAAAATGCTGCTGTAATTGTCCACTGTGGTTCATTTCCAGCCCTTCGTTGGCAGTGAGTGTTTTCTGAGGTATTTGTCGCGTGTTTGCCCGGGCAGCTCGGCTCCGGACCAGGGCCACGTGCTCAGGTGTGCGACAGAAGAGTGCAACAAAAAGGGCATTCACGGGGAATTTAGCTAATTTTCCTTAAATCCATAGTGCATTTTGTTAAGTAACAYGTGCTTGGTTTGATTTTTTCCACCAGTTATCTCGGTGCAGATGAGTTTGAGTGTGTCTGCTCTTTGGCAGCTGCCTTTCCAGCTCAGCAAAACTCCCTCATTTCAGTTTTGAGGCTGAAGCAGCTGGAAGCTGGGGAAGGGATGGGAAGGGAAGGGAAACCCTCCTTGGGTGTCACTCCTCTGGTTTCCTCAAGCCTAAAGGCAGCTGAGAAGGTCCTGATGGTGACAGTGGCAACCACCTTGTTTCTAAACCTGCTGGACTGCTGTCGTGTCTGTGCCCCAGGAGTGGATTTAAGATGCAGAAAGAACTTGCTGGTGACTTTGAAATAAGGAAAACTTGAGGCAAGCAGGGTCCCTTTCTCCTCCTTTCTTCTTTTTTTTTCCCATTTCTTTCCAGCAGAATTTGCTGTATTTAATCATGCAGTTACTCAGAAATTTCAAAGTTGTACAAAAGATTTTTTTCTTCAATAACGTTGTTGACTTCCCATGATTATTTTAAACCCGTTTTCATTTACAGGTTAATATTTTTAATTAAAAGAACAATGTGCGTTTTGTTTCATACATATTCTCAGATTAATAATTTTTAATTACGTAGATGTTTTTGATCTTTTGTTGTTGGCATAATAAGTTTATTTTTAGCAAGAGTATTTTTTTATGTTACTTTTTATATTTTGTGCAGTAGGATCTTACCAGTTAACTGCTAACACTAAGCCCAGCTAGGTACGTCCTAGAAAATTTGAAGGGGAATGGAAACTAAGAGGGAATAATGGATCAGGAATTCCTGTGTTTACTGCTGTATCCGAGAGGATGAAAGGCTGCATTTCATGTGCTGCCTTCATGCCGTTACGCTGCTGTTAAATGTCAATGTTTAGGTTTAGCTTAAGAAATGCCAAAGGTCGCTGCAGCACTTGCAGCAAACTTGCTTATATTTGAGGGGAGCAAAATGCAAGGTGTGTCACAGGYTTACAGTGATAAAAGGTGACCTGCAGGCACCGTTTGGAAACGTCAGCCAGAAAGACAGCGGGGAAATCTGTTAATAGCCCCAGTTTTGTGAGACTGGAGAAACGAGGGYGCGAGCAAAACGAGCTCTGCAAGCGAACAGCAGGGCTCTGGCCTCTGTGTAATGAAAAGCAGATGCTTGTGGCTTGGGAATGAGGAGAAATCAAGCCGACGGAATTGATCCTGGTTCAGAAAGATGGGATCTCGCCATGAATGTTCTGCAGAGATCGTCTCCATCGCCTTGCACAAGGGCGAAATGCAACTCGAGGGCTGCTCGTCTTCAAACCAGTGGGACTGGGGTTGGTGGCTATGGGATAATACGCTGCAAGGGGAAGGAATCGCCATAAGATTCCTTAAATTGCAGAGTGATAAATGCAGGCACAAAGCCAGGCAAGAGGCCGGTAGAGCCTGAGCTCCTCCAGCCCCACGATGAGTGTGAAGCCAAACAGCTTCCTTGCTGCACGTGCCTCTGGCACCACATGCGGTCCCCATGCTGGGAGACCTCAAAATCGGGCAAGACTTCTGAAATTTCACTAGATTTAATTAAAAAAAAAAGATTTTTACTCAATTTTATAACTTGGACATACCTGTTTCATCAATTTATGCTTAATTGAGACCAACAGGCATGCTGTCTATGCCTTAATTTGTGCCTGGATTTAGTAGTTTTTTTCACTAGGATTGCTTTCATACTTTAAGAATGCGGCTACATCTGAAAGCAATTTTATTCTTTCTGTTAAATCTGCTTAATATTTAATGTATCTAAACTGAGGGGTTTCCTTGTGTCCTGCCTATCGGAGACTGAGCTGCTCATGTTACATCTGAATTTCTAAAAACCCAGTATTTCATAAAGAGTTGACAAATTCAGAGTAGTTGGTTTGTGCACAGAATCGAGTTCCTTTCTRTCTTTCATAGCCATAAGGTTACTTTTTTGGCCTACTTTCTGTGTAAAACGATTTTCCCAATGCTGTGGATAACAGATGGGAATTAACGCCATTCCAGGAGACAGACTAGGCTTTGACTGAACTTAACTCCATAGCTTAATGCATTTATCCCATAATCTCTGCAGAATCGTGCATGATGGCAACGATTGGGCTACTGCAGCAGAACTGAGTGTGGTTTTTACTRCTTCTTTGGTGAGAAATTAAGCTCATATTTCACAAGTGTAATAGCTATATGCCTATATATGCAGGTATGTAGTACATGTGTATATATATGTATTCATTACACTCAGTTTTCTGTCAGCTTTTGTGCTTGCTGATGTCCGTGGGGCTCGCGGGCCTCAGCGGTGCTGGTGTTTGAACCTAACTAGGGCAGAYGTTTTTAGATACAGACATTCCTATGTGGGCAAATTAAAATTTGGCCCTGAAGTGCGTCGTTGAAATACATCCTTTCTTCTGTAAAGGTAGATGATTTTCCTTTACTCAGATCCTCAGGGATCTAAGGTCTTGGGAGGTTGTGCAGCCTGTGAGAGAGGTTTTGGACTTCCCTTTGAGAGCATCCTGATGAAATAACCACACAGCAAACCAGAATTTATTGTCTTTTTTACCCACATTTTAGCTGCAATCAGCGCGCACACACACACACACACACATGTTAATGTAAAACCAGCGTGGGTTTATGTTTAACCAAGCTCAGGCCTGGTGTAGTGCACCTTGGCTCCTAAGACTTGGCCCAGGCTGCTCTGAGCTTTTCCTTTTTGAACTCGAGCGGGAAATTCAACTTCTAGCGCCATTTTATCTGCAACGTAGGTTTGGTCGGAGATCTCTTGATCAAATAGCTGGAAGGGGACGGGAAGGCAAAGCGAGAGGCTCCCATCTGCGGCTCTCATGGCATTCCCGTTTGAGAGGAAGCCACGTGAAGAGCTATTTTTTTGGTGCCAAAACGAGCAGTTTCGGTACCGGCGCAGGGCCCCCTCCCCCGCCCCTCAGGAACGGCGAGGCGGGACGGGGCAACGCGCGCGCGCCCCCCCCAGCGCGCATGCGCACGCGCCCYCCCCGCCGTTGCCAGGGCGACAGAGGCGGGCGTTGCCGCGGGGGCCGCCGGGAGCAGGTAGGGCGACCGTTAACGGCCGCTGACGGCCGTTAACGGCCCCTAACTGCCACCAGCCGCCCCCACCGCCATCATGAGCGGCGGGGCCCGCGGCGGGCCGCCTTCCCCCACCAGCTCGGAGGGCGAGGAGCCGCGCAGCTCCTCCTCGTGCTCCCGGTTCTCCCCCGCTTCCCGGCCCGGCTCCCGCAGCTGCGAGGAGGAGGAGGAGGAGGAGGAGCAGGGGGAAGCGGCCTTCCAGAGCCGCCAAGGCGATAGGTAACCTCGGGGTCTGCGCCCTGGCTGGAGGAGGGTGCCCGGGGCTGCCCCAGTGCAGCTGCTTGTTTTGGGGCTGCCCCTGCGCACTTGATTGTTTCCACAGGTTTCCTGGAAGGGCCCTAGGTTATTAACTCACCTGACTTCAGTGTACGGCAAGAGAAGTCCAGGGAGTTTGCTCAGATATTCCCAGAAGTTGCAGCTATGCAATGGGAAGGAATTTGACCTATTTATTGTCCCTCACGTTTCAAGTTTGCTGTTGCGTATCCTTTCATCCCTTCCCAATGGGCGGTTTTGTTCTCGTACTTTTCACGTCAGTAGCGCTGAAGTCAAACTGCAGCCCATCCTTGCAGCTGGAGCGGCCATCAGCAGCAGGCCACAAACTCAGGCCTATCGCTACAGTACCACCYGGCAGCTGGGACAGGGAATGGAAGACCCGGGTTAGGGCCTGAGCAGGAACAAGYTCAGCGAACTCAGACGTTGTATTTGAATAATGTTGCTACTGTGTTGTAATAAGCATCTTCCAAATGTTCGTGTAGGCGCTTCCGTGTGCAAGTGCCAAATCCTGAAAGGGATAATAAGAAAAAAACGCTTCTTACATAGTTGCTGCCCCCGCCACGCATGCTCAAACACTCTTGTTGTTGTTGTTGTCCTCTCAAAACTGCTCAAAAATTAGCCAGAGGCAGGCACTTAACGTGGGAAACTTAATATTCGCAAAAGACAAAAGCRGAAAACAAAACGTTGTGAAATGGTGTTAGGTGTTTTCATGCTTTTGCTATGGATTGGTGTTGTGTCTGATGGCTTCACTTCAGTGGATGTACGGTAAAGAGTAATCACGGTGTTTTCTGTTAATCAGACTTCAGTTCTAATGCCAGACATAGACAATTTGATTAAAAATCCTTATTTAAATACAAATACATGTTTGAGAGAGTGACGCTTTAAAGTTTGCTACTTTAATTACTCTGAGGAAATAGGTAGTTGGGAATGTGCTGGCATTTCAGCAAATGGTCCTGTGTAATTCAAGTTCAGTGTTGTTTAAAAAGATCTGTGCCCTGGAGAGTGACACTGCCRGTTAGGACTTGAATTTAGGACCGAGTTGCAGCCCCTGCTCTAGCAACATGTGAGTCCCAGACAGAGCACGCTACTGGAACAGAGGAAAATCATTTCTCCTGTTAAAAATACACTTTTGCCTCACATTTCTACATATTCAGCTTCTATTTTCCTCTGCTTTAACTTCATTTCCTCTGGTCTTACTGGTGACTATTAAGCTTTTCATTTACCACTCTGAATAATTAGTGAAATCAACAGCTTAAACTTCATAAACGTGTGTAATTACAGATCTCGGCAAGCGCMCACTGAGTTTTATTTTTCTGAACTYGTGTCTTCTTCCAGTACTTTTTCACCAATTGGCCCAGTATTGTTAGTATTATCCTGGTACCAGGAGCTCTAGGACAGGTTGTGTGTAGTGAAAAAATGCACTGAGAAGAATCCCTGCCCAAAATGTCAAGTCTGGGCAAAGTTTCATTAGTTTCCCAAATCTGCATGCGTAATGCTTTTATCCTTTTCTTTCATAAACTTTCAGWGTTATTTTCCAACAAAATGTATTGTTAGGCATTCTTAAGTCACATCCCTCACCATTGTTATATCTATATGGTTGAAAATTGTCGCTGCCCAATGTTTTGGTCTTTATTAATATTTTAGCCTGGAAGATTGAGGTTGCAGCAGGTGGTGTGGGACGTGGCTCGGCTTGGCCTGTGCTGCCTCGGTTCACTTGGTACATGTGTGCCAAGGTGCTAGCGCATGTCTGGCCACACGGCACAGGGACAGAGATGGATTCTGAGTGGGAAACAGCCCTTTCCTGGATTCCTTTCAACCTGGATCAGATTCAGTGGACTTTCCCCAGTGTGACCAGTGAGCGGTCACAGTAACACACGCAGGTGTAAAACAGTAGAGTAGAGCAGGCCAAAGCTTCGCCCTGATGTTGTTTTTAAGCATTCTGTGCCACAGAGAAACTTCCCTAGGGTTACTGGGGCATTAAATATTTTTCTGTAGAATTCTGCTATTCTTTGTGTGCTGTTCTTTTTTACACTAAAAAAAAAAAAAAGAGGTATCTTGCACTTAAAAGATTAAATTCAGGCGTGTTAACGTATGTGTTTGGATGCTGGTTTTGTAGCTTGAATTAAGCAAATAGGATTACTCACAGTAATAAAGTATGCAGATAAGTACTTCCAGAGCCCATATATTCATATAAAATACAAATGCAAAGTCTAGTTTCGCTGTTGACTCTATTGTTAAGGATTTTTTCTGTATAACCTAGAAGCAATTATAAAGAAATCCAGTGGCATGTTTTCAGTTTTGGTCAATACAGAGCCTAAAATACATTTTTACTTAYGAGATAGTATGTATATGGAACATTATAAAAGACTTTTTTTGACCTGGGGCTAGGATTGCTGCATTATTGTGAATTACGCAAGCTGTCCTATTAAGAGTTTAACAGAACCTTATATAACATGAGCAAGTAGTGTGTACAAGTTGTATTTCTTAAGTGTATTTCCTCTGAATGTTTTCCGGGGAGACAGATTAGCTCTCCACTAAGGCGGTTCTGTTCTCAGTTCCAATGCTCTTGGTGACCAAGGATAGAATACGGACATGAAATTTCAAGAAAGAAGGAAGGTGACTCTTTGATATTTCAGCTGCTARTTTTTATTTAGTTTCTAACAGGTAAAACTTCAGTCCGCCCCACAGTTTGGAACAGGAAAAGAATTGCTAACAAGCTAGAGTATAGTAAACAGAGCATAAGGGGAGTAGTCACAGATGTCATACAAATGATGTGCTTTTACGATATTACCAGACAAGCAGAAAAATAATGTAGTTGTTCAGAGTACCTTATGTAAAYCAAAAGTCATTATTGGAGGCAATAGCTCTTGCTAACTTTGAAATGGAATTGGAGTTAATATTCCATTTTTATTTCAGAAGGGTTGAGGACTGTGAGATAATAGGAGGAAGAAGTCATTCCCCTTTGAAAGATAACCTTTCACCATGGGAAGAGTGGTTCATCTGCAAAGAGAGAGAACTACGCATCCGTTTRCAAGCTAGAGCTCTGGAGGTGAATATTCTGATTGCTTTCTGTTAGACCATCAAACTACCAGGCACCAGAATGCATATGTATTTTTTTCTTTCAGTTGTGAGAAACAAATATTTTTGTCTGTTTTTTAAAATGTCTTTGGGCATCCCTAGTGTTTGGTTGTGCTAATGTGATTCATCAGCATCTCTGATGTGCGTTTTCTTTTGCTAATGTTACGCTTCATCGAAGTGGCGCCGGGTACTATTTTGCTTATGCAACTGTTAGGTAATGGTTCGAGTTGAAATGGTTAAAGCGTCTGTATGTAATTGGTACCTTGATTTTCATCACAGGTACAAATGCCTGTGTGTAGGCAGTAAAACACGGCAGGGCGTGTGCTGGGTGTAATCTGTCAGCCTGCTTGGCTAGATACAAGCCACGATGTTGTTAGCCTCTTAGGTGTGGAGTTATACAACTGTTTGCGTTTTCCCAGGATATCGTCCCCATCCCGGCATWGCTCTCCCGCCTTCCATTTTTTGCCCACCAAATGAACCATTCTTGAGTAGTGGGGCCASGACACAATTAAGGGAGCGAGCTGTATCTTTTCTTGATTAATATGTTTGCAGTTGATTAAATGATACTATTGTTTAAAAACAAATTGGAAGTATTGGGTAGTGGCTAGAACAATCACATCAAAACTTGGCCCATTTCTCCTTCTAGTTACTGATTTACCGTGTGACCTTGAGCAATGTCCTGAGCTTTTTGTGATTCACTAGATCCGTGAAGTGGCCCAACTCAGAGCTCTCTGTAGGTTACCCTTTGCTGCTACAACATCCATCACTGGAAGCTTCTAGAGCAAGGCTGGGAGATCAGACATTCAGAGGTGACACTAAAAGAGGTTTAGACTTGAGGAATGTGTTCTGAACTGCTAATATTCACCACCCATTTTACAACTTCCCTTTAGAATTTAATTTAATTTTAATTTTTGCTGTTTTGATTTCTGAGTACAAAAATGAGCTAAGCTAATTTCTGGTATCATATAAAAAATGTGGTTTGTGGATGATCTTCTCATGTGGTCTTGATGAGGAACCAAAGCAATTTTTTTTCTAATTTTCTAATTTTCTAATTTTCTAATTTTCATGTATCACCCAATTGCATTTATACTGTAACAAATATATTCTCAAAGGTGTCTCTCAAACAGATATTAAAAGCAAATACAGGATGAGCATTGCTTATAGCCGTGGAGTATGTAAATGGAATAGCAATATAGCAATGGAATACGTAAAAAGCTTTTATTTTTAATTTGTAATATTTTGAAAATATTTCATTTTAAGCTGTTATGATATAGGAAGCTTGGATAGTTTGTATCTGGAAAAATGCAATCAACTTATAAGATATCAAACGAGGACAAGGTGTCTATGTTATTGTATGCCTTATAAAGATGAAATACCTTTGAGTTTATTTCCTCYTCTTCAGGTTAAGGGTCCTCTTTCCAAGTTTGTTAAAATCCACAGGATTTTAAGTCATAAAATTCCTGTAACTCTGATACAAAACATCATATTTGAGCGATATCACATAACTTCTGCTGCTTTCCTGAATGCAGTGGCGCACAGGGTCTAAATTCGAAGTTTGGCAGAAAAGTACTGCCACAAATTGATATTCCTTTGACTAAAAGGACATTTAAATAAGCTGAAGGGTGATTTGTTTTCAATGCCTGGTTAAAATATGTGCTTCCAGTTTATAGCGTGAAAAATTACTTGTGCCCATTGATTGTATTTCATACTGTTGCTATGTTACGTATCCATCCTTAATATAGATTAATGAAGGAAAGCCATCAAATTGTTCAACTGTTTATGTTACTTTTATTGCAGCACTGTTTCCAGTATTGAGTGTATTAGTATAGGTGGTCACCATGGTTTTGAGAGATATCTTTTTCCTTTAATTAGAAAATTAATCTACAACTTGAGAAAACAAAAGAAAAGCAAGATTCTGAAAAGAGGAGAAAATTAGCTGAAGAGAAGCACAAGGAATGGGTGCAAAGGAAAAAAGAAGAGGTAACTATTGCTTTGACTGTTTTTATAGCTTTTGATATGCTTTGGTAGCAAACCTATGTAAAATTTGCTCAGGCTTTTTGGGTACTTTGCTGAAGATTGTTTTAATTGGTAATTGCAAAATTAAAACAATAGAGTTTCTGACTGCTTCCCCTCCCCCTTCCATGAGGTATAAAGGAATTTGTTTTCTGAATAGTCACTGACAACTGACCTTTATGTTGTCAAATATTACTCTGCTAATTATACCTGGGGTTGTRGTCTTCAGTACCTACCCCTTCTGATTTCCCAGGTTTAGTGCCCAAACATTTTGGGCAAAGTGTATGTCTGAACCGTGTGCAATGTCTTGTATGTTGAGAAGAGCCAGAAGGAGGATTTATTTAAGTACCATTGTGGACAGGCAAATAACATGGTAGAGTCTAGAGGGATAATTGAGGTATGAGGCCTGATTCAGGAAATTCTCGGTAGACCACAGATAGCAATTGGGAATTCCTTCATCCAAAATGCCATTTCTGAGTGGGATCAAGAGATCTTTTAAATTCCCTTGAGAGGATGACTAAGAGCAGGGTCAGAAGCAGACAGTCGTGATCTCAGCGGGGCACTGTGCAGCTCTGTGTCACATCAACGAGCCAGGCACACTGGGTGGCAAAAATGGTAACGTTTGGGAGGTCTGGGCTTGCTCAGACACTGGTAGCGTCTGTAGGGATGCTGGTTTCTTGCTGTTCCATACTTTTGGTTCTGGAAATTTTTGAACAAAAACCAGATGAAGTCTGATTAAAAGAAATACATCACAATAGTATTAGTTTGACAAAGACAGTTTTGATATTYGGACCTCACCTATTTGTCCTTGCTGGCTCAGAACTCTTTATTCTTCTGTTGGGTTCCATCTAACCAATAGAACAACCTGGATTTGGATTTCAGCTCCCAATTTCTTTTAGCCTCAATACTGACTGGAGAACTAGCTTAACCTCCCCATCAGCACCACAAACAACTCAGCTTAAACATTTATTATATTGTAGAAAGGGTAACTCCGTATTAAAATACACAGCAGAAAGGAAGAGATTTATCATTCAGCACAATGTCATTTTGCTCTGTTAAAACACAAATTACAACTGTCCAACTATTCGTTGGCTTGAAAGAGTTTGAACTGCCTTCTAAAAATGTCTGTTCACATTCCACATTAATGAAAATTCTTGTTTTCTTTCTCTGTCTCTCTCAAGTGTCGTCTGTAAACTTCCACTTACTTGAGTCCTCCTAGTTCTATGGTTGTGGATTTAGAGATGAGCTTCCTGCTCTCTGTTGTAAATGAAAATAGGTCTTTTGATGGTAGACACATGAGCCCAGAGAACAGGGGAAAAACATATTTGTGTCTGGATTTTTGTATATTATATTTTGGAAGAATAAGGTCATCCTTAGGCCATGGCCCAAGCTTTTACCAAAAGTAATTTGATTTTCATTTAAGTCAGATGAATCATTGGCTAGTCTTTTTCTGTAAACCACACTCAAATCAAGGATAAACTGAAGTTAAAAGCTTAGATGTCTTTAGGGTATTAACATTTGTGCTGCATAGTTCATACTACTTCAAGTTACCCAAAGATTATTTGTGGATGTTAACACAGAGTCCAGGATAAATACATCAACTCAGTTACTAAGAAGGTATTTACAGTTGGCCAAAGTTTTCATGGAGATCCAGGAGCACTAACAGGAATTTCTTGGGGAACAAATCCGTGATGTTTAGGAAAGCTACTTTATTTTTTTTTTTCTAGAGGCATCAAAAGGAGCTCTTTCTTTTGGCAAAGATGGCAGCCTCTTTCATTTCCAGGTACTGATTCTGAGACCCATATATGTAGACAGCATAAACTACAGTATCTTGTTTTTTWTTAACATGTGTTATCTCTGTGAATTCCATAAATATCTGTCCATCCGCATGGCTTAATACTGTATTGAGGAAGGAGGTAAGAGGTGGAAGAGTGTGCATGAAACTTCTTCCCTCCTCGTGAGTATGAGGTCTTCATGCAACTAGAGGAGAGGTTCCTGGGYGGTATCTTCACACCCTGAAACTGAAAGGACATTTATGCTAGAGGTAGAACATTGGTTTATGCAGAGAAAAATTCTACTCTCTTTGTGAGACAGGCCATTTTTCTTGTGTTTGGTTATATGACAATATTCACTGTGATGTTCTGCCCATTAGATATAGTCCTTAGGTTTCAGATTAGGCAGCAAAGCTTGAAGACTSTTTCTGTTAGCTGGTAGTTTCATTTTCTTATTTTATAATATGTGTTTAAGACAATATTGTGTGTGCATTTTTTATACTTCCAGTTGCATGAATTGCATGAATTATTTTTGAAAATAAAGGTAATATCRACTATTTAATATGCCTCTATGTGGTAGCTTTTGTGATTTAAAGGTTGTTCATGAATTAGAAATAACATGTCGAAATACTGAGTTGCGAAAGAACATTTTATCATATTATGCTAATATGATAATATTTTGCAACTTAGTGGATATTAAAAGCTTAATAAAAATCAATTATCAGGTGCTGGTGTCCTGTTTCTGCTAACAGCTTTGCAAATTTTCAGTAAGATACCAGATCTCTGTAGAAGAATAGCCTTGTCATTTGTGTTTAATGCTAAACTTCTGCTTCAGCATTACTTTTAGATTTATGGATAAAAGTGAGCAATTATAGTGGCACAATTATAAACACTCTACAAGCAAAATTTTGTTCCTTATCATGTTTTCATTATCAGCGTTAATTTGAGAGGGATTTGAAACAACCTTAGGACTGGACATAGATGAGCAAAGCCATTAGAATACCTCATAGTGTTCCCTGCATGTTAAATTGATTGTTAGATTGTTAATTCCACTATTTAGACTGCAGATTGGTAAGGAGTGCTGTGTGATCAACTCATAATTGAACTGTTGATGTGTAAAAAGAAAGGAACTGATATCACTGATCCCCTTGACAGAAGCCTAAGACCTGAATAGGTATTGAAAACCAACCGTTGTCTCATTTCATCAGGTCTGAATTAATGTTCATAAAAGCTTATTTTCTCTGTGTCTGTTCATTCTGTCACTTTTCATAAGTTAAAAGGTTTTTTTTTTAATTTTAATGTCAGTCAGTGCTGTTAGTTTGCATTCCTGTATCTATACATGTATATCCAATAGAGAAGTAACTTGATCTCTCTTTTGTATTAATAATTAAGCTGTTTTTGTACTCTAATTTTCTATTTTATCAATAGGATTTTAAACACGCTATTGATATCCTTCTAATAATTCTTTTTCTCATGGGAAAGGGTATTTTTTTTCCTTTAGGGAAAAATGTCCTGACTTCACTGGCAGCAGTAGATTCTTCCAAGTTCTTTGAAAGTGTATGGTTTGTTCAAGTTCAAGAAGTGTAGAAGAGTCACTTAGTGTTTAGGACTAAACTCATACTTTTAAAATATTGAGATTTATGTTAGACTTTGGAAAATTTCTAGCATATTCACCTGTAAAATACTTGGTGTTGGACTGATTTTGAAAATCTGTTTAAATCTGTTTCTGGTTTAGCATTGTCCTTTTTTTTTTTTTTTTTAGCTAGATGTTTTCTTAGAAGCTGATTTTATTTAGCACAGCAGTGTGGTTTAATATGTTCATACTGTAGATAAGCACTAAGTCTGAAGCCCTTCTGATGGACAAAAAGATAAAATGAAGGGCCAAAAAAGGACCTACTATGAGTGGAACGAACTTGAAGCTTTTATTGAAGCTGGAACCCAGATGTAAAGAATGGCAAGATTAGAGCACACAAAATTTTCCTGCACTATTTTGTGCTTCTATGCTGATAGGTTAATTTTTTTGTTGTTGTTGTTCTCCATCACTGAGTAAAGTTTTTTAAAAAATCTTGGTCTTGGAGTGACTGGGATTGATGAGCCTGCGCCCCTAAATGTGTTTTGAAGCTCTGCRTAGTGGCTTCATGGTGTCTTGTGTAGAGCCACTAGGTTTTTGCTTGACAAACAAATGTTACAGGTTTGTGACTGCTTAATTTAGCAAGCTGTAGATAATGCCTAGATTATTCCCAGACTTGGGTAAATAACACTTAAAGGAAGGAGACAGAAAATTCTGCTCATGTATCTTCAAGATGTTTGGGAATCCCTTCTCTGTTCCTTCCGGGGATTTTTTGCTCTTATATCATATCTAGAATATGAATCTAAATAATATTTAAATCCATGACGATTTAGATATGATTACAAAACTATATGTAGGTATAAGATATCCAACAAAAAATGTGATAGGTGACATGGTAGATGCACAGAGCTATTCCATTTGAAGGCCACATCTATTCAGGAAAAGGATTCAGTTCCAGGTTTCTTTGTGTGACCTGCTTCATGATAACTTAGTTTGTTCTGTTCAGCTTCAGGTCAGTGGAAGTGTCTTGGAGATGCTAGTGAAAATCTTTTCTTTTGGAAAATATGTGAACTGCTATGTGAAGTCGATTTGTATTTTTGCCCTTATTAGTGTTGAATTAATTAAATATTAGCTGCCTTCCAGGATTTTTTATTAGCACTCATCTCCTAAGAACGAGGAGCAGCAGGGAAAAACCCTTGCTAGAGTTCGGTTTCTAAAAGCTCTGTGTTTTCTAGATTCTTTGTGTTTCCCCCTCTTTTAGTGGTATTTCTGGAGGGAACTGAGAATGGATTTCATTTTGAATTGTTACGTAGTTTCACATTGAACRTTCTTATCTGCCAAATAGGGGCACGGCCTCTGTGTATATAGTTTGCAAACATAATTTGGGTCGAAGGCTTGCCACCTATCAAGAATGCTGTCTTTGTCAGCACTGTTTCTGAAGAACCACAGCTAAATTTGAGCTGCTTTCTATTTTCTTTTTCCTATTTTGTCTGAACTTTTGATCCTGAGACATGGAGTCTCTGTGGTTCCTATCAGCAACATATGAYTGGACACTTAAGGTCTTATTCCAAAAACTTTCTATTTAATACGTATTTTGTGTAACCACCGCTAATGCAGAATACAATTTGTTCTGTAGCTCGGGCATGACTTTCAAGCTTAAAGAGCCAAGCCTCCCTTTCTTTCGCCTAATGAATATTTATTTTCTGCAGGGCTGYACTGCTTCAACACAAGGGGTGGAGAACCCAGCCCACAGCCCGGTAGACAGCGCGTTCTCCGAGAGTGGGACACGTTTGAATCCCCTCGGGCAGAGGAGGAGGGAATGACACGGGGCTCCTCCAGTCCTAGGTTAATGTTCAAACAGCTGAGCTGCTGTTTGGAGCTGAGGCAGGGGCTGCTGCTGCATTTTGTGTGATGTCTGATCTGTGCTAGGGGCTGTGCTGGCAGCTTACACTTGAAAGAGGTGCCGAGTTCTTCACCCTTTTCAAGAAATGCAGTCCTGGGGGAAGCATAGGTATATATATAAATGCTGTTCCACCTTGAGAGCCAGCTGCATTAAAGAATTTGAATCTTGTATTTAAATGCCTGAGTCTGTCTTTACCTGTCTAAGCATTTTTGTGAATCCATATTAGTTTCTTGAGTATTTTTTCTCAAGCTTTCTTTGAAATTGTCCATTTTTTAGAGATTTGAAACACTTTACAGTCTTTTTCAACATTGTTGATGTCTCTCTACACAAAATTTCTTTTTTTTGGCGAAATTGTGCATGTGCACAATCATTTGCTATGCCATGGTATAATGTTAGCCTGTTGATCTTACTTGTCTGGACCTGTCTACAAATTCTCGTGTTGAGTTTTACAAATGATTTTTAGATAGTCTCAYGGAGGAGGAATTCAGTGCTTTGTGTTTCAAAGCAGCATTCGCGTGGTTACGAGGTCAGGCTCTTGTCACCACCAAGAGAGTGCTCAGGTGTCGATGCACCAAGACGGCGGAACAAACCAGATTGCTGAGGCTCTGACATGTGATTGATGGTCAGGATTCTTGTGAGGATAAACAAGGAAATTCAGATTTTTTTTTCTTGCCAAGTTAATAGCTCTGCAGTGGAGACGCTGGCTTGGTAGCAGCTCCGTGAGATGCACGGTTCTTACTGAGTCACCCGTCGGGCTTCCTGCCAGGCCGGGTTTGCTCTGGGTGGGGAATTTCCAAGTACGGACCTAGCCCAGGCCTTACTAGATGGGTAGGATCGCAGCCCAGGGCACTAAGCCCGCGGGCAGATTTGTATCCTCTCTCCTTAATAACGTGCTTGGGTGGGGTGGCAGGAGAACAAGCCTGTCTTGCACTGAGTAATTGGATGTTTTACAATCAATACCTCCATTTATGTAATAATATAATCAGATTTTAAAGCATATGTAAATGCACTGGTGGTTTAGTGAATAGATAATGCTCGTTTTGAACACGAGATCAAAGAGAATTTTTAAAACCCAATCTGACGACACCGAGCACAAACAAAATATAGTTTCCCTTCCCCCTCTAATATGTATKTGGAAAGGGGATTGAAGAACATGTGTATTATTATGCACATTCCTAGCATTTTTGATGGATTTATATAATGGAAAGTAATCAAGATGGGGGAAGGCTGGGGTGAGAGGAGCTTGACATGCAGCAGCTCATTAAAGCAGCTGGGCATGCACTGTACCCTCCCTTCATGAAGGAAAAGCTGCTTCGCACTGAACGGGAAGGGGAGGCGTCACTGGGTTGCCTGCAAAATAATTTCTAGGCAGCTGCAAAGCCCCGCAGTTCTGCAGGGAGCCTCCYGTTCGTGAGGATGGCTCAGTGGAGGAAAAACTTAGCAAAAGCCCTGGTTTTCATGGCAGTCTGCACTGTTTGCATAGGACCCCGCTCGAGCATTCACCTCTATATGGAAGGACCCGACTTCTTCATTTCTCTCCCATGTTAATTTACATGCTTTTTATATGTTAAGAGCCTAAAGACTGTAGCTTTGAACAGTCTGGCTTTGGTACCTTTTATGTACAATGGTATGACACAGAGTGGAGCAAAGAACAAAAGAGCAAAAATCTTTGTACACCTCTCCACAAACAGCTTTAACTCCATTTTAGCATGTACCTCTCATCCACCTTAATACTTTTTATCTGGCCCAGACTATCATTGTCTTGTGAAGGGACAGAAGAGCAGCTGTGAACAAAAGAGAACAAGATGCAATTTAGAAGGAGGAGGAAAAGCTTAGACAATTGGTCTTTTTTTTTTTTTTAAACTGGGATTCCACATAACTTGCCGAAAAGCGGGTCATTTTTACTCCTTTACATATTTGAACACCGAAGGTTCTATTTCACATTCAGAAAGCTCTTGTTTCCTTTCTCCAAGAGTACAGAAGCGTTTTTTCTTATTGTTCCAGGATGAAATGCTTTTTTGATCGATCTTAGTTGTGATTGTGGATGTCATCATGTGCATAGACCTTCAAATCAGATTAATCAGACTTTCCTTTTATAGTTTTACATTCCAATCCATACATGGAAGCTGTATCTTTGTGTCTATATATTCATCTCTGACCATTTTCCCTGCACCACAGAACAGAGTTGGCCGTTGTTTCCTAGAATACACCTGAGGTAAAATGAAAATAAAATATGAGGTGAAAATGTAATTCTTAGCTAATGTTTGGGAAATTGACTGCTGAGTGTACMCAACTGCTTGTTGTCTCAGTGGTACTGAGATTTGCCATCATAGGGTAAGTGAAAAGACATGCATCTGAGATAGATTATGGCAAAGAGAGTTTTAAAAGACATGCCTTATAAAAGGGGGAAAAAGAGTTAATGCATAATCTAGCAGCTGCTGCTAAAATTCCAGTATTGCCGCTCTGCCAAACACAGACAGGGTCACGCTAACTCAAGCTTATTCTGTAAACTGGTTCCTTCAGATAAGAAGTCTGCAGTTTAGCTTTGTGACACGACACTGGGAAAAAAGGAATGCCAAGACCAAATGAAGTTTATGCTTAAAAATATTTTGCAATGAGCATCATCATTCCCTTATCAAGATAATTTTATACAGCATGGGTAAGAATCCAATTGTGATAGCATTTATTAGCCGGTACTGTTTCTTACAATAAAAATGCCAAAAGCTTTAAAGAGAAAATGCATCCCTTGGAGATTATTGCCCCTGCACCTCATTGCATGACCAGCAGAAAGGAGCTGGGGTTTTGTCCCCAGCTCCAGTGTTGTGGCTCCAGCTTCTTTATGCATAATTGGAGCTTCCAGCGTTGCCATAAATCTGGAAGAAAGGAGYTAGGTGGAAACAAGCTTCTTGCCTTTTGTGCTTGAAAGATGCAAGAGAGGAAGGGAACTGCAGTCCTGTTCTCCTTGTAATTGTGTTTTTCCTCTTATACATAAAGGTCCTATTTTTAAGACTAAGTTTTAAAAGAGTCTGCAATACTGCCTTCTTCCCACCCGCCCCCCCCTTTTTTTCTTTTCTCTCCAGGGTTATGGTGAATTTTTTTTTTGTAGTTCTCTATGTTATCACAAGAAATATATTGAAAAATTTAGATTTTGTTTCTTTGATCTCTTTCACTTAGGAAAGAAGGGAAAGGGAACGAAAGCTGAGCAAAGAAATGGCAGAAAAGGCCACCAAGGAACTAGAAAAAATGCAGTTACAAGAAAAGGCCAAAGAAAAGTATAAAGAATGGTTAAAGAAGAAAAGAGCTGAAGAGTCAGAAAAGAAGAAGAAAGAGAAGGTATTCGTCACTTATTTTGGATGAGGYTCCCTAATTTGTAACTCACGTTAAGTATGCTGATTAATTAAATTGGTGGGAATTCATCAAATGTCCATGTTCTGCATGAAGAACGTTTTGTAAAGTTGTAACRTTAGTGTTGAAGACATTGAGAGACGGCTGGTAAAACAAGATGTGTTTTAACACACTCTTTATTCTTCCTTAGAAAGCTCTTTTTCATATTGATTAATCACTTCTTTAGAGCAAGTTTAAAAGATCCTTCATGTGTCAGGCTCACTAAGAAGCTTCTTAAAATACAGGCTTTTAGGTCTGCTGTTTCCCTCGGGTGAGCACTGTAGCAAAACCACGGTTTCATGCATCACCCAGCATTCCCCTCAGGTAATACATGTGGGTAGTAACTGTGCCTGAAACCTATGAAAATGAAATGGGACTGGATCTGTTTTCCTTCAAGGCTGTTGCTTGTGTTTTGATTTAATTAACGTTGCAGGACACYTTATGAATGGAATATGTAAGAAGATAGAAATACTGCCTTACTATAGTAGTTAGGTATGAGGAGTAGCATTCAAGTGTGAGGAAGGATTTTGATTAGTAGTAGTAGAGCATTTATTTTTGGAGTGCACAATACGTTCATAAGTATTTYYTAAGTGTATATAATAACTTCTTTAATTTTAAAATACCATAAGCTATATCAGATCAGTTTTAAGGCCTTGATATTCTTAATTTTGTSGACTTRTTAATTATATAATTAAAATCTACTTAAATATTCTGTTCTGGTTTATTTCCAACTGAACAAAGTGCTACTGTGTATCTACTGAACGTCCAGAGTACACAGCACAAGGAACTTTTGAAACCCAAGAAAATATAAGTCTTAAGAATGGATTTAAATCTTGTCKACTTTCAGTTCTGTCKTCTTTAAACTGTAGTTAAGWTCTCAGAAACTTTCTTCACAGTATCACTTAAGATTGTTTAGACCCACTCGCACTGCCTGTACATACTACTTGTACTCCACATCCAGATTAATGATTCCCCAAATTGAATTTCTGCTGCGTGCTTAATGGCAACCCAAATTTAGCTGGGTTAGGGCTGTATGAAGATGAGTGAATGGGAACTCTGGGTGGCTGTCCAAGATGCAGTTTTTTCTTTAAGCTTACTAACTACAGTGCAATAGGCTGAGAATGTGTTTATATAATATATTTTGTATATATTGTACAAGATTTCGGCTGTAGGTCTTGTATATTTTGKTTTTTAGGAGAAGGAAAAAGAAAGGGAAGCTGAGCTACGGGAGAAGAGAGAGAGATCAGAGAAGATCTTTAAGGAATGGCTGCATAACGCTAGAAATAAAGCCCGACCTGTTTTAAATGGTTATGGCTACCCACATGGGAAGTCTACAGGTTTGTACTTTCATAGGCATGTACAGTGACTTAAATTTGTGGTTCCCTTCCCTCTAATCGTTAATGTAAAATGAAGCCTGTTTTAAGTTTTCATCCAGGATCTAATTTTGACACTTGGGAATAGCTAGCCCATATGGTTTAAGTTAGAGAGTCTTTTACTGTGAGATCCATTGTGTGTTTTTCATAGCCCTTCAAGTTATTTGAGAAGAGAAGAATGTGGCAAACCAAAGTATAATTGATCTTAATCTTGTTAGGTTCCTTATCAGGCACAGGAATCGCTAGAGCCAATTACTGGTTCCTGAGAAACATATCAGCCATACTGGCATCTTTCTGAAGTTAGTTTAGGTACCATCTTATAGTATCTGAATCCCCCCTTAGCAAAAGCCTTTTGGAGATGGAGAGCCTGATAAGAGCATGGCAGAAACCCAGTCTCAAAAAGGAGCCTTGGCAATCCTCCTCCCTTCTGAGCTAAAGCTTCTTTTCCATGCATCTTGGCATTTTTTTCAAGGAAAAATGATGTATGTTTTCTTTTTTTATTCATCAAATTAATTTCATAGTTGTTATTTGAATTCATAGCAAAATGTTTTGAAACCTAAATTCCACCCAGCCATTTGTTCCTCGGTTAGGATTGCTTATGGATGGTGACGCAGGTGGCTTTCGTGTTTTGTTCTGGCAACTCCTTCCTTCCCAACAGCTGCTGTCACTGGTCTAAGTGACTTCTGAAGAGCAGCTTCGTTCTCCGTTGTGCTCACGCAGTAGAATATGTCCCAGAATTTGTTTTGCCCACGCTTGTGAAGTATGTGTTGAAACAACTGCGAGGGCAACGTGTTCCTTCTGTCCTTGTTTAGCTTTCTGACATTGCTTTGTGCACCATAGACTATTAATCATAGGTAGTTAGTGTATGTTTCTTCTCAATGGGCCAAAGATTAACAGTTAAGGAAAGTGGAAAAATAATGTGAATTTTAAAAATGCGGTGAGAAGAAGTAATATTTATAAATGTCTCAGAACTTTGAACAAACTAGCAAAGTAGCCATTTTATAGTGTTCATCTATATGTTCAAAGTGCTGAGCATTTTGAATGTTGCACAGCATTCGACATGCTTTTTAATGTAAATGAAAGATTGATTGTTTGGTAAAGTGAGAGTCGAAGATTTATTGCTTTGAGTCATTTAAGTTGTGACCTGTTTGTTCTATCTTCCCTTAAAGATTCTGCTGTTTTTGCTAGTCTGGATTAGGTGCATAATTGCTTGCAGTGTAAAGCTTATGATGCAGGTACTCCTTTTTAATTATGTGTATTTTCTAACTATTTCAGGATGYTATGATGGAATTTCATATCCAACTCCAGCATATTGTAACCCCATTCCTTGGAAACCAATACACATACCTCCTCCAAAAGAAGACAGTAGTGTTAGCGTGAAGAGCAGCAAGAGATGTGTACGCCCCCAGTCACATAGATCTTCACCTCTGGTAATCTGTAAGCCCCAAACCACCCGTTGCGTAGCTTCCTCGCACAGGAAGCARTTGTAGTACAAAAGTCAAAATCAGTCTGAAAAGCTCAAGTGACCAGGGCCGTAAATATGAAATTATACGTCCAAAACAGTTTTAACAAACAAAGCAAAGCACAGCTTTTGTGAACAGGCTTTGTACTGAATGTTAAATAACCAGTCACCTTATTTTCCAAGGGTCTTTCGCATGCTGAGCTTTACTGAAAAGTCATATGTGGCCAATTGAAACGGGACTGTACTTTGATRCCAATAAAACATACATCATTGTTTCTCTCTTTCTTCACTTGCTTTTTGGGAGTGTGGGGATGAAGGATGTGGGGCTATTCTTTTGGGCAATGGGATTGAAAGATTATTTTAAAGATGCTAATTACAAGAACTTGGAAACAATTCTAGCCTCGATGGGGGAGGAATTGGAGATGTCTTTGGGATGGCAGAGGTTACACCGCGAGTGCTGCAGTGGATGCAAACAAAGTGGATGCCCTTTGTGCAGGAGAGGAGCAGGATTGCCTCAGGAATTCATGAGGAGGCAGCAGGTAAGGCTTTCTTAAGGGACAAACCTCACATTCACAGGCCCTGATGAGAGGACTTGAACCTCCCCAGTATTTGCTAGAAGAGCACATCAATGCAGCGGTCTAGGAGGTTTCTGGAGTATCTCAAACCATCTCAGATATCAAGTTTATGTTTAAGACCTTACCCTTGCCCTTACTCTGAATAAATTAGTTTATACAATAGGCTCATATGACAGTTCTGTCTAGATAATGCCAAATGCTAGCAGCAGCCTGCACTGTCTTAGAGTTGTTTAGTTCTCCATTCTGCAATGTAAATATTTGTGGACATAAAATACTGGCTTTCATCAGAAGAAAACGATTGAAAAAAATGCTCTAGATAGGGGGCGTTTAATTGTATTAGTTTATGACAGTAGTGGCTAAAAGTCTTAACTAAAAATGGGACTGCTGCATACTGCAGACCCAAATACAAAGTGAAAGCCCATTTTAATACTTGAAGGTCCATCATTAAGTTGACAAAATGGACAAAAGCCAGAAAGGCAACTGAAGGCAGAATGGAAGCGGTAACTTAGAAGCAGCAGGTCAGGATCTGAAACAGGTCTGGTTCTCAGAGAACTGGACTGATTTACTTTTCTTCTCAAGAAAGAATTTTCTGTAATCAGGAATTTTTAAAAGCTGTTCCACAGTTTCTCTGGACAGACTCTTCCAATGTTTACTTGTGATTATGATGAAGAATTTTCTTCTTATATCTCAATGAAATTTCATCTGAAACAGCTTGTGCCTATTGCTTCTTGCCAGTCTTCTCCCTAACTGCCTTGTAGGTATTGGGAGACAGTGATTAAATCTCCACTGAGCCTTCTCTTCTGAACAAACAAGTTTTTTTCAGCCTTAATTCATATGTCAAGTTTTCTAGCCCTCTAATCATCATCTATCCACAACAATTAGGAAGAAAAAAGGGTAGGAGTTGCTCTAGTGTTTGTGCCGTTGCTATAGGTTGTTCTATCTGATAGATTGTATTTTCTGGGCCATCTGATAGAAACATCAAAAATGCAAAGATCTCTCATCTTTTTGAGCTTGTCGCTTCCAGTATAGGGAAACTGTGAGTAACACATAGCAGGGAAATATGTAATTCACTTAGGAAAAAAAACAGTATACCTGAAAAATAGCTTAGGGATTGTTAATTTATCAACACTGTCATCCTGTGTCGTTGAACTCTCTGTTACTGGTCTGTAATTTAGAGGATGTTTTGAACCTGCAAGGGACCTCGCTCCTACAAAAGAAGAGGGAGGGACAGGAGCAGGGCTCTTATCTCCCTCCTTTGTGTGGATGAGACATCTCATACAAAAGAAAGCTCTTATTAACCGTGGTTGTTAATAGATTAACGTGGTGATGGTGTGTGACAATGTACACAAGCKAAAGGTATAAAACTGTTATTCAACAAGGAGAGCGTAAATATGGGATCTGATCCTCTGCTTCAGGCTTTAGCCATTTCATTGGCTTTAATCTCTAAACCAAAACTCATGTAGCTGTTACCATTCTCCCCCTTTCCTTTTGCAAAATGCAAGTGCTTCATTATTAGCCTTGCGTGCTCTCAATGTGACAATTAAACATCCTGTGATTGCACAGTTATGTGGTAAATGAAACTCCAACCTGATTCACTGCTGATAAAACTCCAGCTATAGTAAGTGGACCCATGGCAGAGAGCTGTTATCGTTTCCATATGTTTCTGGGTGTTAGACCCATGTCCTGAACACACGGCTCTGTTCCTCGGCTTATGACTTGCGGGTGTGTTTTGGTCTGATGCATTTGGCTTTTCCTGTAATGAGATATCCAAGCTCCACGGTGATAGGTCTGTTCTTTTTATTTCTGTAACAACATGCAACTGAAGTGCCAAAGATTTGTGAAGATGTAATATGCAACATGAGTGGTCAGTATATTAATTAGCATGTGCTAAGAGTGCACAGCTTTCTACAATCTAGTGTCAGTCATAGCACAGAGTCAGAATTATTAGCATTTTATGCTGTATTTGTTTAGCTTTTTATTTCCCCATTATTCTATGCATAAGTAAAACAAAGACATCTAACGGCTCTTCTGAAAGGCAACAAAACCTCCTAACATGGTCACTGTTGCAATCTAAGCATATTCATGAATGSGTATAGGTTGTTCCCATATTTCTAGATATGTCAAACTTTTGGTTCACTGCAAGGCTTTTCGGAGGCATAAGGCAGTTCTAACGGCTCATGCAGCATTCCCCGCGGTGTGTGTGTATTCAATATTAATTTGTTTGTAAACACCTGGGAGAAATTTGAAGTCTGTGAAATATGCTGAGTGTCAGAACTTGCCTGAACTCCCTAGCTGACATCAGGGCGGAGATGTGTGGTTCAGGAATGGGAACACAGCAGTTAGTGTTGGAGTCCAGTAGTTTTCTTYGAGAAGCCTCAGCCAGACAAACTGAGCTGAGCACTCTCTGAAATTGTGGTTTGCACATGTTAGAAAATCCACATCCCTAAAGCCATCRTTTCTTGTCTCCCGCAGCCCCAAAGACTGATGGTATTATTTTACATGGAAAGGTTTATCCCATCTTCAGAATCAGAACACCACCTTTCATCTGGACACAGGCAACTCTAAATGGTCATATAAACCCCCAAAATAGCAACTTTAAAACGAAAGCCTTTGCTCTTGCTTATCTATAACATCAAAATGCAGTTCTGTGCTAATGAAATGAAAAATAAAGGTCAGGCAAGGCTGATCAGGGCTGTACATATTGGCTCCAAATCACCRACCAGAACGGTTATGCTGAGCAAAGAACAATACTGCTGGTTGTTTTTTTTTTTTTTTTCCAGCAAGATGTCCAGCACAGCATAAAGTGCTCTGGCCTTGCAGCACAGTGTAAGATTGGATGCTACAGAAAGCTGTAATTTCACACTGCTGCTACAAATAATTGCACCATTTTATTTCTCACATACTCCTAAAGTATCTCTCCTGTAGGATGTACTCCTAAAGTGTTCTCTGTGATTTCTGTGCTCATGGAAACTCACAGAGAGCCAAGGTGCAGACCTTATTTGTTAAACGCAGTCCAAGATTTTGGTGTCTATGTCACTAAAAGAACACAAGACACAACCTCAACTGCCTTTCTCTGTTTTCATCTCCTTGTTTTTGTGGAACTTCTGGTTCTGAGAATTCAGTTCAGTGAATCAATAGGCATTCTGTAAGAGTATATCAGTAGTAATTGGTCACTGTTATTGTACTATTGTAGGACAGTCCCTCTATTAACGTAACATGATACAGCTTTACTGTATTATGCTCCACTTATCCTGCTGTGCATTAGCTTCTAATAGCATCCTTGCCATGTAAAATTTAATAGTAATATCAATTTATTAATTTGCCCTTATTGTCAAAGGGACTGAAGAGCCATTGGGGGTCGTGATGCTGATTTCACTAGGAGATTTTGATGAGTGATTCCGGATGATTCTGCAGTGGTCAAAAGGCAAGGCTCTCCCCTGGGCAATGTGAAGAAGTGGGTTTGTGCTCCGTAATGAAAAGGAAATCTGAGAGGCCTGATCTAGTAAAGCATATAAGTGCTTGATTAACTTGAAACATGTGCGAGAAGTCATTGATCAGGCAGAACTTAAGAGCCGTTGTGCTTTCCTGGATTTGAGGCTGAAGAACTAAGGTTCAGTCAGTCAGCTCACTGTGTCTCACATGTAGAGTTATGCCCATGTTTTTAGGTATAGAAGCAGGGCATTTGGGCTGAGCTGACATTGCCTGTTTTTACAAATGCTTGTGCTTTTGCTTGCTAGTATCGACCTCTGCACTCAGTGTGGGTTATTGTGCTCATGCATCAATTTTTCCCTTACATGCACTTAGCACAAAGCCGCTAGTTTTTGTGGTGTGCTTCAAGTCCGTGGCTGTTCAGAACGTAGTTCTCTTCCTCTGTTTCACATCCACGTTCTTGAACTTCAGGAAGGCAAAAGGGAAGTCGATTCAACTGTGATAAGATGCTTGGTGTTGGGGAAGTGGGTGATAATGTGACCGCAGGCCTGGTTTCATTTGTGAAGATAAGGGAGCCATAATTTAGAGAAAGTCCAGAATCCAGTGCTGATGATGTAGTGTGAATCTTTATTTATTTTGAATGGAGCTACTTGTAAAGTCCACGTTTGTATGCTGACCTCTATTTTTCCGTCTGTACTGGTTAAGCTGGGCAGCCTTCAAATTGGTAAGATTTTCTGTAATCTCCTGGATGTGCTGGATATGCAGCTTGCGTTTCATGAGATTCCAACACAAATGGATCTTTTGGAGGAAAAAACCCCACTCCTTCCTTTTTTGTTATTTCAGGTGGTCTGGGTGTGTAGCTCGTACATAAAATTAGTAGGGCTCTTCTACTTCAGAGTATAGTATTTCAGGATGAGGCTGTTTAAAGGGGAGTAAGGCTACTAAGCCCTTTAAAACTACTGCAGACTTGGCACCTGGCAACCTCCTTTTAAGCCTTTGACACTTGCAAAGCCTAATCTTCTCGTAGAGCAGTTTGAAGGGTTGTGCAGTCACTTAAAATATTAATTTACATGACGGGTAATTTTGTATCTGAATGCCAATGGTCGTTAATTTACTAATAAGCTCACAGCATGCGATTTCCCTGGGACCTTGCCCTAGAAACTGTTGCATTTGTTATAAAATACTTAAAAGTAATTACTGATTCCATAGCCATTGGCCTGGAAGGGAAGACGTCTGAGTTAAGAGTCTCTGATCATCTTTTTATGTAAGCAGAATGATAGACATCCAGCAGGAGGGTTTCCACCTCTCTAAATAACAGGCTCTCGTTTGGTTCCTAGGTCCCTCACCTGGATGCACGTGGGAGAAATGAACTGAATCRTGGATACCTTTGGTAAGTGTCGACCCTTGGGAGATACCACGTGCTTGGATTCTTTCTGGAGTTTTGTAACTCGTCTGTCTCATGTTTCTTAACAGTCACCAATACAGAAGACTGGTTGGTGTCAGAAATGTACTGCTAGGTGAGCAGCCTATTTTGGCTTTTGATCTTGATGAGAGTATTTTTAGCTTGGGTTTGGATACAGTTTGAAGGGCATCTTGGGGAAAGAGTTGAGCCTGGACGACTTAGCTCCTCTGCTGGTGCTATAAAAACCTAATTACTCGCACAACTCATTTGCCAAGCATCCGAGTTACAGGTAAGGATTTGTTGCTTGCAGCTGGTTGGCAGGTAGGTTTGCGTGAGTGGTGACTCATGTTTGAGCACTGCAACTGCACTTCCTTGTGTAATCAACAGAGAGGCTAGCTGGGAAGAGACAGGATTAATTAGCATTTTGCTTTATTTGTAATACAGGTATTGCAGTAGTGCAGTGCTTAGGCTACTGCTTCACATAGTCAATGGTAAATTAGGCCTTGGTGCTACATAACAAGGGTTTGCAATCTAGACTTTCTTGCCAAAATCCCTGGTAAACAAAAGAGGCACCTCACAAGGGACTGATACGATCTACAAAGTATATCCAGGGGTTTGTTTGTTTTCTTCTTCCTTCTGGAACTATAAAGCATTTTTGTTCTGTTTTATCTTGGGCCCTTTTCAAGAGTAGAAACATGTATGAAATTATGTTTTATTTTTGCATAAAAATTTCAAATGCACTTCTCTCAGAGTCTTAATGTATACAGTATGGGTATTTTTATATATATATATATATATATATATATATGAAAAGCATTTGGCTAAGTTTTGGTGTTGCTTCAGTTTCTTAAGCATCACTAAAGGAAAGTAGAATGAATAATCAGGAGCTTTTGAATCATGATCTCAAAAAAGTGATTCTGTCCTAGTTGGATTTAGTTGGTAGAGTTACCCAGTCTACTCTTTAATCAGCATATATCCAACCCAGTGACGGATCTAAGCTGTTTATAAGATCTGGGACAAGCCARATAACTTCTCTGCCAAAGTCAGAACATGTCTGAGAACTAGTAGCTTTTATCAATTAGCTCTTTGGCTGCCCTGTCAGAACACATCCACAACAGGGAGTTGGTAGGTTTCGTTGCAGTGAAAAGCTGAGCAACAAGGGGAGAATGCAGGTACCTTTTCCTAATAGCTAGAACCTTCCTATTGCTCTAACTGTGCTGGTGAGCCCTTGCTRTGATAGGCACGGTCTCAAACACATGCAATTAAATGTTATCTAGAAACCAGATCACGGTACGTCTTCCACCGCTGTGTTTTAATTTTGTTTCTGTCTCTTGGTTGCTGCTCTATTGTTGCTCTTGATTATGAGTTAAAAATGTGCTAGTCCTTGGGCAATGCGGACTTTTAAAAAGGCAGAAAATATAAGGAAAGTTTTCTGCAGAGCGAAGAAACAAGGTCAAAGAATGCCTGGAACTAGCCCTGCAAGCCAAGAGTGCTTGCCCTTAAGAAAAGGAAAAAAAAAAAGCCTTTGGCAACAGGGAAAGCTCTAACCAATGGTAAAGTGCAATTACTGCTCAAATATGTACTATGTATAGAGCAGTTATTATTTAGTAAACGTCTCCCTCTCTCTCACCAGTGAAAAAACATGGTAACTTGTCTATGCTGTAAATCCACCCCCAATCCCCCTGGTAGTTTTTTAGGGGAAGAAAAAGCAAAAACCACAAGGCAAAAAGCAACAACCACTCAACCAATCCCAGATGAAACCTTGACTCACTGCAGCCTGGGGCACAGTTTTGAATCCAGCTTTTTGGAAAGACAAGTTCTTCCTGTTGCAGGAGAAGGGAGGGGAGGCATGAAAGGCCGTGTCACGGATTTCAAACGCGACTGTGTTTTGCAACGCCAGGAATCGGGCACACGGCAGGGGATTTGCAGGAGGGTTTTTAAATGCTGCCTTTTCCCTTTAGTGTGAATTTTCAGGAGAAATGTGAATTTTCAGAACCTACCAATGAGCTGAAATCAAACAGTCCTTTTCCCAAAATCAATCTCAGATAATTGGAGATAAAGCAAAAGCAGAAATCATCTGGCTCAGGTTTCATCTCCCCTACATTCGATACCTACCAGATAGGCTGCTCCCTCTGGGTTCCTATCCAGCATTAAAGAGAGATTGTCACACTCAGGGTGCGGTGACGTGTCTTTTAGAAGAACAGAGTGCGCTGCGGAAGAGTGTGTTTCCTTCCACTGTCTCTAACTACCCTCCTCAATGGGATATTAACTGTGCAGGTCTCTGCTCTTCATTCTACCTTTGCCACTTCTGGTCGAACCTTTTGTGGCATTGGGAGATGCCTTGAGATAAGACTGTATCCGTCGTTAGTGTCGCTTTCACAGCTTTAATTTGAGCCTTGCGTTTGGGAGTTTTTCACTGAAATCCTGGAGTGAGTGGTCACTTGGCTTTTGTTAAAAGAAACCCTCAAAAAGGTAACAGAGAAATGCACAGATTTGTCATGTGATTCCTAAACCAATGCCCCAACGCTTTGCTGAGAATCAGCTTGTGCTTTTGGCACTTTTGGCTTAGTGATACTCATGCCATTCCAAATTAAATTTCCAGCTGTTTGGCTTCCAGTTCCTCCTAGACATCAGGTGAAGACAACACTGTAGATTTTCAGAGCAGACCTGAAGGCTTGAAGGTCCAGTTTAAGTCCCACCTGAGATTTTACCTGTTCCTGTGTGTCACTGCTAGCTTCATTTGTACCCTTATGCCGATAAAAACAAGAAGCAGGTCTCTGTTCCACAGGTTTCTGGTGACTGTACAAGTCACAAAGATGCTCTGGATCTTCAGGCCCTCCAGAGTTTCCAACATCACTTTGAGCCAGACCCAAGTCTATCACAAAGATGTTAACAGGAGTAGTTGAGCATCTGGTGGCTAGGAGCATCATGTTTTGCCAGAAAATTAAAAATAAAACTCCAATTAAAGGTGTAAAAGCAAGCACTTTGCAAACTGTAAGTATTACTGGACAGGCTCAGAGATACTACTCAGGCGGCTTTTAATAGAGCATCTTTCTACTCATTTATTTTCCTGGGAATTTTAACTGCTGCAGGTTATTACAGTGAAAAAAAAATAGTAATGATACTTTCCTATTAATGAGTCCATACACTCCTTTCATCTAATAACTCAAAACAATGCCAGTTGGTTTACAGAATGTCCAGTGTTTTACTTGCAACGTGTTTTTTTCGCTCACTAGATGTCTTGGTATTTTAATATTCCAGATACAGGGTGATTCTTGATAAACTGGGCCCTTAAAAGAATGTGAGCTAGAGCTGGATTCTTTAATTAATTGGAACTATATTTGCTAGCATAAAGATTTGCTCCATGCTTTTGAGGTTCTTGGCTCTATTTCAGTATCTAGAACATGCTTCCTTTATTTCTTGCTGTATAATGAAGATATATATATATACAATACAACATATAACACAGTTGCTTTTTAAATGGGAATGTGTTTTGAACCTGAAAACAGTTCTGTTGGGCCAAATGATCCCGATATCAGTGAACAGTTTGCAACTTCTGTCCGGTTCTTAACACCATGGAAAATTAATGTTCTTGTTCCCCTGGCTTTGGATTTTTATACTGCAAAGGTGGAATCTTTCAGGTTGATGCAATAAAGAAAAAGAAGGCGAAGTAAGGAAAGCAAAGAAATTATCAGTTAATCAGAGTATTAGTCAAAAGGGAAGGAGTTTGACTCTAAAGCTATTTTCAATATGTTTTGTTTAGATAAAAGTGTTTATAGAAATGGGTGGGATTTTTTTTTTCATCTAGATGAACTCTAGGTCTTAATAGGTCTCTAGGTCCTCCACTATTGTTGGAAACTTATTCTCCTGAGTTGCTTTGAAAAACAAATTTTTTATCTTTAGGATGCAGCACATTGTGTGCCCTCCAGGCCTCCTCTTGTGGACTTGACTTCTTCACCTCTGGTAATTACATTTTTTTTCCCTTTATCTCTGATTTCTCCTCCTCCAAGTCGAAGTCTTGATAACACAGGTAGGTTACAGGAAGTAGTAGTTTGAGGACTACCTTTTCTCCTCGTATCACCAGACCAGTAGAAGGGAGGAGTGCGGCAATTAATGTACAGTCAGTCATGAGATAGGAACTGGTTTGGCACAGTCTTTCTGCATAAGCAACTAACATAGTCATGGATTTCCTTCTTATTTATTCAGGAAGCTTGTATGCTTCTTGGAGGCACCACATACCAGTTCTTGTGTTGGTTTATGTGCCTTCAACAAAACACTTCTGAATTTCTTCAGGCCAAGGAGACAAAGTCTTCACCATTACACGTGAGTTTCCTCCCACTGCCTGCACAAATTTCAGTCTGTATTTTCTAATATAACAAAATCCAACTCCAAAATCCAAGAGACTTGATTCTTCATTAGGCTGCTAGATGCTTGGTTTTTACCAAGTATTCTTTTTTAAAGTGGGAAGAGTAAGTTGTGGGAAGCAAGAATTTGACCTCACTGTTCCTTATAATGCTGAATATTTATGACTGTAGTGGCTCAAGTATTTACAAAAGAGCTAATCTGCACATTTAGAAGAGGTTCCAGAAATTAAAAACAGCTGAGGAGAGTAGTTCAACAGCTGGCAAAGAAGCTTGCTGTACTTGCCGGAGTGTATATCACATATATGACACACATGTGAAATACAAGAAGGTGTATTCCATATATTAGAGCTATGCAATAAAGACAAAAATGCCAAATTCCAGGATAGGAGACTGCCTTGTCACTCAGCACTGCAGCACTAAGTGCTGCCCTGCTGCAGCTTCTGTTAAGGTAGGCATATGTGGTAGCTTCCCAAACGAGCTCAGCTGCTGAGCAGCTCGCTGGGGTGCTGTGTATGTTAGCAAAGGCCGTAACAGTGCCCAATTTCAGCAAGAGTTTGTTGCTAAATCCATTTTCTCCCTTTCCCAAGCCATCTCCATCCCATCCTGGACATAGACAGCTGTCAAGCAGGGAGCCGAACGTCTTTTGACACCTTTTGGAGGCTTCTGATAAATTGTCCTAAACATCCAGGACCGTGTTTTGTGTGTAAGTACATTGGACTGCTATGGGCTGCTTGCTCAGTAACAGACCAAGCTGACAGCACAAGCGAGCTACCKGGTTTTGGTGACTAAGATGCTAATATTGGTTCAATTTCCTTTTCCTGTTTGTACAAACACTTGAGAGCACCTTGGTGGTTCGACAGGATGGGAGAGGAGGCAGACAAAGGCATGTTTTTGGAAAGATCAAGATTATCCTTCATGTCCTAGGACAGGACAGATGCTAAAGCTGGAGGATTTCCCGCTTGATCATATTAAATAATTGGACTTTCCATTATAGTAATACTTTTCTGATTAGCAGCTTCAGAGGAAAGTCGCTGCAGCCAGTGGTTGCTGATTTTTTTCCCATGCTGAGTCCCATCTCTCTCTTGCGGGGTTAAACTCTTGAGGTTGTGGCCAACAGAGAAGGAAGAAATTGGTGTTCTTGACTGCTGGTACTAAACCAGGGCATAGAAGTGTCTGTATCAAAAGTGTCCAGTTCACAACCACTGACCTCCACAAATTCACAGRTTGCAGGTAAGGTTCAATAGACACGTTTTATCCCCATGGCGATCTTGGTTTCTGAGGCCTGTAGGAAGTCATGGCTTATATTTTTAATCTCTTCTCTGCTGCTTGCTTCCAAAGGTCTTACCTGTGCTCACCAGCTGTGGTCAGATGAGGGTTTGGATTCTGCCCAATAATTTTTCCAGCAGGACCTCACCTGAAGGAAGTTGTCCAAAGAAAGTATGGTCCTGTGCCAAAATCGATTGCTGTCACAGCACACAGCCTTTGGCAGCACTAGGCTGTTTGTGCAAAATGAGTGGTTTCCATTTTGATTCCTCAAGTCTTTGTGCATTAAGAGACATTTTACTGCTCTTTCCTCTGCCGTCCGGCTGCCTCCTCTCACCTTCTTTCCTGTGAGCACCGTTCACYGAGGTAACCCAGTGGCAAGTGCCGAATGGCAAGTGACAGACACTTTCGTTCTCTCTCATCTATTGACTTGGCCAGCTCTGTCAAGATCTTGGGTAGCTCCTGCTGCTGGAGGTCAGTGGGCCCATGCGTGCGAGTATGTAGGTGCTCAAGGCCTAGAAGGAGGGAAAGACACACATGGTTTGTGTGGTTCTTTTATTGCCTTTTTCTTAATTTGCATAAAAATAAAATATTGGCCATGTTCCTGTCAACAGCGTAAAGACCTTCAACTAAAGCAGAGTCAGGATTTCCTGGGGTATGTAAAGCCAGCAACTTTCTCTAAGTTTTTCCCTTTGGTCCACATGGCCAAGTCTCTTGCAACTGTTCTGATGTTTTCTCTTTTGATGCATCTGTCCTGTTTTGTCTCCATGATTTTTCCTTCCTTGTTCTTTCGGGTTGACATTTTCTATTAAAAACTTCACCCGGGAAACACTCCTGTTAATTTCTGAGCAAACCTGTATATGGACTCTTTGGGGTATAGGTGAAACGTCTGTGGTTTGGCTCTATGTCTCTAGCAGGCTCACACATTTAAACTGGATTATGAGTAGCTTTTGTACGAGGAGTTTGCAGAGAAATTTAGCACAGTCCATAATAATCATGTTTCCTGGAGGTCCCAGCTGACTTTATAGCAGCAGTGGCTGCTGAGGGGCCTTGTGGCCTGAAGTTCATTGATGCTTCGTTGCCTTTCTGTTCCTGCTCAGAAAGATGCCCAGTTCTTGTCAGCACATACGGTTCTGTGGCCTGCCCACTTCGGGTACGTGGAGAAGACTCTGCTCATCTGTGTCAGCATCGCCCGTATTTGACACCTTTGCCATCAGACTTGCCTCGTTTGCATGGGGACATCCGAGTGTGATTGCTGGGCATATCCCTTGAGCAAGGGCCAGCTCTGCAGGTCTGCACTGAGCTGGTGAGGTCAGTGAAGCTGACTGAAGCTGTCCGTGTTGCCTGGGTAGGTGCAGAGAAAAGGTCTAGGGCTGCTAGATTCAGGCCGGCAGGAGTAACACGGTATTTCAAAGATGGCTTGAACAGAAAATCTGCTCGAGCACCTTCCTTTCTGAGGAGGAAACTGCACAGGAGAAAGAGAGACTGACTGCAGCTATTGAGACTGCCTGCTGCGCTGATTTTGACCATATAAGCTAATAAAGTTCAACTGTGACCCTGTGCAAGCTTATTCCAAGAGTGATGTCATTTCTGGCACCTAAGGCAAGTCCTTGGAGCTTGAAAATCGTGGCCCTATAAACTGGGTCTTCTCCATGACAAGTAAGCTCTTAGTATGCACCGTTTGAGACACGAATTTGGGCTGTTTTGCCTCAACCCATGTGCACGGTTCAGAAGGTCAGGCATTACCGCAGTGTCTCTCCTGTTATTTTAGGGCTCTCGCGTGTTATGGTTGGCCTTGATGACATGGCATTTGGTTTCAGTTATTTTTCCATGGGTTTGGCTTTGAAGAATAGACACATTTCGAGAAAAGTCCAGCAAGCTGTAAAGTTCATGAAGACCGAGGACTGTGATCTCGCTGAGACTTGAGCAGTTGAAAGGAGATAAGCATCTTATTTTAAGGACATTGAYGGTTTAACCTAAGTGTAGTGAATCTAAGTTGAGGGCAATGGCGAAACCAAAATTTGGGGTGGGTTAAGGGACAAGGAAGAGGCAAAAGGTAGAAAATAGAGGCAGTTAATGTAGTGTTTTCCTGTTTATGTCCAGCTGTTTTTAAATTACACTCAGTTTTACAATGACAAGAGGCAAAAGGGGAGAAAATGCTCTTGGTTGAAGTGAAGGAATTAGTCTGATAAATAATATGAAGAGTGGAAGGAGGAATTCCCTTTTGGGAGCACTGCTCTACCCTTGATCTTTGGCTGTAGCTCATGATTTGAGCTGGTGTTTTTCTTATTGCTGTGGTTTTTACTGTTAGATATTTTTTCTAACCTCCACATAAAGGCCCRTACAGCAAATATAGGCATCCTTTGTTTAAAGCGTGCCTGAGGGGAGAGTAAAAATTCCAAGGACTGCTTTTCAAAATGTRCGTGGCTGTTTAAATTAGCCAAAGCTGCTGGTATTAGAAGGACTCTGTTGTCTCCTCTCTTGTCTCAGCACTGAAAACTTGCTTCAGGGCTTATAAACTCACCCTTTAAATGGTGTGGTAAGGTTTTCAAACCCAAGAACCGCTTAATTCTTCAGCAAATCAGAGTCATTGCTTCRGAGTCATTCCCAAACATTATTTTGAAGATTAGATGACATGAGTTTTTACCGGCACRAAAGAAGTGCCTTTTATGCAGCTGTGGATTTGCAGAGGCCCTAGCTGCCGATATAGAAATGGTGGAAGGCAAGTGAGTCCAGAAGCAATGCGTGTTTAGGTCTTTCCGTCATRCAAACTAGTATTATACACATGTAAACCTAGAGAACACACCACTTTGGGGATTTCTTGTTTCTTTTCTTTGTGGATGTGTCATTCTCCCAGACTGGTGAACATGGGAGGCCTCATTTAATCTTTCCGCACTGCAGACTGACCTCTGTCAACGGCAGCTTGCTGCTGCTGCAACCCCAGCACTCGGGACTGCTTTTCYTCGCTCAGGAACGTGGATAACGGTTCAGGAAAAGCATGACASACTGTTGCAGAAGTTACAAACCTAGTAACAAAGTGGGCTTTCAAAGACATCCTATGCCTTGCCTTTTTTTCCCCTRCACTGCCCTCAGCGTGGCTAGATGGGCCGTGCAATTTAACAAAATACAAGCTGTCTTCCAGAGAAAAGCACCACAGAGAGAAAACAATATCTCTGGCCTCTCTCATGGCAGTCTCAGACTGAAATGAAAAACCAAAGAAAAGTTGATGTTGGAAGTGCTCTGTTGAAATGCAGAGACTTGTTCYTGCCACCCACTGACTTACCCAGGCCGGTGCATCCGTGGGTCTTCGTGCCCGTTCACAGAGGGCCACCAGAGACCTGGCTCCCCAGGACTCCAAAAAGGAACAAGGACGTGATGTTTTTATTATTATTTCTGTGTAGCGCTGCCTAGTTCAACAAGAACTCGGCTGGCTAATTTGACTGAGGCCCCGYTAAAATGGATTTTACCCTGGGTCACCTAAAGTTGACGAAGTTCAGGGAGGGAGCAGCAGAAATATTTTGCTCTGTGTCTCTGCAGGGGCTCTATGCGAAGGGCCAGATCTGCTGGAGAGACCCAGTAAACCTCGGAGGAGAAAGGGCAGCCTTGTAGTTAGTGGCAGGAAATTTATAATTTATTATCAATCGAAGCTGCAAAGAATTTTTAAGTGTCCAGAGGGACCAGGGATTATAAAAGTAGCATCACACTGATAAATATAATTTTTTTTTGCTAACCAGCATAACTTCCAAGCAATTCTTTCCTCTCTTGTCATTATCCTTCTACAATTTAAGAGAAACAAAAAACAAATAAATAAAAAAAAGAAAACATCAGAAAGCAAATAAAAAGAAAAGAAATACCATCCTATCTCCTTCATAGCCTTCAGTTTCTGGAACAGTGTGTACAAATGTAATTAATTTCCTTAAACTGAAGCAAATTTATATTTGTTTAGTGTTTTTTTCTTTTTCTTTCTTTTTTTTTTTTTTTTACAGTGAACGAAGGTTCTGTGACTACTAGACTCCAGGATGAAATGTGAGGAATAAAGTCTACTTGAAATAATAGGGAAGTCATTGAGTTTTAGGCTTTATTCTTGATCGGAGTCTGCTTAGAATTTCTCTCCCTGTGTGATTCAGCTGGCCTTGGAAAACCTGGAGTTGGAGTTATTGGAGGTTTACTCAGCTCTGGCATCCCTCAGGATGATGGTGCTAGTTATTGCTACAGGGACAGAAGGAAATAATGAAAGGTTAGGGATCATAAAGGCCAGTTTTGCCCTAGGGGTTGAATCACTAGCTCAAGATTCAGGTTTCTAAGTATTTAGGATTTTAACTATTTTAAGATCCRGGATGACAAGGTTTGTCCTATAGGTGCTGCCATCTGTTGATCTGCTCAGGACATGGTAGGAAGGCTTTAAATTTTCTCCGCATAGGGCAGAAAATGTCATGGCCAGATGCTGAATTATAGCCGAGCTTCTGGTGCCCTGGATGTTCTGGTCAGGTGCTGAATTATCCCTGGCTGTGCTGGGGGTCTTTGGAGGGGTCTTTGGGTTCCTGGGAAACACAGAGGAAGGAAGCACTGAGTKCAGGCTGAATTCAGAAAGCCTGAGCTCAGCGCTGCAAGCGGGATGGTCGCCGAGCTTGGGGCCCTTGTGCTGCTTGGCTCAGCTGCCAGGACACATTCAGCTAACCCAGCCTCCAGCCTGAGTTTCTGGATAAGGAAAAGGTTCCTTAATGCTCCCATTTTTGGCATTTTTTCCCTTTTCTTTTCCAAATTCAGTGCTGAAATGCTGGTTTCGCTCGGCTAAATGAGGACAAAACCTGGAGGAGATATTTCAGAAGTGCCGAAAGCAGAGCCGCCCTCCGGAGCCAAGCTATTCTTCTGCCTGTGATCCGCCTGTAAACACTTTTCCCTCCAAATTTTCAGCTCCTTTTGCGGTAAGGGAAAACATTTGAGCTCTGAAATGCTGACAGGTTAGGGAAGCTGCCGCTCTGCCCATAGCTGTGCAGCCCTCGTGTGCGGCTGATGGTGCTGGGACAGCAGCCAGCGCGGCCACAAGCCCGACGGAGCTGCTCCTGGGGCCTGTGCTGCCATCAGGGTCCCCTTGTGGGCCACAGTCCAACCTGCTGGGATAAGGACGTAGAGCCCGGGGTAAGCAGGACCCCGTCTGCCTGTCTTCTCTTGGGCAGGCGTTGAGGCCCAGCAGCTCTCGGCAGCCCTGCTGGACCCCCATGCGCTGGAGCCATCCATGGGACTCGAGTTCCTGACCACTGGTTGCGAGGGAGCTGCTTTTTGCATGCAGCTGCTTCAGGCTGGACTTTGCTTCCTAGATGCTGGTGTTTGGGGACTCAGGACTCAGGTAGAAGCCACCAGAGAGACGTGTGAGAGCATCAAGGTTAGCTCAGTGCTGTAATTGCACGCAGCAGATGCACATTCCCATCCCGGCTTTGCTGCAGTTTTCCTGTGTGACCCGAACAAGTATCCTGGTGTACCTCAGTTGCCATAACAAAACAGAGATATTATTTCCTTTCTCGCACTGCCTGTCTTGTGGAGCAGCTTTTGCGGTCAAGTGTTTTTACTCAGGATTTTACGGAACAGGGCTTGATGCAGTGAAGTCCTGCATTGTGGCCAGGGCCGTTAGCTGCTACCATGTTACCAATAATAAATAAAAACAAAGCAGGCGGCCTCGTTCTGCAACAGTGACAGCCCTGGCTTGGGTTGAGGGAAGTCTAATCAGAAGAATATAAACTGTCCAAAAAGTATTTTGTCTCGTATTACCATTTCCTCAATTCATCCAGCCTCTCAGATACTCTCATGGAAAGAAGCAGTTGGTGCCAAAAAGCCAACAAGGAGAACAAGGAGAGCTGCAGCTTCCTCCCCTTGCTTTTTTATTTTTTTTTTTTTTGTAATGAAATGCATTTCAGCAAGCTGAGAGAGGAAGTCGAAATGTTTGCTGTTATCATTTCTCTCTCCAATATCTTTATTCACTTTGTTCCCCAATGGGGAGAAGATCTCTCTGCCCTCCCACCTGCAGTCCCATCAGTGATGTCCGTTCCCAGCTCTCACCCCCTTCGCTCCATTCTCAGKGCCCATCTTGTTGGTTCCACTGCTTCTCCTTTCCGTGGTCTGTCTTCTTGGCTAGTCCCAAATTCCTTAGGGATGGGCACGTCAACACAGAGGATAAGTGTCATGAAGCATTTTCTGTGCCTTCACTGTCCAATGCACTTGGGGTGAGTAGTTTTTCTGAGCTCCTTCGAGAACCTCCACATCTGTCTGCTGCAGAATCTTGACTTTATTGTACATTAACGTGAAGGCCAGCAACGGTAGGAAAGAGAGACCAGAACGTAGCCACGAGCAGCAGAGTGGGTAGGTGGGATGTGCAGCCTGCGTCTCGCGTGGTCCTGACCCTCAGCCAGCAGCCAGGTTGGGCCGGGACCGTTTCTGAGTGGTTCCCGAGCAGGAACTCGGCTGTGCTTCAGCATTGGACAGTTCTAAATATATATATATATATATATATATGTATATTTGCTATATGATGAGAGACATGGCTCTTTCTATAAGGCAAGTCAGGCAGTTGACACTGGGTCAGTGTTATTAGCTTCAGCACCAGCCAGTTTTATTTGGAAGGATCTGCCTCATTTTCTATCTGCACATCTGTGCAGCAGCTGCAGGCACAGAGTTCCCAGGGGCTCAGCCTAATTTGTAGAATTACAGGGGTTGTGCCGGACTATAGAAAAGGTCTATTAGCGTTGCTCATGTTGAAAATTTAAACTTGATGCCTTCCACATGTCTGTTTTGTTTGGTTAGTCATCTTCTGGGTCCACGATTAACCCTTTGGAGGAATTTCTTCTGAAGGAAGGTAACTCTTGCATCATCAAATTTCTTACTGCCCATTTTCAGGAGGCCTCAATTTTGCTCCGTGTCTTCTCCAGGTTTCTAATGGTGTCAGGAGAACCATGAGTTGCTCGCTTGGCTTTTCACTTTCCCTCTGTTTTCAATGCACGAGGAAATCGGTGACTCCTGCCCAGCCACCTCTGTACAAAGCCCCTGAGGAGGAATCCTCCGTCCACCCTGGGCCCTGGAGATGCCTTTGCATGGCAGAATGGGGGTGACTACCTTGGAACTGGGTCGCAGCAGCCACGACAAGGCTTTGCTGAAGGATTCACCGTGAATTCCAGCAATGCCCTGCACTGTCTGTGGTGCTTTTGCGAGCAGTAAATCAGTGCTGGCCGCGTCGGGCTGCAGGCAGCGCGGTGCAGATGGGCTCCTCGCCACTCTATTTTCGTCCCGCTGAAATCTACCATATGTTTATGCTCCGCAAGTGAAAAGCAGCAGAAAACTAACATTGTTTCCATTTCTGACCCTTTGGACAATACGGCTGTTGTCTGGGGTCTGAGCGAGGAGGGCTCCTTGCCAGGCTGGAGCCTCGTGCAGAAAAGTGCCACCTACTGAATAACCACGACCACATCCTGCTCCCTTCCCCGGCTCCCTCCTCTCCCAGCATGGCAAGGGCTCCGCTCGTCGCCTCGGCAGCTTCCTATCAGTCTGATAGCAGAGGATTTCTGTGCTCGGAGCGGGTTGCAAGCTGAATTTTGGTAGAGGAGGGACATTGTCCCTYGTGCATTGGCAGGCTGTGCATGCAGCTGCTCGACCTTATGGAAAATGAACTGGGAAACAGTATAGAAATCTTACTGCTGAATTTTTGAATTTTCTCARGCTGAGCCTAAAACCTTCAGTTTGTCAAGCTGAGCCAGATTTTTATCCTTCCACACTCTCTGCATTGCAAAAAGCCCCTCTTGATGGCTAGTAACTTCATGGAGAAGTCGAGGCCGGAGCACAGAGACAGGGTTCAGGTACCTCCCGATGTGCTCCAAGAGCTCAATGGAAAAGGGTCCAAAGAAAATATTCCAACATGTTCCAGTATTTCAGGAGGTAATTTTCTTTGCAGGAAAAATCTCARTATTTTGAGATATTTCCTTCCTTCCAGATGATTGAATAAACTCCTGTTCCTCAGGGTGCACCTACGTCTTGAAGCCTCTCTTGTTCTTTTTCCTCTCCACTTGCATCCTCTCCCTTTCTCTCCCTCACCCCAGGTTCCCAGTCTGTGTTTACAGATTACTYCAGCCATCCCCAAAATGCTGCTGTTCCCCATCAGCAACTTAGTGGTGTGGCAGGCAAAAATGAAGAGGACGACAGGAACAGACTATCCACTATTGTAGGTAGCTTCACAGCTCTGTCCTCCGCCGTGAAAATATTWTTCTAACAGGTTTTGACAGCTAAAATTGCAAGGAAGTGTCCTTGCATTTGCTGCTTGTTCAAACCATGATTTTATTGCTGACGGACTGAGCTAATGCAGTGAGAGGTGCTTGGGTGCTGGAGAGCACACGGCAGGGGCACCTGGAAGCAGCCCTAGCCTAAGTACATGGGCACGCTGGAGTCAACTCTCTTTTGCCTTTAACTGAGGGAAGTTTTGTCACCAGTTTAGGTAATAAAAATATTTAGGTAATGAAAATACCAAGGGATAAACGGAAGATGACTAATCACGCTTTTTCTGCTCATTGTTTGCCTTCCATTCATCATCTGCTCTTTTCCTATGATCTCATTATTTTAGATTCCTCCAGCCGAGTCTGTGCAGCAGAAATAGCTCCTCGCACGCTGCGCAGCCGTCTGTTGGCTCTGGCACGGGGCGAGCTCTGCCTTTCCCAGGGGCTGCCACGTTCTCGTGCCAATGCAGCTTTTCACTCGCTACCCAGGCCTGCTTAGCACCTCAGCCCTGTTCTTCATTGCAGCTTCCACGTCCACATCGAACTCGGGGGCGCTCGGAATCGGGGCTGCTCGAAAGCTGTTTAGAGAACTTCAGAAGGGAAGGGAAGGATGAATGGCCATTTAATAACCTGCAGGCAGGGCTCTCCGCTTTGGTTGTCGTCGTTGTTTAACAGGAGTTGATGCATGTGCAGCGGGGAGTGAAGTCATGGGAAGCAGCTTAACCAAGTCAGGAGATGTTTGGATAGTCGGATGCGTTTTTGGTTTCCTGAAAGCCTGAAAAAGGAACAAAAGTGTGGGGAGCATGGAAATATATGTGCTGGAGAAAGGGAGTCAAGCTGCAGTGCTGCTTTTGTGGTCTAAAAAGCAAGTAAACACTGGGTGCCATTCCTACTACATGCCTGTGAGCATCGGCCCGCGAAGTCAGTGGGCTTATTCCAATATATTCCAATAGAGTATATYCCAATATATGTCACTGAATGCAAATAACAATGCTGGGGACAGGCCATTTCTGACAAGCAGAGCTACTGTGTAGGTCAAATTCAGGCTACTAAAGGCCTGTGCTATCACTGTGAGGTTTCCGATAGCTTTCAACAAAATGATTATGGGAATACAGCCTGCATACATTATTATGCTAGTATAAGATATAGGTGATTTTAAATGTTATATGTATTATATAGTATTATATATGCTGGGTTTTGCACCAGGGCGTTTTGGGAAYGTGCTGGTATCTTGATGGGCAGACAAAAGCAGCACACTTGATTTACAGGCAGCAAAGAGTGACTCTATAAAAGTCACCCTTTTGTAAATGTGGAAGGTGGCCCAGGTGACTGCCGTGGCCAAGACACAATCATTGCTTTGCAGGTCTGCACACAAAGATGCATCAAGGAGAGAGATGGAGCAACTCTCCAGACTTGCTGAAATTTCGCTTCTCGGGTAATTCACAGCAATTCTTGAAAACTTCCCAGCTTTTTCCTAGGGTGCTCTTTTGTTTTAAGTGGGAAAGGGGAACAGAGAACAGGAATGGTACCAGCTGTAGACACCTTTTATGTAAAATTATACTCTGCTCTTCCAACAGCCCACACAGATGAATTCTTGATACGTTTTGGCAGCAATATAGGGTCTGTATTCACAAGCGTCTTCTAAAATCGATTCCAAACTAAACATTGGTATTTCATCTGGGAGAAAATGCCTTGGGTAGCTGCCCATGTGCAGACTGCATTTTTAGAAAAATGATGGCAATGCCATGCYAGCCGTGTTGACTTCCAAAAGAACGAGATCAGCTCCCATTTTCCCTTAGCCTGATTTTGGAAACAGCAGATCCTGGCTCTTCATAGAATCAACACGAGCAATAAACCTAATTGGCTCATTAGAAAGACTAATTTGGCAATTCAAGTCATAATGTCGTCTTGGAGCTTTGCAGTTTGATTTAATTTTGACTAATTTTGCAAACACTGCGGGTTGCTGTAGCAGGCGGCTACGGGCTGGAAGGTTCCTCTTTCCTTGGGTGGCTCCTGCCCAGATCCTCACATGGCAGCAGGACCGGACCACACGTGCCAGCCACCTCTGTGATGGCTTCTTTGGGATATCTGCATCCAAGAGCTCTCCACATGGCCAGCAACTGAACAGAAGAGCAGGAGCCTCTGAAGCAAAGCGTGGTAATAACCGGGTTGTGTTTCTGCCACCATGGACACTCTGCTTTGCTTTGATAGCTCCTCCTCAGTGGGACTGGGCAGGTGCTTTGTGACTTCCTGCCAGGAATTAATAGGTATTTCCATTCATTGTTCACACCAGTTACCATTATCGCTTAAAATCAGTTAGTGGAGGCTGAAGTATTTCCAATGAAGCCCGGTTTAATGAGCCTGCTTGGCTGGAGGGTTTTTGAGAAATGTCAATTCTCTCATGCACCGCAGTATTCATCTCTTGTCACCGCTTTTAAAAAGGACACGTTGGCCTGCTCGGGTGATTTAGATGATCTAGAAAACCAGTTCCAAGGTAAATCTGTGATACTTCAGTTGAAGTCCTTTGCAAGAAGAACTTGGTAAGCTGGAACTGATGAAAGCCCTGGCTGTTTTCCCAGAGTGCGGAAAATGTGTGGCTTGATACTGGTCCCTGCCTCAGGCTGGTCTTTAATCTCCTGAATGGAGCATTTGTACAAATAGGGCTTCCTGAGCCCCTCAAATGCTGCCTTCTGTTTTAGCAGTGTGAGCAGAGCGTGGTCCCTTCAGCCCACAGGCAGGTAATTTTTCATGTCTAATGCAAGCGCTTACGAAGGCGCTCTGATCACCTGCAGGAAAAGCAGAACAACCCAAAACGCGGCAGGAGAAATTTGTTTCTAAGTCCGTGGAAGAGGAAACTGGCCCAACGGAGCCGTCTGAGATRTCAGGAGCGGGAATGCCTCGTGTTTGGGAAAAGCTCCTGGAGATTGTTGGGTGATTTGTGGCTCTTCACTCTCCCTTGATGACCAGGCAGAGGTTTGCAGAGGTCTGGAAACCGGCTCCCCAGCTACAGACCTGATTCAGGGAGGAACTTAGATGCCCCCGTAAATGTGTTTTCTTKTGTTCCATGCCTGAGTTCAGTGGAGCCAGCATTTCGTCCATCTCCCAGAAGTTCAGCCATTTGGCTTTTGCCAGGTCTCCTTTACCTTCCTTTCTTTCATTAATGTTTTTACTTTAAAACTCCTAACATGGGTCTTTAATTTAGATGCAGCTTCTGCCGGGCTTTATGCACACCCTTGCCTAAATGTTCCTTGYCATCAACGACAACCCAAATCTGCCATTGAACCTTTCCAGAACCGAGTCCTAGGCTATGACATCCAACAGGAGAGAAATCTACCCCAATTTCTAACTCACTTGAACTCAGCAGTCCAAGGTCACTCCACGAGCTCTCCGCTGTCATTCAGTGTCCAGATTTTCCATCCGTTTYGGTGCAATTTGCCCTTGCAGTGGCCGGCTGGGGCTGACTGCCCCAAGTGGTGGACCTGTTTCCTTCGGAGCGCTTACAAAGAGGATGGTTTAAACGTGTCCATGTTCCCGATGAATGGAGTAGGCTGTCAGGCCCCTGTGAATCCCCAGCTGCTCTCGTTCTGCTCCTTTGTAAGAATAATCACCCTTYTGGCCCTGGTGCAGCCTCCCAGGGTGTTATTAATCACCCGAAGCTCACTGGGGATAAGTAAGTGCCGGGGGCTCTGGCGTTTAAACCGCTCGCCTTGAGCCATTGTGTATCTTAGCATGAAGCTTGCAGGCCTGGGTCGAAAGTGTTTAACTTACCAGAGTGCTCTCTAGCTTGCACTTCCCCTGCTCTCGCCTCTTAGTTTTGATTAAAATTGCTGTTTAATTGTGAATTGCATTTGCAGGAAGCCTTCTCAATACTATCTGTCAGTAGGCCCTTTGGGCTCAGTGAGCAAGCCCTTTCCTTCCAGCTTCTCAAGCTCCCAGCCTGCTTAAAATGACATTGGTTACCCCTTTATAAGGAGTCTTTTCGTTAGGAAAATATGCTATTTTATTTTCAAACTGAGAGTTGAAATAATGATGTCTTAAAATATCAAATATCTCGGTATTAATTGAAAGAAGAGATTATGGCATTGCCTTTGAGTTTTCCTGTTAGYAACATGCCTCTCATTTTAAAATTAGTTTAGGTAAGAAAGTAATGACAAAGAGGTGAAGCTGTAGATCTTTCTACTTACGTTGTTTTAAGAAGCGGAGTACATATTTTAGATTTTTATATTTATTTCTCGTTTCTGTTTTTCTAGCCCATAAGAGCAGGTTAAAATGCAAAAAKAAACCTGCAAAAAGTAACAATCTTGCCTTATTAGCCAAATCTTTGGGAACTGATTTTACAAGCGTGGCATTGAAAAATAAGCACTTGCTCCCTGCCTATAGCCTTGTSGAGCACCGAAGTTGGCAAGCGTGTCTGTCTTTGAAAGCACATGTAATCTGGGTAATATATATGTTGTGTCCAAATGTATGGCCTGAAATATAGTCATTTCAAACCCAGCTATAGYTAGCAATTACTGTTTGTCTCGCAGGAGGAGAGAAAAGGGCTCTGACGGGCAGGGTGCCCTACAACTGCACGGAGGCTCTCGGAGGGTCACGGGCTGAGTGGATCCTGAAAGCTCGGAGTTTATCGTGCTGTCCCAGGCAAGATTGATGGGATTCCTGAGAGATGTTTGTCTGCCCACCTCTTAAAAGCCTCCAGAAATGGAGGCTCCTCAGAGCTTCCCAGGGCAATTTATTCTCGTGCTTTCCTGCCCTTTTGTTAGAAAGTGTCCCCCTCCAGGCAGTGTTTTACATGAATTTCCCTTATTGCAGTGGAATTATTCCCTTATTTCTTGGTGTAATGCTGAGGTGAACATGGAGCAATGGGCACAGGACCGCTCGGCCCGGGCACTTTCAGCCTCCTCCGTGCTGTGCCTGGCCATGTTCAGCTTGCCTCTCCTGCTGGTGATGAAAACCATGCTGTTTGTTACGGAGAGAGCCAAATAGACTCCACTGTCGTCTCTTCTGCTTTCCAAACTGCACTCATCATTGTGGTCACCAGCTGCTTCAAACATCTAAATGTTTCTTTTCCAACACAGTGTTTCTCCAAGTATTTTCTAACTTTATCTGCAAAATTACAACTGTTTCGAGTGGTTCCTTCAGTTTGTTTGCTGCAGTTGTCTCTCAGAGCACGTGGCTGTCAGGTCCCCCGGGTTTCTTCGGCGTTCTGGTCTGGAGAAGAGCTCTGCTTGCAGGTGAGCTGTTATTTTAAGTGCTGCCAGGGCTGTGTGAGCCTGTCGTAGGCACAGGGTGCAGCCCAAAGGGCCAAGCAGGCTCTGCTGTAGCCCCACGGTGCCTTTCCTTCTGGGCTGCCACGAAGCTGAACCTTGGCTCATGGTCCAAGCACCATCCTTCCCTTTGGAAAGAGTCCATTCTGCCCATTTAAGTGATCCACGGGTGTTTGCCATGTCCCAAATGGGTATTTATTAAATGCCCAAATGGGCCTATGTGTTTTTCTTTTCATTTTTTCCCCGCCCTTGGAGTCAATGAGAAAAATCCCCCTGACTTGCGGGATCTCCAAAGACGATCTCTAACTCATGAGGTTACTAAAGATGTTCCGCACATAATTTCTCAGCAGCTCTTGCTGTTCTTGATTCATAGGATTCCTGTGAAACTTGCATAAAAAGAAATGAGAACTGCTAACCAYAACATGCCCTTCTAATTAACTAAATTTTTCAAATCCGATTTAATTCCTCCCCAGCTGAGCGCCAGACAATAATCTCAGCACTAGAAAATAATCTTGTCTTTTTTCAATTAGAGGTCACTTTTTTCTTTTTTCTTTTTCTTTTCTTTTTTAAGAAATGTGCTGCAGCAGAAGCGGATCCCCCTACGCACGATGCTGTTTGGTCTCCCTTGCGTGCCTCAGGATTTACACTTAGGGCATGGATGTGACRAGAGGGAATTCAGTTTTGTGCCAGTTTGTGCTTGTCGGCAGTGCCGGCGTTGGCCAATAAATCCCGGCGCTCCCTCCGTCCTCTTCCCCCTTGTCCAGAGGGCCCGGGGGCCATTTGTTTGGCCTTGCCCCTCTCCTCTCTCCATTCTCCCTTCTCATTCCTCCTCCTTATGCCAAATAGGTGACTTTTCTGCTCATTGAGACCTAGAACCTCTCCTGGGTTTTTCAAAGCGGGGTGTTTAAAGCTGACCCAAAGAGGGAATTTCAAATGTTTCCCTTGTCAGCCACAGRGCAGTTTTCCGGGAGCGCTGAAGAAGGCGGAAGACTCCAGCGTTGGGAGAATCCCACTGGGTGTGAGGCTTTGAAACCCGCCACGGAGGCAGGGGGGAAGGAACCACGGCGCAGAAATRAGGGCAAACAGGAGCAGTGACAGAGCGAAGAAAACCCGCTCTGCCTCCGAACGGAGCTGGTGCTCGGCGTGGCCACAGAAGCGGAGCTGGAGAGAAGRTCGTTGGCACCTCCTGGTGGTAAGCTTAAAAAGTCCTGAAAAATTATCCAGATCAGCTGTAAGGACAACGTTAGAATGATATAATTGTGATATAAGTTGGGTCAAAATAGCCCGTAGTGAGGCCACTTCCCTAAATCTGTGCCTTAGAGGTATGAGAAATATGTGTCAATAAAACATAACTCGAGAGTTAAAGCTCTTYGTGTTGCTTTGGATTCAAAAATATGCCCGCAACAAGTGTGCTTTTCTTTTGAAAAGCCAAATTTCCAAGAAACCGGCCTGAATATTTGTATTTTTGACACACGTTTTGCGAGGSAGCCGAGAGAGACCAAGCACCGCGGGGAACACGCTCGTGTGAGCGAGCACCAGTGAGCAGAGCAGCCTCTCGCAGTGTTTCCCTGCCGTAGCMGTGTCTGGGCACTCTTTGTCCATCCCCAGACAGCCCCATCCCACCGTTTTCCCCTCAAAACCGCTAGATGGAGGCCCTGTCTCGCCAGCTGGAGCAATCGCTGGAGCAAGCGGATCCAGATGTCGGAGCTCTCTGTGCTGGGAACGAAAACGGGACAGTTTGGCTGTCTCTTTTGCGCTCCTGGAGCGGTGGAATGAGGTGGAAGGATTTGTCCCATGAGTTTAAAACATGCATATAAAATATACGTATTAATACTGCTTTTATGGGAAGCCCAGAGCTTTCCCACATGGACTTGCCGGCGATGCCGGTTCCCTCACGGTGCCGGTGAACTCATTTGTCCCGGGGGCAATTTCAGCCACCGAGGCCCTGCTCTTAGGGGAAAGCCCCAGCACAAAGTGCCTTTTATGGGAAGCCCCCCGTGCTTTCCCCAAATCTCTCAGAGTTGGGGGATGCGGCTGGTGCTGGGAGCGGTGAGGACAGGGACGAACTCGAGGGCTCTCCCGTGTGAGTTGTCGAGAGGACACCCGGGTTCATCAGTTCCACAGTGACTTTTAATAAGCAGAGGAAAAAATTGGAAGAAACGGGTTTTATTGAAGGACAGGACAAAACCCCCAAATGTATCTACTAACCGTTGGTGTGAATCCCGAGGTGCTCTACCCTGTACGTTGCAATCTCCCCTGAATTGTTACATGCAAAATCCCACGGGTCAAGTCCTATCCTGTTGGTATTCTCTATCCCTATGAGTATGTAGGTGGATATTTGACTCTCTCCTTTCTTTTCCCCTTCTCTAGCAGTGGCTCAAGTGTTTTCTGACCTTCCCACAGTTGGCTATTCCGGAGGGCGCTGAGAAATCCCGCGGGCAGCGCGAGCTCCGTGCGTCTCAGCACCGCCCCGGGCTTTAACACCAGCGCCTGTCCCTGCGGATCAAAGGTGAGTCCCCCGGAGCCCCCGCTGCCGCTTCCCACTCGAGCTAATTCACCCGCTTCACCCAGGGGCAGCCCCGGCGCCCGCGTGCAGGGAACCAGGAGCGTGGGCGCGGGCTGCTCGGCCGTGGGTCTCTCGCCGGGTGCCGGCTACTGTCCGGCAGGCGCCGGGCCCTGCGCGCGGCCGCCCCGCACCTCGTCGCGCAGCAGCCGCAGCCGCGACAGCACCACGTCCCAGTCGGCGTAGGCGCCCTCCAGGCAGCGGCCGCCCGCGCGCCCCGGCTCGTAGCCCCGGCGCCCGTGCAGCAGCCGCCAGTTGTCGAAGGTCAGCACGTCCCCTGCGAGGGGGAAAGAGGAGGAGGAAGAGGATGTGGTGGTGAGGCCCCGGGCGCGGGCCCCGCGCACCCACCTGGCTCCAGCTTGAAGGTGACGACGTGCTCGGGGTGCCGCAGCAGCTCGTCGAAGGCGCGCAGCGCCGCGTAGAAGGGCCGCACGTGCTCGGGCGCCACGTCCAGCACGGAGGCGCGCGTCGCGTTGTTGTAGTTGATGCGCACGGGCTCGCCGCGGGCGTCCACGCTGCGGGACGAGCCGCAGAGCGGCGGCGTGGGGCGGCGTGGGGCGGCGTGGGGCGCCCGCCACGCTGCCCCTACTCACTCGATGATGCGCTGCTTGCAGTGCACGGCGAAGTCGCAGTAGTCGGTGCCCGTGTCGGCATAGTCCACAGCGGTGGCCGCGAGCAGGCGGAAGGCGTCGGGGCTGCGCTCGCGCAGGCGCCGCGCCACGTGCAGCCCGTCCACGAGCTCGCTCTCGCCGCCCGCCGCCGCCTGCTCGATGCAGTGCAGCAGCTGCACCTGCAGCCGCAGCGCTCAGCGCCCTGTACCACTGCCCKCCCCCGCGCCCGCGCCCGCGCCGCCTCCTCACCCCCGGCGGGTGCTGCAGCGCCGGGTAGTCCGTGTGCAGGGGCAGCCGCCCGCTCGTGTAGGCCACGTTGTTGGCGTCCGCCTTGTCCTGCACCAGCCACGTGGGCCTGCGGGGCAGAGGGGGTTGCTTGGAAAAACCTCCTCGGAATGGGGGAATGGTTTGGGTGGCGGCGTGAGGGCAGCTGGTCACGGGAACCCTCGAAAGGGCTTTTGCTGCTGCCAGGAGCAAGCAGCCGGGGGAGAAATCCCATGGGCATCAATAGCGGAGGCAAGATCACCAACTACGGGATTTCCTTTATGGTGCCTCTAGCAGTGGCTGGTTTGGGAAGCCCTCTGAGCCTCGCTCCCTAGCTGTTTTGGACCTGTTTATCATGCTGCCACTTCATGAGAATCCAGATTAAAGCACCTGGATCTGTTGGGGTGCCCTCAATGCGTAAAGATRCCCTCCAGGCGAGCTCACAGAGCCGCAGGGCTGCGGGAAGCAGGGCTCGCGGGGCCCGGCAGCGCCCTGCCCTGCTCCCGGGGCCGTGGCGGCAGCGAGGCCGCAGCGCGCGCTCACCCGTAGAAGGTGAGGCGCAGGAAGCCGAGGCGGCGGCCGAGGGCGAGCAGGGCGCCGGGCCGCGCGGGCGCCCCGCGCAGCAGCACCACGCCGGTCTCGCGCAGGGTGCGCAGCCACGCGTAGGCGCTGCCCGCGTCGCGCAGCACCTCGTCGAAGGGCAGCCGCGGCAGCTCCAGCTCCGAGCCCCACCAGCGGCGCTCTGCGGAGGCAACGCGCCGCCGTGAGCGCCGCCGCGCACCCCGCGCCGCGGCTGTGCGCACACACTGCGGCCGTGACAGAAAAGAGCTGCCGAGGTCCCGTGAGACCCATTGCTACCCCTCCTGTGCCCCTGCGAGCTCCGGTAACCCTGAGGACTAGTCTGTGACCTCAGGTGACCCTGGGGGCTCTTTTTTGGGGTCCCCTTGGCCTCTGGTAACCCCGTGGGCGCTTGGGTGGCCCCAGGTGACCCCAGGGCTCTGCTCCTTGTCCCTGTGCCCGTGCACGGCCCCAGGTGTCTTTGGGCAGCGCCGCAGGGTCTCTGGCCGCCTTGTTTGACCCCAGCTCTTCCTGCCCGCACCAAGTCCTCGCATCCCTCCAGGCCCGGCTCTGGCCCCTCTGCTGCTCTGGGGTCTCTGTCTGTCCCATCCTGTCCTGTCTCCAGTGGGTCCCTCGCAGCTCCACGGTGCCATGGCTGCCGCCCCGCGCTGGGCTCCAGCGCTGCCTCCTCTGGAGCTCCCTTGGCCAGTGTGGGTGATGCGCAGACCCCAGAGTCGCCTCCRGAGCACCATGGATGCATCTCCTGCTCGAGCCCCCGGGGCTGGCGGGTGACTGTGGAGCTGCTCCGAGCCATGGGGTGTCCCAGGGCGATCCCCGGGCGCGCTGCCTGCACCTTGCCAGTCCGTACGGCMCGAACAGCGTCACCCGCCGGCACGCTGAACGGGGGCACGAGCTGTGTGGAGCGATCCCCTGGGGCCGGTGCCAAGGTGTAAACGTGCACAGGGGGGCTGCGCCAGCCCCCCGCCTGCCCCTCTGCCCCGCTGCACCCGAGGGGCCCTACGCTGGAGGGCACTGGGGTACAGCAGCTCCCTGCGAGCTGAGAGCTGCTGCGGGTCACCTGCCCGCCACAGCCTCGTGTCCGTGGGGCTGCGGGAAGGGACCGCGGAGCTGCTGCTCCCGAGGGCCCACACGGCTTGGAGACGCCCTGGGAACACGTGACGTTTAGCTCCCCGTGCTCCTGCTGCTCTCTCCAACCAGCGTGCAGTTGTATGTACGGCATCATGCACATTTATTTTTATTCTTATTCTATTATTGTAATGAATTGCTTCTTTTGCCAGAGAAATCTTAGTGTCTAATTCCAACCTACTGATGCYAGGGCCGCTGAAGGGGGTTCAGGCTCTAACTTCCAGCAGTCAGGAAAGCGGGAAAGCAGCCACGCCAGGGCTGAGAGCGCTGTTGCGGTGCACAGGGGTTAAGATCTKCCCCCACCCGTTTTTAGGAAAGGGTTCCCTAGAGAAGCCCACGGGAAGCGGCCACACGAGACCTGTGGCTCTCACCCYGTGGAGCCCCGGGATGCAGCTCCCGAAGGGAATCACGGCTCCCRGATCCCCTGCCCGACCGCGTCCCGTGGCCAACGGAGGCCGCCGAGGGCTGCAGCTGGGCCGCGAGCCCCGCGCGCGTCCTACCTGGCAGGAAGAGCTCGCTCTGCACGCGGGCCCTGGCGGCCTCGGAGAAGCAGCGCGCCCGCAGCCACGCGCCCTCGTACTCGCTCGCGTGCCCGTCCGGCCAGGTGACGCGGAGCTGCGGCAGCGCCGTGAGGAGCCCGCGCGCAGCCCGCCGCAGCACCGCGAGCCCGCGGCCCCTGCGCCCCGGCTACCTTGTCGCCCGGCGCCAGGGCCGCGTGGCGCGCCGCCACGTCCACGTCGAGCTGCTCCAGCGGCAGCGCGCGCGCCTGCGCCGAGGGCAGCAGGCAGCGCGGGCAGCGGCAGTTGTCGCGGAGCCACACGCACGGGAAGCGGCTCTCGGAGCCGTCGGCCCAGCGCACGCGGAGCTCGCGGCTCCCCTCCACGGCCTCGGCCTCCTGCATCGCTGCCGCTCCGCTCAGCCCCACAGCCTCCCTTGCCCCCATGCCGCCCACGGACTTTGGACCCGCCGGCCCCTCTCCAATGAACAGTGCAGGCCGGGAGGCTTTGGAGAGCTCCATGGAGCATCCGCGTCCAAATCCTGCGCGTTGGCAGCGCTCGGTTCCTCTCTGCCCTTTGCCCTTCTCTTGTTGTGCAGCCGCCTCAGGGCTTTTTGCAGGAAAGCTCTGGCCAGGGACACCCTGCAGCCTGTCTCCTAACACACATGCACGTGCTAGTTCCAAAGTATTTCTCAATCCCACTGTGAAACTGCTAACTGTGAAAATACAAGCACCACAAGGCTGGCCGGAGCTTCATGGAACAATATTCCACTATGGGTGACTGGGAAAACATGGTGCGCTTTAGGATTTCCTTAGGATAAAGGCGACTTTGTCTACCTGCTTTGAAGGAAGGGTGTTCAGCAAGCACTGGAGCACAGCGAGGGCTTCCAATATGCCGAAACTTTAGGAGATCTGGTGGCCAAATAGAAATGCAATTCAGCAACGCGAGCCCTTCAGCAGGGCTTGAACTTTTGCCCCGCGTGCACTTTGACAGCGTAGCTCTGCTCAAGGCAGYGGCTGGCTCGATGACACTGGGACAGATCCAAAAGGGCCTTTAAGCAACCAAGACAGAACCGAGAGGAAACGGGGACCGCGGTGACACGAGGGCGCGGAGGCGGCCGTGCCACCCGGCTTCGGCCCCACGAGCTACTGAGCCCCTGCAACGCCAGGATCAAGTTTTGTGTCCTGGCRGGGGATAGGGGACAGCAGGGCTGTTGTCCTACGGATATCAGGGCTGTATCCCAGGGATATCAGGTGCAGCTGGGCCCCTCCTGAAGAGAAGTGCCAGCGCTTGAAGTGGCAGGATAAATACCCGTCCCAGGGAGACTTGTGCCCCTTGAGCAGACCCAGCGCAGCCACCCCATGGAGCTGCTCCCGGGACRTGGCGCTGTGGCCTCCGGGTCGCCCTCTCTTTCCATCTCAGCTGCTTCCCGGTGTTGTCCAAGCTCATGCATGTGCTTTGGAGCACCACGTGCCTCTCAGGTCTGTGCCTATGTGATTGCTCACCTTTCTGTCATGTATGCTTTARTATTTTCTAAGGGGAAGGTGCAGGTAAGTAGTTACAAACAGTTAAATGCTACGTGTATTTTATGTGCTCTAGTGAATTGGGGCCMAAAGAAAAATCTGAAGCCCGTGTCTGAGGTGAAAATGAAGAGCAGTGTTTGGATAGAGGCTCTGTAATTGTCCAAAGGTTTGTGAAATCCTTATTGTAGCTTCTTATGTAGCTTCTCTACATGAACTAATTTCTTTTTCCATAATGTAAGAATATTTTTATTTTCTTGGCTTCTGGCACAAACCCGAGCAGAAGTGACCCAGCAGGAGCATTGCAGCCAGGTGTCCCCAACTGCCTCTCAGGCACAGGTGAGCTGGATGTCCTGTCCCTCTGGATGGGTCTCATGGACTAAAGCTTCCAATGGTGAGCCCTAGGGAAATGGGACTCACCTTGCTGGGCAAACTACCCCAATTACCTTTGGTCTCTGCTTTTTGTCTGCCTGGAGAGGTGMGTGTTGGGTTTCTCCTGAAAATATCTGGGCAATATCTGTTTTCCTCCAGCTGCTGGCTTCATATACACCCTTAACTGCTATGGGTATGCTGGCATCCTGAAGGAGAAGGATTGCTGTCACAGGATATTTTTATTTTCTTTGAACAAATTTAAAATGTTGGCTGCTTTAGTAGGGTAAAACTGCTTGGCAAATGTAGCATGTATCTACTGAGAGCTTTGGGAGCTTTGAAGTGTCTTTTTACCCCTAATGAGTAAGTGTTTATGCAGTATGACAACGAAAATGAGGTAGGCACATCCTGCAATTTCCAGTGATAAGAAAATACATAGAAAAAAGCCAGGTTGTAGGAGATGGTTTCAGGTAGCTAAAAATGACTGGAGGTGAATAATAAATGATATCGAAGTCAGTTGTTGAATTGATGTTAAAGACACTTYTATGACTTTCTAATTTTCTTTCCAAAAGCTGTTTGTGTGTTGGAATTTCAGTCTAAATACCTCCTGAGTTRGAGCAAGGGGTTTGCCACAGTGCCCTGTCTTCTTTAATAACTTTCTACTGGGTGTTAAATGGATTAAAAATCCTAATAAAAAAACTGAAGGAAGCTAGGAATATCTGACTGCCAATTTGTCATTAGAAATTCTGTCTAGAGCTTTAGAATTGGTGCATAATTATATTTTCAGAAGCGCTCTTGTTGGAACACCTAACCACAGAGGCCAGATTTGCRTCTGGCAATCACACTTCAGCTGGGCATTGCAGAACAAACTTTCCAAAGGGTTAAGTTTATTTGAAGATGGAAGAAATGAGAAAAGGGGTGAAAATTTGCATGCTACTTTGTCATGATTCAGGGAATTGAAGCTCCCTCAGAAATTCCAGGGAAAAGAAACCAACTTTGGTGGCTGTAGCTCTTGAGAGCTTTTCCTGCCTGTCTGTTGGGTACTAAAAATGGAAATAGAGCAAATTCTTACATTTATAAAACTAGCTTCCTCTGTATTGGTGACTTCATTTTTTTTTTCTTGACTTGGTATTTTTTGCTATTGGAATATATTCTCAATTTCACACCTGAAAGTGTTTGTATGACCTGATCCCTGACTAGGGGCAGAGACACCTGCAGTGGGCCAGTGTGACCCTTCAGGGATGTGGCTGTGTGTTTTGCTCTGGAGATGCACAGGTGAGGGCAGTTGAAAAGAATTTATTGCTATTTCAAAACCTGTTTTGGTCTGTTTGGTAGTTGACTGCTTTTTGGCTCTTGAGGAGGAAATTAAGCCCAAATGTCGAAAGTCCTTTTCTGTGGAGAAACTACCAAGGAGAAGTTTTGTCTTATGAAGAGTTAAATGTTTAGCAAACACATTCACACRAACATTGTCCTGCTTCATGTTAATACTTAAGCTAAGAAAACATAAACGAGCGATTCTGAACCAAGTCTCCCAAGCGGAGCCTTTCTATAGGTCAGAAACTAGCTCTGGCTGCTGTGCAGAGTTCCTGTGAACATGGCCACAGTGCTTGTGCTGAGCTGTGTGAACTGTGTGAAATGCCACCAAGATAAGCTCGTGTGTTGCAAGAAAGCTTTGCTTTGTCTGTGGACGTATCTAGCCTGTCCGTGCTGGTTGGCTTTGGTTATTTCTGAGATGATTATGTTCAGCTTTGAGTATTGAAAGCAGTAAGTCACTCCCCAAGGTTGACTACTGCTCCMTTGTCCCCTCCTTGGTAAGAGTTAATGAACACTGTGTGCCCTGAGACTCTCAAGTTTGACATGTGCCCGCTCTCGAAGAATTTGGATATGGTCAGCAAAGCACCTGTGTGACCATCTCTGGGGGTAAAGGCACGCTACTAGAGGGAGGCTTCAGTGGTGAAAATCATGGTGACTTCTTGGTGAATTTTTTGCTTAATTTGACAAGCTGAGGGATAGTATGTGGGATAATACAATTACTTAAGAGTGTGGGAAATATTTCACTTGTCTAGTTAAGTGTACCCCAAACTACACTCAATATTCCTCAAAGGAAATTGTTCTCARATCTCCCAAGGCCTCTGTTAGGGCCACCTAAGTTAGACTATAATTAAGAGCCCTCATTTTGAGATACAATTAAGAGCTGAGTATTCTCTATARGACACAGATATCTCTCTTCTCACTGGAAAGATAGTTTTTGTTTATGTAGGAGTGGAGCAGCTGCTGAGTTTCCTTAGCTTGTGCCCGTCTGATCTTTGCRTTGGGTTCCCTTGCCCCACTCTACCAAAGCCATTTGTGCTTTGAATGGGGCCTCCGCCTTTAAGAGGATGACACGGACATGAATATATCGGACTAAAACTGAAGAGTAATTCTGTTAGCAAAAACTTCCAGGTTTAGAAAGTATTTCAGTTCAAGTGTTTTTCTACAAAACAGTGTTTGTGGAGGAAAAAATGTTGTGTGTCAATGTTGATTTTTTTTTTTTTTTTTCCTATTAAAATAGTTTTGGTGTTACCTCTTTGTCTCTTGGTACAGCTGTGATGCTTGTAGGTGGGATGTAAAATCAAGTCTTCAGCTGCAGSAGTGGTGAGTGTAATAAAGAAAGGAGGAAGTGATTGACAAGCTCTTAAAAGCAGGGCTTTGTCTTGTGCATGGTTGTTGTAGCTATCATAACTCAGAAAATTCTTGTAAATGTATTGGATTTATCTTCATTGATTATCCAATAAGGAAAAAGGCATTTCCAAGTAAAAATGATTGCTGGTAAAAATGGTGAATGGGATTGTTATGACAAGAGCATGTTAATGACAAGGGGTTGTTAAGACAGGGGTTATAAAGTGAGGTCAGACTAATAAGAGCAGTGGAAAGGAGCRTGTTAAGCAGAAGACTTCCCTAAATACTTAGGACAGCTCTAAGCGGGAGAGAACCAGAGCGTGGCTGTCACGGGGAGACCAAAGCAGCAGCAAGTCAAGTCCAATGAAGATGAAGTCGTGCCCGGTTGGTGAAGGCGACTTGAGGAGGTTTGGAGAGAAGAATTGCTCCTGCTAAAGAAGGAAGTTGCTCTTGATGGAGGGATTGAGTCATGTAAGAAGGAAATCTGCAGTCCCTGTGGTAATTATGCTGGGATGGATATTGCTGAGCAAATGGAGTTTACTGAGTTTTGTAGYTGGCTAGCTGGAAGGAGGGAGGCATGAAATCTGTGTACCCCAATGTCAAATATACTAACTGGGTCAATTTACATCAAGTACAAATTAAAACTGCATGATTTAAGTTCCTTTTTAAGTTCCCTGGTGAGGGAAATCATGCTCTTCATATTTGAGAATGTGTTAAAATATATGAAGGCCCTGTATTTGTACCAAGATGGTATGTATAGATGTTAATAAGACTAAAATCTGAACAATGCAGATCGGATACCTTGTGGATGGTAGTTTAGGATTATTCCGCTAATTGTAATACATCAATTTCTGGGATGAGGGGATAGGGCAAGACAGCAGTAGCAGATTCTCTCCYATTAGAGAACAATTTATTTAAGGAGGAGAGAACAGATGTAAATGTCAGCTCTTGCACTGTGCAGCCATATGGTTCAGCGGATTGAGCAGTCAGAGTGTTGCTGACTTGATACTAGTGAAAGGTCTGGCACATCTATCTTTATGTAGTCCTGGCAGACTTGTCTATATAACTGCTTTTGTTTTCAAGCATTTATCTTGCTTTTTTGTCCTGTTTGAGACATGGTGATCCTCATATGAAACCCAACTCTGGAAAGGCTGCTCAGGTTCTGTAATTATTCTATGGATTCTCAAAGAAGGTGTTCAGTCACTGAGGARACTACTCATTGGAATCACTATGGCAGCTCTTACTATTAATGTTAAGTGTGTTCCACTTTTTCAGGACATTCCACCTCTTGGCCATGTTTTCTTTTAGGGGAAAGGGCTCTTCCTGCAGAGGTGTAGGCTCTACTCATATCATCTGCATGAAGCTTCTGTGAATCTGTGCCTACAAACAGGCCCATATAGTGCTTGAGCAGCTGCATATGGACCTGCTGTTTTCTGAGGCTGACTGCTGCTGATCCATGGACTGTCATCCCATGGGAGAGTGCTGGCAGAATGGGGGTGAGCGCCAGCYCTGCCTTGTTGGGCGATGGGATGCGAGTGTCCGAGCAGCAGGTAGATGCCTTGGGCAGCACAACTGCACGGAGCTCTGCATGTAGTGTGGGACATGGTCGCTGCCCTGCCATGTTATTGGGAGGTCTTATTCTGCAGGCTCAAAAGTCCATGGTGGAACTGACCTGAAAGAGCTGCTGATTAACTTGGGAAACGGGACATGGCTCCCTGACTAGGTAATTTATAACCTTGTGTCCCCAAGTGAGAAGGGAGAGGTGATCCATGTCCATCCTCTACAAAATGTTAGAGTGTTTGTACTTAACGATTGTCTAATTGGGGAAATGGAACAAGTCAAAAGCTTGAGAACACACCAGTAGTTGTCAGTATTTAAAGCTGGGACTCGGTATTAATGACCTGAGAGTAAGAAATGAGTATGTGCTCGTGAAGTCTGTGGACAAAACAGATGTAAATATTTGCCGTGTGGGGGAGGACCAAAAATTACACTGTGTGACTTTGTCAGCGTGGTAACTGGGCTGCAGGAAAGCTCCTCGGGGAGCTCCCAGCTGCTGGCGTGAGGGAGCTGTGGAAAGCACTGTGTTTTTAGATGGCTTGAGGCAAGGCATTTCTTTGGGAACAAGGCAAGTGTCAAGTTTGCTGGTGGAGCCCATGTGGGGTCTGAGCTGAAGCGGTGTGTGCAGCCTGGTTAGAATTGCTCAAGATAAATCAATTCAACTTGACAGTACTGGTACAAGGCAATGGAGCAAATACAATATCAACACGAAGCTGAGTAGCCTAGGAGAGCAGGAAACAACTTGGGTTTTGCGTGATTCACTCATCTTTGAAACTAAACCTGAAGCTCCTTGGGCATCAGATGAGATTTGAAGCTTTTCTGTTTCAGGTGTGTGACTGCCTTGAAGGCTGTTATCCCCAAAGGGGAGCCAGGCAGTCCAGCAAAGTACAAACCAAAAGCCTCGGGCAGGTTTCCATAGACATGGTTCCTAGCACCTAGGTCTATATGTTTCTTTGTCTATTCAGTTTTGTGTTCCTGGAAGCTTTTTTGAATGCAGATGAGAACCTTACATTTGGTACCTAATGCCTTTTTATTTCTTTCTAAACTACCTTCCTCAATAGCTCTGTCTCAGCCATTCGCTCATGTTACCTCTCACTAATGCTCCTAATGAGGCTCCTGCTATTTGTAAATGTCTTTGCTTTGAGATRTGTTTGCCTTTTCCTTCTCGCTTTATGAAGACTCGCAGGTCTTCAGAACTTATCTTGTATTTCCTTTATCAAGCAAAGATTGCAGGATTATGGATATTTTAAATCTGCCTTTTTGGTTTATCTTGTGTACTGGACTTCCCCTTTCTTAAGGTGAGACCATGCAACTACAATAGAACAAAAACTGTTGTGTATTGAGCAATTGAGATGACTTCTTGAAGAAGCATGACCTGGACTGTTGATTTATTTCTACTTTGTAATTCACTTCAAATATAGACTTCTGCAGCACCTCTGGTAAATTAATATTCTATTGCCCTGATGCTTTTTCAGTACAGAGTCCATGCCAGCACTGAGGTGTCTGTCTGAACTGCAGAGACCAGAAGGGCAGACTAAAAGGTGTTTTGACCAGACTTTAGAAAAATCAGTGCCAGGTGTTACAGGGTATCATTGAAAATACATTTCCTTCATTATTGTCACTTCACATGAGAATAACTCCTTTAATTAGAAATCCCATGCACGTGTGCTTCATCGCATGACAGAAAAKAAATGAGTGTATATAGTAAATATTTGTCAGGACTTAAACTTCACAAAAGGGAGGACTATACTGCATGTAATTTTTTCCTCTTTTTTTTTTTTTTTAGCTTAACTGCTATGGGTGACTACAGAACTGTAGCCAAAAGGTGTCTACTAGAATCATTCATGTCTTCCTGACATGAAGACAAATGTGGTGGTTTGTCCTTGTTGCAAGGCATGTTTTTCTGGAATTCTGAGATGGCTTCAAATTCAGTTAAATGGYGAGTTATTCAAGTCTCTCTAGAGCTGGACCTGTTGATGGCAGAATTGCTCCATCATTTTCGTGTGTATCCTCATACAGAAGGATCCTGAAAGCCCATTTTTTTTAGGATATGCTCCTAACAAATGTGAAGTGCAAGTTTAAATAGCCCCGAGCTTTTTGGACTGTGGTTCATTAAATCTGTCTACTAGTAATGAAATTTTCCAGATAATCTCCCTAATTCACATGTTGAAGTTAGGTGGTGTTGGGGTGTGTTATCTTGTGACCTAGTTGCTCTCCTGAGAGAGTGACTGTCACTAAACTTCATTCTAGGAGAGCATTTTATTGTTTCCACCAGTAATTTAAAAAAAAATCTGTAAATTCTTATGGGGAAGCTTATTCAGACTTAATTATTTCCTTTAAAAAGCGCTAAATAAGAAAATGAAAGATATATAAATAGGCTTTTAAGGTGGATTATTCAATATTGCTGGGCAAGTCCAAATATCTTCAGGTGTGCTAATTCATCAGCAGGATGTTGCCTCAGTTTTCTGCTAACTCAATGATAGAGATTATATAGCAAAATAACCAAATTCCTAGAGTATCCAGTGAGTAAGCAGGCAGGCTGTGGTGCTGAGATCACACAGAGAAGATTAAATCACCCTTTCTTACTGTCTCTCTTAGTATACTAAAAAAGGCAATTTCTGTGGAAATCTGAGCAGATAACTTTGCAATTAAAATAAGACAGCATCAAAAAGCTTCCTAAAGAAGGATGAATACATTTGCTATGTGAGGAARAAAATGTGCTTCAYTGTAGCATCGTGTGTTTATGGGCTCTCTGTTAGGTAAAATTGAGTTGTGTGTTTCTAGTTTCATGTCAAATTCCTGCCTGTTCAAAAGCTGGCTATGTCAGGCAGAGATTGAGATGGAGCCTTAGATTTTATTCAGCTTATTCCTCTGCCTTGCTGGGCAGCAAGGAAATCAGCGTTTCCATGTGATGACCCTGCCATTGAAAGGGCTTGTCCCGAAGGAAGTATTCCCATTAGACTTTGGGAATGTTGATGGAAACTGAGGATGACGACAGATAAAATAAGAACAAGGTCTTGGTCTGGCTTAGACTTTTTGAAATTCAGAAACTGTATTTTTTTTCCCCCCCCTTTTCAATACCAGCTTGTGGAACCTGGATGCCAAAAAGAGTTTAGAGGAGGAGATTAAGTTTAGCTGTGATAGTTTCAGGGCTGTTTGGAGAAGATGCTATGGCTTCTTCCCCTCTGGTTTTGAACTCTTGTTTTTCTGTTGTTTAGGTGGGTCTGATGAGAGGTTCAGTTGACAATCCTCTTCCCAGATACGTGGCCGAGTGCTCAGACCATCTTTTGGCTATGGGCACGGGTGGTCTGAGCAGTCACAGTAGTTAAACGTGGGCCTTCCCTTCCAGGAATGCCTAAGGGCTGAGTTTAGATGAAGGGCAAGCAGCATCACCACTTGTCACCCTCTATATAAACACATCTCATTTTATCTGCATATGAAATATTGGAATAAATGGCATTCCGCTTTTTCCTCAGATCAAGCAGGAAATTGTTTGACGTGAAACTATATTTTTGTCGGTCTTGTTTTAGGTGGAGAAGTATTTATAATATAGATTTGAATTATGCTTCCTTTAATTTAGCATTGCAGCAGTTGATGGTGGAAATTTATAATTTGTTTGAAATGTGACCAGTGGTGTCTCAACGGCTGTGAGAATTCACGACTTGTGAAGTTTGACAGTTTGGGGACGCACTGTAATTGTCTTAATTTTGAACATCAGATATTTAGGAGCCCCAGGAGACATAAAATCATTTCAAAACTATGTCCTTAAATGTGTAATGACATCTATTTAAAAAAAAAAAAAAAAAACTAATTTTTTTTTTGGCAGTAGGTTATTCTCTTTTCCACTGTATTTTCAACAGAGATGGAGGGTGTTTGGGGATTTTAGTGGACACTATCTAATGTATAGAGTGGAGCAGTTTGGGGAATTCTCTGGAATTTGGGGAAAATATTCCTCTTGTACCTCTGCAATGCATTATCCTTACAAGATTAAACTTCAGCTTTCTTTAGTAGRATTGATATTGGACATATAAGAACACCAAGTCTGTATAAAATGTGCATTTTTATTTGCTTATAAATAGAAAAAGGGTAATTCTAGCTGCAGATTCTGTATGGATGTATTAATAGGACTGTTAGCTCCTCTAAGCTTTTGGACAAACGTAGCAGCAGCTGGTGTCATTTGGGAGAARCTTCTTTTTAAGACAAAAATGTGAATTACACGGCCAATAGTAACGGCGCAGTGAGACTTGAGATACTAAACCCAGGAGCTGAAATAGGGTTTCGTTAGGAGGACACRGTCCGAGTGCAGATTTTTCTAACCCTTTCTCTTTGCCCATCTTGGCGTGTGTCTTGCTTCATTTGCCTTCCAAGGCATGTAGCGTTTGCTTGTTTGCTTCCCCTCTTACATAACCATTTCTAAAGCTCTTTGGCCAGGCTGCCGCCTCTTCCTTCCCCCTGCAGTGCATCAACCTCAGGGAAACGCAGCGGGGACGACTGGTCTCTGCTGATTTCTGGCCACCTTGGGAGCTCCCTTTGCTTTTCTGCAGCTCTCAGGGGGTTATTTTAGAGTTAACCTTGTTCTTGCACTTGAGCTCCTGAAAACTCCCTGAAATACGTTTTCATAAATGACAATTCCTGTTTTATTGGCTCTGCTGTTGCACAGGGGAATTTAATATTGGCTTCCCGCTGAGGAGCAGTGGCTGCTGCTGTGTGTAGTTYGCTGCTGGTGCCAGCGGGTGCCCTCTGCCACTGGGCAGGGTGGCTGCTGGTGGTGGGACCGGGCGAGGGGAGAGGAGCCAAAGGAGCCATCGGAGCATCCTGAGCTCTCCACGGACTGGCTGGCAGGTTGAAAATGCACACGCCGTTTACTTGAAGGAGTGAAAACTTTCTGCTGTGTTGGAGTGGTTTCCTTAGGGAAGGAGCTGCTCAGAGCAGAGCTCTGAAGTGGAGGGACTGGAGGGTTTCCCTGGCTTGTCCGGGGAGGATCCTGCCAGAGGCACCTCYGTCCCTGCCGGCATCTGTCCCCGCTGCCTTGCCCGGATCCGGCTGCCGGGACACGCTCCTGGCCGTGGGCACTGCTGGCCCCTCCCAGCTGCACCGGGACAGGCAAGTGGGAACTGGGCTCGGAAACCAAGTGTCTGAGCCCAGAGCTGAGCAGAGGCACGGACGTCTCCGCTTCTCCTTTCCCAGTCATTAGTGGATAACATTTGCACAGGCAGTGTTTAGGGAAGGAYTTTTGATCAGAGGAAGATTTTTTTTTTTYTTTYCCCCCAGCAGCGAGTTTGGGACAGCTGAGTGGAAGGTGGCTTCTCCTTGTCTTTTTCCTGCACCAGAGGAGTGTTAATTTGAACTTTCTGTTCCTGCCATGTCAGCCGTGCTCATCGAGCTGGATCGGCTCCCCTCAGCTGAGACTGGGAGCAAGGAGGGCTCCTGCCCGGGATCTAAGGAAGGGGAATGCAGGGAAGCGTGTGCTGAGCCTGCCAGTGCTCAGCTGCGCTGCTCATACTCTGCTCCAGCTGGTAAGCTGCGCTCACGGGCACCATCTCCCCACCTGTGGGATTAGCTCCTCCTGTAACCTGGGGTGGGTGAACTTCAGGATCCTTTAAGGAGAAACATAGGATGCTTTGTCGCACGTGTGGGAGGTCGCACGTGTGGGATAGACCCTTAAGGCTTAGGTTGCCTTTGCTGTTAGCACGTTTCCGCCAGAGCTGGAGTCGGGGGTTCCTGTTCTCCTGTGGTCCTGCAACACAACCTTAAATTTGCCTCTCGGACCCTGAAGAAGTGCTGATAAAGAACTAGGCAAAAATCTTGTTTCAAATCGTGTTCTTCCATTCCCTAGTGAAATCTCCATTTTTTGGCCTTTGCAAACCACCTTTGGGGTATTTTTTACCCACACTTGCAGTGAGCAAGGCTTTGCAGTTTGCAGCGTTGCTCTGGGCTGAGGTCTGGATGAGATGCTCTGAGCAAGTTGTTTGACTTGCTCATATCGTGTCCCAAAAGAGCTTCCAGCTGCTCAGCCTTGGCCATTGATACACATCAATAGCAGCGGGATATGAAAGTTTAATCACCTTCCTAGTCACTTCCCACCTAAGTGGGAAAGAAGAGTGTTTTCCTAAGTTTAACTTAGTGCATTTTCCTCTCTGATATGGTGTGAGTACCAGTCCTGAAACATATTTAGTAGGAGTGTGCATGTACACCAGAGCATAGCGCAGAAAGGAGTACACTGGAAGCACAACTAGAGTATGGTTTAATTAACATCTTATGCATAGCTACTCTGCCAGGCAGTCTCTCAAATAGAAACTGTGGTTAGCTCTATGAAGAATCACTTTTTTTGCAAGTTAAACTTGAATAAAAGGTTACCTAAGATGGATAAAAAATGCAAGGGCAGCTTGTTGCATTCTCTTAGAGGTTGCACAGAGGGAAGCTGCTCCTTCCAAGTGTATAGGAAGGAATTGAATATTACCAGCAGCCAATGCTTCTTGGTGGCATTCTCATTCTTGGGTAATAGATACCAATTCTATTCTAAAAGCGACCCACRGGGTCTAATTGAAACCTTTGGGATTTTTGCCATTGTAATGTGGGGTAGTCTTTCCAAAGGCAAAAGCCTGCAATGTGACTAGGCTGGCTTAGGAACTGTTCCATGAAGGGAGCGGTGACATCTTGGTCCTCTGGTGCCGTGTTCCCTTGGTGCTTGGCTTGGCCAGCTCGGAACAAAGTGTGGATGGACCAGCTGTGCTTGTAAGGGTGGGGGATAGTGTGGGGCTGATGCATTYTGGAAAGGTCAAGTGATTAGTAAGAAAATAAGCTTGTTTCCATTTAGGTATCCACACCTGAAAAGGTATGAGCATGCGTGAGGTTTGGGTAAAGTGGCTTCAGTTGTGGGCTCCAAGTCCAGCACTGTCCCTATGCGAGACGTGCGCTCCATCAAGTAGATGTGACTGTGTGGCTTGGAGTACAACAGCCATYGAGTGCCCAAGCTGAAATGCACCCTTTTCTGACTTTCTTGTAGCCTTGCATACATGGATGGTTTGGGGAAAGGGTCTGAAAGTTATTTTCCACACATAAAAGTTCTAAGTTTCTCTCTGAGAAGACCGTTTTTCTGCCTGTGTATAGGAAAACCTTCTGACACTGTAAGGTTAGATGTAAAAGGGTCAAAATGAGGATAAGATGGAGTAGTAACCGAAAAGGATTATTTTTRTCTTAAAGACCTGTTCCTGATATTCTTTGACTGATTCATGTGGCACAATAACACAGCTAGCCTGACAGGATCCTCCGGGAAAGGGAAATGATTGTTGGAAAGGTGAGAGTCAGGGAAATGCTTTACAGGTTTAGCTCATACTTTGCATCCAAGACTACTCATTTTCAGACATTTCATGAGATGTTTCAAGACATTTTAATGATTTTTTTTTTTTTTTTCAATTTTAGCAAATCCAGAGCATCAGAATAGCCTTTGAGGCTAGAAAAGCAGCAGGACTGACTGGAGTTTGACCAGACTATATAAAATGAAGTCTCTGTCTAGCCATCAGTGAGTGAGGGGGTAAAGAAAGGATGAGCAAAGCTCCTCTTTGAGTGCCCCCTGAAAAGATGATAATCATTTTACTGGTTAAAATGCAATTGAAATCCTTATCTTGAAGTGAGCCCTCTGTCAAGCTGCCATGTAACACAGAGTCCAGTCGTAAAACATACCTGCTAATCTAACTTTTGAGCTGTGTAAATGTTCACTTAAGTGGATTATAGTTTGCACAAAGATTAGGTACTATTTTTTTCCCTATTCCCTCTTCTCTATTTTCTTTTCTTGCACAAGAAAAGGTCAAGAAGCACATCTTTATTTCAAGAAGCAGCTGAGACTCTTGCCAGAAAGGTCAATATTGAGCAGTAATCCTTTGGCATGCTATGCCATGATAATGCCAATACTTATTYGAATAATCACCAAGAAAATAACTTATTCCACAGAAGAGCTGAAACAGGATAAGTTATTAGCGATCTCCTGACCTTCACACCATAGAAAGTATTTCATTAGTTCTGATGAGTAACTAATTATGCATCTTTCTGAGCTGTTATGTTTAATTTTGACTTTACCTTGGAGGCTGGGCAGAACTGTTCTGTACAATTCATCTCAAATCCYGGCAAATAAGGCCTTGAGGTTTATGAAGTAAAACTGAGGTAGGCTTCATTATGTCCAAATCACCATAATTAAAATGCAGCTCCTTTTGAATATGGAGCAGACAACTGGTGTAGTGACTGGAAGGAAGAGCAAAGAAGTGTTTGCTCCTAGATATGCGGAGATTAGGATTTGTGTGTTGCTTTATGTCTTCAGAGTTTAGACTTTAATACTGACATGAGTCTCTCTATTTTGCTCTTCAATCTAAAGACATACTACGTGCTATTATGGAGAGAGTTTTGTCTCTCTTTTTCATGTTTTCCCCTGTGCCAAGAGTTCATTAATAATATACAAAATAAGCCCATAGCTAACAAATAATTTGGAGGTCCCATAGAGGCCAAATGCCCTAAGGCGGTCACCTCTGCCCCAGGGCTCGTGACTTGCATCCTCATATGGCTGTGATAAATGGAAACTACGCTGGATATAGAAGAAATGTAACTTTTCCCACAGGCATCATTACTCTTCCGTGCCTTTCCTCCCTCTAATGAGCTATTTGCTTTCAGTTCAAGAGCAATGCAGGTCAACTCATTCTGAGTAAAAAACAGTGTAATTTATAACTGGAGCATAGATATGTATTTTATTTCCCCAGATTCCTTCAGTAGTGATCAATGAAGCATGTCTACGTGAAGAATGCACCATCCTYGCCCGTTATCAACATTTTGCCTGTTTTGAAAGATAAATTCAGCACTGATTTGAGCTTTGCTGCTGGCTTCCAGCTGTGTAGGTGTGAGATGGAGCATCTTATAAGTTGCTCAAACTTGACTCCTGCTCTTATTTTTGTTTTTTTTTTTTACTGTATCTGCTCTGATGTGCTTTGTGCCCGAGTTAGCAGAAGTCAATCTCTGTGCTTGAGTCTCTTCTCCTTTAATGAGCATGAAGTGACAAGTAGGTCTCCAGGCTGCTCTAGGGTGCAAGATGCTTCAATGCAGAGGGGGAGACTGCAGAGGCCTTTTAAGATTTCTTAACTGTTTTAATTGTAAGACTATGTCTTTGTATGCTATAATGGCAAAAGGATTGAAGGATTTGAATTCTTCCTTAGGATGTGGTCTTCATTGCAAGAGCTGACAGTGGTGTTCACACCGCRTGTGATGGGGCAACAAGTGATTTTGTTCGGTAGCTGGTGTATAAGGCATTGCTAAAATCTGACTCCGAGCTGATATGTTGATACAAACACTGTTTACATTTGTTAAGTCATCCAACTTGTCTAGYCTCTCTAAGTATTTCCATCTGTATTATAGTCTGGCCTAAGTTAGACTCATTTAAGAAAATAAAGGTGGGGGGAGGAAGGAGACAAGCTTCCAGAAAACAAGTTTTGTAATATTTTTTAAAAGATATCATGGGAGAGAGGGAGTTATACCCAGAGTTATCTATGAGGGCAATAAATTTTATAAATAGAAAGAGTTTTGAGTGGTGCTGGAAGAGGAGAGCGTGTTTTTTGCAAACGTACAGAGTGAGAAAGAATTGGACTGCCTGTTAATCTTGATCCTGAGATGTGGTGTTTGATGGTAAAGTAAGAGAATGGTGATGGGATCCTTAGGAATTAAGTATTCTATATAAAAATGTATTCATAGTTTGGTAACTTCAAAAATAAAAAATCACTCTACATCTGAGCATACATTTTATTTGAACCAGTGCATTGGTGCCAAATTGCCCTAGCTGGCTAAGTTTTGAGAACTGGCCTCAGGTTTAGAGCTTTGAATGTTTAAAGGTAGCATTTGTAAAACCCAGATCTTCTTTCCTGTGTCAAATGAGAAATCAGCAACACTTCAAAATTGGTAAGTAAGCAAACATCTGGATTTTTTGGCACTACTGCTTGCTCTGCCATGCAGTGTGCTTTACTCGTGTTCTCACTGTGGCGTGCAACAGTATTTACTGCAACAGTATTCAGTGTTACTGAATGCTGCTAACCAAAAAGGCAGTAAAACTAAAAAACAAAAAAAAATCCCTAAAAATTCTTAGAATAGAAAATTTGATTCTTGGGCGCACAGCGATTGAAGAGTCTCATTTTCCTTGTAAAATAAAAGATAACTTCTACAGTATCCTTTTCTTTTGTAATTTCAAACAAAGGAGTTTCTGGTATATTACATTAAAGGTTATGAAAATATCTTTCACCTTTATTGACTTTTTTTTCCTGCTAGATGTTTTCAATATTTTTTCTAATTTTGTTATTTTCTTGGATTCCCTTCTAGAATAAGGAATAACAAGTCGGTCCTTTTCCAGTCCTTACAGATGCCGATGATGCCGGCAGTTACCGCATGTGTGGCCCAACAAGCAAGCTGCTTAATGTTGCCTCCTTTTGTCCTAAACATCTTGATTTTTGGCATTTGAAAGCTGAAAAGTTTGATCAGCACCTGTTGCCCCCTCTCCTTCTGCTGAAATTTTCAAATCTGCAAGAGAAGATTATAAAATATTCAAGGAAAACGCTCTTGTAGGCATTACTCATTTTAATCAGTCTCTCACCTGCACAGATGTATTGTTCTGAACCTGAAAAGGGTCTCTCTTTAAATGAATTGCCCTCAAAATGGTGTGTTGCTATGGCACAGCCTGGACTGTGCTCATATTTTTTTTGAAAARGCAACTTCTGATGGCATCTTTCAAGAGTATAATTAGATTCATCTGTGGTTTTTAAACAACTGTCTTGAGAAATGCATGGATTTYGGAAGGCGTCTCAGAAAAGAAAGGCCTATTGAAAGAGAGGCCTCRTTTTGCTGTAATGCTTTTGAGCCGTTCAGTGTGGCTCTGTGGAACGCTTGGTATGAGGTGCTGATCATCTCTGCGTGTATTGACTAAACTGAATGTTATTTTAGAAATAACATAGCAGTAAAAATAGCAAGGGTATTTTGGGTAGTGCTGATAAATAATTTCTGTCCAAAAACGAAAGGTTGACTCATTCAGGATTCAAGAGCTGTGTGTGTGCACATATATACTCCTGTGCCTTTTTGGTTTTGTATATAAAAACCAAAGGAGGACGTAAATCTAACCCTCAAGGTTCAAGGATCATTAAAAATAAATAGATGTGAGTATTTATTCAAGAAGTTGRCATCTCACACTGCTTGGAAATGACTTGTCCTTGTTCTCTGACTAATATAACTCTATGATGTGGCAAATACTTTTTGATGGCTTTTTCCTTCTCTTCTGGAAGAGCATGGTTTGTCGTTAGCACCTGTTTTTCACATGGGATAGACTCCTGGCTGCTTGCTTGTCCTTAGGAAGGAGCTAGTGAGGGGCATTCCCAAGGTGACCTCTTTGTATTGCCAGCTTGAAATTCAGGTCTTTTTTTTATTATGCAAATATTATCTCCATGTTTCACTACTGCTTTGTAGCCTTAGTTATGGAAGAGCTCAATGTGGGAACTGTGCTGTTTTGGGAATACCTTGCTTCCTAATAATGAAATGGTGACTTCTACCAGCCAGCCTAGACTCTCTACTGTGCTGTCCCATCACCCCATTTTGGCAACGGTTGTGCTTTTTTTTGTCCTTGATATTTTGTCCTCAAGGACTTATTGGAATTCTCCTGAGTCAGGTCAAAAGTCCACTGAGTTGGGTAACAATCAGCCTCTTACTTTGGAGGAAGGGAAAACAGGAAAGCCTCCCACTGGCTCTACAGACTTCAGGACCTTCTCAAGGCTATCCTGCTGCTTTCCCAGTGCTGTCAGTGCACGTGTCCCACAGGAGGTAGGACCCTCTGCTCGAACAAATCCGCTTTGAGCTGTACAGGTGCAGAGCTCTCTCACTGGAGACAGAAGTTCACGAGCCCCACTTAACTGCTTCAGAAGGGAGGTAGCCTGAGCTTAAATGTGTCTACAAAAGACACCTTCAAACTGGTCATCTCAGTTTTTCTTGAAAACCCTCATAACCAACGTGAATTCTGCTGTTTTGCCTCCATTCACGTCTTGGTCACACCTTTAACTCTCTTCTGTTGCTGGAGCTCATGTTATTCAGCTTCCCCCGGTCCTGTTAATTCTCTCTTATGGTCATAACATCTCCTCCCTCCTTTAATCTGCTTGATATATAGCACTTGCAGCAATCTTCCTCTCTGTTTAAATTCCTAGCTCTCCCTTTGTTTATAGAGGGCACTTTTCATCCATCCAAAATTGTTTTATTTGGCTTAATTTTACTTGTGCCCCTCTTCACTTGGTGGTGTCTGTCTACTTTCATTTTTACTCTTTGTTTTTTCATTCTTTTCTTTATATCTCTCTTCTGGAGTGACAACTTTTTCAAAGTATTATATTCATTGCTGAAGAAACGCAATAAGTACTTTTWTATATATATATATTTAGCTTTTTTATCCAAACCAGATTTCTCACTACCCTTTTACTACCTTTAACTCCTGGTACTTACTCCTTTAGTATTTCTTAGTATTAGATATCCTAATATCCATATCCTCTTGACATGAGTCTCTGCACTTAGGAGCTTTCCTTTTGTTTCTTCATATTCTTTGAAAAAAATTAAAGGAAGAAACTGTAAGTTCCACCTTTAGAAAAGGAAAGGCTTGTAAGGTTTTTTTTCATATCTGCTTCCTGCAAKAAGGAGTTCAAACCTGATTTTTCCAGGCTTTTTTTGTGAATGCAGTTGACAAAGCTCTGCAGTGTCTGATGTGATGCGTGCCATGTAGCAAGCMTTCCATGCCTACAGTAATAGCGGCTTCTGTTATTTATGCTTTTTCTCCACTTATGCAGAATTGAAATATGAAGAGATTAAGGAGGATTAAAGAGAAAAATAAGCATCTGACCCCCTTCTGGCTTCGTAGAAATGGGATCACTCAGCATTTGTGAAAAAAAGGGGTCCTGACCAATTTACCCAAGATCATTAAGTGACTGGAGAGCTGTAAACTCCTGACAGCTGTTTATGTTTCTTAATAATAAAAAAATCTGAATCTGCTYATCAATCTTTCCCAATTTAGGGTATTCAATTTGTATATTATAAAGTTTACTGGATGTGCTTCAGCAAGAATGAAATGCCTTAGATAAAACTTTCTATTTCGAGGCAGCAAAGATGTTTAAAGCATCAGTAATCTTCTTTTCTTAAAGGACAAAAGTATACATGAAATGAGGTTATATTCTAGTGTGTCCAAAGGAGGGGCTGCTATTTTATTAGTTCAAATATAAAAGGAGATGCTTGCTCTCTGTGGCTACATAAGTCAACTCAGCCAAAGTGGAGGTTCCTCTCTCCAGAAGTGCTATTTTCTAAGTCAAGAGGAGAAAAAGCCCTAAATGTGGTGTTTGGATATATGAAAAGGTGCTCTGTGTTGCTAGAGTCCCTGCTTGATTTGCAGTGACAACTTTAATTGCTAAATCATTAAGACTGCTTATAACAACTCTGAGTATCTACTTGTGATCAGATTGCCCAGCTAGGGCCCTGAATGCAAAAAGCTTCTTTTCATTACAGGTACAGTGAATATAAAGAAAAGAAATGAGGGACGGGGAGGACGAAACTAACTTAAAGTGTTTAAGTTACTTAGGGAGGACTAACTTAAAGCCCTGGTGCTGAGGCTGCCTGTTTTAGAAATCCTGGCTTTTCGTTGCCAGTCTTGGGCAGGAGTGCAGCAAAACAGCAGTGCGTGCTGGCAGTTGAAATGGCAGTGCTGTTGACTTGAACATTAGTTGCTGCTTAGAGGAGCTTTCAGCAGACGTGCATCAAAACAAATGATTTTCCCAGAGTGGTGTTATCCCRCTTACAGGAGGAAACAACTGGATCCTAAGTGACTTCCGTGTTTATTCCTTAAGCTCTTCCACTTGCTCATGCTTTTTCTGGGCTACTCGTGAGCTCCTGCATCTATTACTCTCTGCACAGAACACAGCGTGTCTGAGGCTTTGCATTTGCTGAGCAGTCACGAGCTGTTAAAGCAATATCTGAGATGCTGGAATTGCTTTTAATTTGTGTTGGWGTCTTCAAAACTTGGTGTGTGGAGGTGCTGCAAGATCACACGTTGGCTTCTCGGTGCGTGTCCTTTGGCCTGATTTTTCCTTTGCAGAATGAAAAAATGCAGAACCTGGTAGGGTTTGGGGTGGCAGTACAAGTGTTTGTTAGATTAGCTACTGAAATGCAGCAGTATTCTTACTGATCAATAACTGCAAGCAACTAATCTTGATAGTGTTTCTAGTATTTTCTTAATTAGGGACACCTACCCTTAATGTTGCAATAGGGATGGAAAATAATATGGAGCTTGTTTCTCCCTTTAAGTGAAGAATTTGGGCCCAAAGCTGGCTGGCTTCTCTTCCRATTAAATTAGAGCTGTCTCCTGTGTGAACTAGAATTCAAACTTGCTTCTCTGGCCGTGCTTGGTAGCTCCGTTTGAACCATTTAGATTGGAGAGTAGCAATAAACTTGGTGTACGTTAGTAAGGAAGCACCTTTTCAACACTGAAAGCTTGATATTTTCAACATTAAAAAAGCTTATTGGGAAAGAAATGAATCTGTGATCCATGTTTTGCCTGCAGACTCTGGAACGGTCATTGAAATAATATAGCATTGTGTGAATGATGTTTTTTTCCACAAACTTCCTGTTTTGATGCTGAAAGTCACCTCATTAGAAATGCTGGGGTGTGTGTGTGTGTGTGTGTTCTCAGGCAGTTCTCTTACAGGTCATGTCTTTGTGGTGCATTTCTTGGGTATTCCTATATCCGTTCCCTTTGACTCCCTTATACTTCATCGTTWTGATGGAAGATTTGTACCTTGAAATATGACAATACAGATTAGTAAGTCTTGTGTAAAAGGTGTGTTTGGGGATAAAATATGTGATAATTTTTTCTTTAAAAACAAACAAAAACCCCAMACTGGTTTTAATTTATTTAACTGACTTAAACTCCTTGCAGAATGTACCTCACCCGGGCAGAGACAGGAAATTAAAGCCCTGTCCCTTATTTTCTCCTACTGTGCTTGGTCCTTGCAACTTATGTCTTATTTTGCTGCAGTTCTTGGTTTTTCTACRAAGTGTTTGAAGCAGAGCACTGATGGGATCAGTGGGTGGTTCAGTGCATCTTCTGTAACCCATGAAGATGGAAAGAACTGCTCATCTTTTCAAGGGCACCTGTAGTTTCTAGCAGATTCCTTTAGGATCAGATCTAATCTCAAGTTGCATAGAAGGATTATGTCACCTGGGCAATAAGGCAGGCTCTAAATTTAAAATAAAATGACTTTCCTACTTTGTTTTGCTGTTTTGGGAGATCAGCTGAATGCTCACCTTGCTCTTCCTTACTCCCTGAAGGAAAATAAAACTGCATCTGTTTTAAGTTTTTGTTTGTTTGGGCTTGCATGTCTTGGGTATGCCTTTCTCAGGAATACACAGGAAGTAGGAAAGTCTAGAGCACTTCTGATGAAAAAAAAATGAAGATCTGGACCTTTAAAGGATATTCTCATGATTTTTTTTTCCTGCTGTTTAGAGTTCTATAACTTAATATGACAAAMTGGTAAGCAAGAAGCAACCTTCTTGGATCAAAGAGATTGCCAAGCTAGAGCTTTTTGAACCTCCTTGAAAATAAGTTCTATAGCTTGTTATGTATATTATGATAATAAGGTAATACAAAGTCTGTTTTGTTTTTTTCTTCAAAAACTGAAACAGTATTTGAAAATTTGAAAATAGATTTRTGYGTGGCTCAGAAGCTCAAGACCAAGGAGCCGAACCTTGAAACCCCTTAGATTTCCCGAAGACCTTGAAGCTCCTCTGGGCAACTTTCTCATATTCGTTTAGAAACAGACTTTCTTGCTGGGGTGCCAGTGAATTTATCTCGAGAGAGGTGGTGTTTCCAAAGCCAAACGCGTCGGCCGTTGATGAAACGCTGTCTCTGCCTTCAGAATAAACACGGTTGCGTGGAGTTCCTGCCGGGAGGAGTCGGACACGATTAGCAGTTTGTGCGTTGTATAAACTGCTTGTTAACCTTTTAAACTTGAGGTTTCCAGATTTTAAACAGTTTAGTGCATTTCTCAGTAAAATTATCTGCTTGCTTTCCTGGTATATGGAAAGCTGAGATGGAGTGTTCTGCAGGGAGTTGTTCTGTCCTCAGACCTGGCCAAGATGATTTCAATTCTGTTTCTTGTGCAATTTCTGTAACATCTGTCTTCATCCTCTACTAGCAAGAAATACTTATTGCGATTGAAATACTAGTGGTTAGGGGTGACTGAGTTTTTCCGAGGTTTGTGTGGCGCACAGTAAGTTCATTGGAGATGAAAATCTTCTTTAAAGAAGCTGTTTATCATTTGCATTTTTTCTCTCCCTCTTCAAAAATTTTTCATGGAAACCAGTACACAGATTTATTACTGAGCATAAACAGAATAYGAGCAGAGAGCAAGGAAGAGGCCTGCTTCCAGATAGGCCACGTCTAGTATGTTTTAGTTGTAGCAATAAATACCTGTTAAAATATTGTTATGTTAAAATGCTTATTAGGTAATATTGCAGCAAACAGCATGTGCCAATTCAGTTACCAACAACTTTATTTTGCCGCACTATTTCACCTGTTTTAAAAGACATTTAATTTCTGTCAGGTACCTTTTTCTGCACGAAGGGTTTTTAGGGAGTTCGAATGTTTCACACACTTACCAAAGTGAAACAAACYCTGTATACTTCCCCCTTTTATGCTTAAATTTAACCTTTTTGTATTGTTTCTACTATTATCGATAAGAGCTCAGGAATGTTTCTCATGTATGAACAATACTTGCTGAATTTAATTGACCCTCAGAGAATAACTAAGACCACTAGTTATTTCCTTTCATATATCCTAACTTTTATGACTATCAGATATGTCTAAGGTACCTGAACAGACTGAATATGCTGTCTAGAGTTTCTTCTTCACAACAGCAAATTTTCCTCCGTGGAAAATGCTGTACACAAAATGAAACAGTTACAGCAGAAAAGAATTACAGCAAGGATGTGTTTGATATGTGTTTATTTTGCCTGCCCTTTAGGTTTGTCAAACTTTGGGTTTTTAATTATTCAATAGAGATGTGATTCTGCATTGGGATATGTGGCAGATGCGTCTGGCTTGTGCTGGCCAGCCTGAATGTAACTTCGTCCCTACATGGCTCWTTCCATGGCCAAAGTCTTAACATAGGCAAAAGCTAGGAAGAAAATAGTTCTCCCATCCAGAGAAAAACCCAAACAGGTCACAAACAGTGAAATTTGGTTTTCATTTACTGTCTGTATAGCAGTATATTCTGCCTGACTTCTCCTTAGCTTGAAAGACAGAGGGTTTCCTTGCCATTTGCATGGCAGTTGGAGCCTGTTTTTACTTTTTGAAATAATTGTGCACCGTGTTTGGGATGGATTTTTGGTAATTTGTTCTATGTGGTGTTCCTTTAGTAACTAATGAAGTAGAGTGTGCTCTAAATAGCATCTGTGAGCTTGAAGTGCATGGGGGAGCAGTGCTGCTGGTGGGTTGTGCTGTTGGAAATGTTTCCTGAAGCTTTGGGCTAATCTGTGCTGAATTATGTCTGTCGCCAACCGTACTGTGCAAGGTGACAGCCCTCTACGTATCTGCTTTCATTTTGAGGTTGTATGGCTAAACCTTTGTTCACTTTCTCTAAATGGACCTTATGGAGCAGAGATAAGGATTCATTAAAAAAAATAATAATAATAAAAAAAAAATCCTGGGGGCCAAACTGCTGTTGCAGTCAACTTTTATGACCCCTGTGTTCACGCAGCTGTGTTATCTCCTTTTTAGTATTTTTAGGCAAAGTTTTGTGGTCCTGGATAAAATATCAAGTGCCTGGAAACATCAACTCGGATTATGCAGAGCTGTGTGGAGGAAACGGTACATTATGTCCTCCCATAGTAATTGGCTGGTACTTGTGATTGAACAGATTTATTGAAATGTAAATAAACTTTATGGCCGCCTTAGACTGCTCTCGTGAAGAGTAGTGGAGAAAACCTGCAGTCATGTTAACTGCTCTTGGAAGCAATCTTGCAAGATTCTTGTTCTTTGAAGCCCAAAGTCTCTAAACATGGTATTTCCTCCAAGAATACGATGAGCTCGGGACGCTGCTGCCCTTCACGGTTCTCTTCAATCCCGTATAAGGGAAACAGAAGGAAACGAAGGCGGGCAGCTTTATGCGAGATATGCAGCCTAAAATCCACTCCAAAAGTGTCTCGATAGAGCAGAGCATTCCTCGCATCTCCTCAGTGACAACTGGAGGGGAAAGCTGCATAGTTTTTGAGAACCATCTCAGCAACGTCTAGAGACTTTCTAAGCAGTGATAGCGATGAGCTTTGCTCTGGTCTCAGCCTTCCCGAGTGCCCTGTCTATTTTATGGCACTGCATAGTTTAGCAATTTGGGTGTTTCAGATCCTTTTGTAATGAGTAGAAGTAATACTGGAAAAAGCAAAAATCTCCTTGGTAGAATTCACTTGATTTTATGATGACACTTTTCAGTGAACGCTTCAGCGTGTTAAAGAACTGTCTTTGAAATGAAGGCACTGTTAAAATGGCAAAAATGCTCTCGAGAGAGAAATGGTGAGTCTACATCCTTCATTTCAGCATAAAGTGCTTGAAGCATTTCCCCCAAATGAGAAATATTAGTCAAATGGAGCTGTATGGTGTGCTTGGAAAATACTGGTTAACACCACTACAATAAGCCTCAGGTTTTGCATAAAATCACAGAGTGAGATAAGGAGAGCTCTGTTCTCTTGGTGGCTTTATTCAAGGTGAACAGCAGCAATATTGAGTCAAATGCAGAGTTAATGAAAGCTTGTTGCTCTCATCTGACAAGTTGCTACTATTTCTCTGTAACAGGATGGTTGTGCCCTGCTAAAACACCCTGGATCTGGCTTTCTAGCTTGAAGGATTTTCCTTTCTAKCACTTGAAAATGGCATCACTGGACAAATCCACGTATATCAATTGAATTTTCCTCTCTTGGAACCCCATTTAATACTTGGCAATGTGCTGTCCTTAAGGAATATTTAGGTTAAGTTCTACTACACTGTGCTATATTTCAGGTGTCTACATGAAGACACTGGTAAAAGCATGTAGCTTGAGTCAAAGAATAGCATCCGATACATGTTAAACRCTTAATGCACATGGAAATACAGTGGAAAGGCTGCAGAGTTTTGAATTCCTTGTCTTTTTGTCAAGAACCTGAAGTTCAGTATAAATACACCATCAATCATGCATCTGTAGCAGAAAACAATTCTGTCTCTACCTTCAAAAAGCAAATAGAAGTTTGGAATGACTTGAGGCTTTTATTGCAAATGTCTAAATCCTTTTAAAGAGCTCGCTCGCTTAGATGTTGAAATTTAAAAGGATGTTTTCCACAGCTAGAATTTACTCCTTTTGGAAGAAAAAGACATAAGCATTTAGGGGCCAAGATGCCCTTTTTACTTCAAATTACAGCTTACAAGGACTTTTCATGTCCTTTTACAGCCAATGAATTTTCTGTGGAGTAATACCTATTTCTTTGAACTGTCCAAATGAAATATAGGACTTAAGAGAAAATAACCAAGTCTGCCAGAAAAGGAAACTTGCAGTTTGTAGTGCAAGGCATATATGGGTGAAGGTGGGCTGGAAATAGAAGTTATGTGAGGTGATTTTAAATATTTCCAGAAATAGCACCTCTTGGGCATCAAGCAGCAGGTACTGGCCTTACTGGTTAGAAATAGGTGGATTGATGCCCCTGTGTCTTCAGCAAAGCCCTATCTCCTTTCCTTGCAGTGCCTGGGGTGACATTTGGTTGTGTTTCTGAACTGACCRGCTCGCTGGGTGAAGTCAGTGTGTCCTGTTGAACAGTTCCTAAATCCTTCCTTGTAGGAAGCCTGTGCTTTGAGCGTAGCTTAGTAGTTGCAGGCCTGCAATATTGTGTACTAAAACACGTACTTGTGGCAGTTGCCTTCCAGGTGCTATTGCTTTGCATGCCAGGACCTCAGTTGACTCATTAGTAGTTTTCTGCACTATTAATTTTATATCAAYACCTTCCTAAAGCTTCATGTCAGCAAAATGTGGGAGAAGTTTCCTGGATAATGATAGCAAAGCTGTGGCAACCAGTTTCACAGTTAGGTTTGACTCTGTGTGAAAAAAGGGTTTGTGTTTTATGGCTATTTTTGAGGTCTAATGCTCCCTGTCTTTTTTAACATGTGAGATAGTATATTAAATTTGTTATATTCATATAATCTATTCATATATATGCAGTGTATAATATAATAGTTTTCCCTGCCATTGTGAGTAATGACACATCTATAGGCTGTTTTTCTCCTCTCTTGTATGCTAAGGAGTCTTYGTTCCTTCAACCTGTTTGCCTGAAACCTGCTCCCTGATTGCAGTGGTCCCTGTTGTCCTCTTTTGGTCACATTTTCTTCTGCTGTTTAATTCGTTTTGAGATGAGAGTATCACATACACAGCATGTATCGCACGAGCATTCATGAATTGAGCTGATCAGGACCTGGAAATTGCATGGACCGTCCTGGTTATCACCAGGACTTGAGGGGTGATAGTATGTTGTGTTTCCTCTATTCCTTTTCAGATTTTTCCGTCCTTTTGTTTCCTGAAGCTCCTGCAGAACTCCTCACAGTGCTATAAAATGCTATATTATAACTTAAAGTTGAGGGGAAAGCTTAGGTCCCAGGACAGCAGTCACAAGTAACTTCCTCTTATAAAAATGTTTTTTCTTATATTTCCTTGTCACACTTAAAATGGATATGAACTTATGTAAAAGCCTCCCGTTGCTGGATCTTAGGAAATCTTAGCTGTAATGGCAATGACCTGAAGAGCTCTTTGGAGCTATAGAGCTTGCTGTGACAAAAACCTGCTTAGCATTCCAGCATTGATAGGGACTCCTCAAGCCTTGGAAAAGCACCAGCTGCCCAGCATGAACCTGCAGACCATGCAGGCATTCAGCCATCTCATACCAAGATTAAAAAAATGCCTGTTACTTTTCTAAAGTAAAGACTTCTTTGTATGGACAACTAAAAATTTTATTACAGGGCTTCAAAGATGAGTATTATGCTGGTAGTTTTTGTTGGAYGTTTGTTGGATGAAGGCACAAGCCTTCATGGGTTTTGAGGAACAGGAAAAATAAATGTTTAAATGTAAATTCAACATGAGGGAGGATTTATTGTAGCCTTGAGATTAGTCAGATAAATCACTGAAAACTTTGGCTGTGCATCTTCAGAAGTCCTTTGTAAATCTCTRTATATGAAGTGCAATGAAATCTGCAGGCCTGTTCGGGACATCTCTGACCAGCCAACACCTGAACTTCTGGAGAAGGGCAACAAACATGTAAGGGGGTTGGAATGAAAACGGATTTTTAAGGATTAAATGAGACGTAATATGTGGTGGTATATGAAAACTGAAGGAAACTGGAATAGTTTATTATAGGTCATCTTAAGATACAGAAAAGAAATATCAAAGTCTAAACAAGGATTCTGCTCAGGGTTTTTTGACTTGACATCAATTGAGCTGACATGTAACTTAACAAAAATTTCTTCCAAGTGCTGCATCTTTTGCTGTATTGGGCTTTAGCTATTGATTTTATTGGAATCAGAGAATGGCCTCTGTCCTGGGCAGAAAGGAGTAGCTGTGAGCAGTCAGACTGGGAAGGGACCTCTGAAACTTGGACAAGAGTGAAGATGATGACTGGGGACTCTTATTTACTGTTTTTCGTAACCCAGGTGCTGTCTGAGAGGTTCTGGTGATTGGAAACAAGGCAAAACAAACTAGAGGAATCCTAGGGATCGGTTTTGAGGTATTCCCTACTTCAGTGAAGAATACCTTAATGTTTCCTACTCATCTCAGGCTGTTCTYAACTCAGGGCAGGTAAAGGTACCAAGTTGGCATGAGGGCCAATTCAGAGTTTTTTGTGCTGTAAGTTATTTTAAATTCACATCACTGACATTTGCAASTGGAGAGACCGAGAACCTGCGTTTCCCATGAGCAAAATCTCCTTTGGAGAAGTGAGGTGGGCTTGGCCTRAGTGAGATTTTTCTGACTTAAATTGTTGCTCTTCCCATCTTCAGTTCTTTGTGCTTGGAGAACCACAGAAAGTCCTCCCACACCAGTTCTTGGTTTTCTGTCTTTAACAATAAGAAGTTTAAATAGCTTGTTCCTTTTATTTAAATGTCCGGTTCTTACGTGAACCTTAAAGTCTACTCTCATTACACTCATGTAAATATTGAGCACAGCTCGCAAGATATGGCCTATCTTGGTTGATTATTTAATAGAGATACTTTACATGAGGTTTTGCCATATGTGCCCATTTCCCTTCTTATGAGATAAGTAATGACTCATCTTCACAAACATGAAAGAGACTGGAAGAGGTTAAATAACTTTATTGCGAGTCCTGTTCTTTGCAGAAACAAGGGAAAAGCCCGGACCTCCCATCTTCCAGCCACGCCAGGACTAGTCTGTGACTTTTAGCTCAAGTAAACAGTATAAAACTCCTCATGAGAAAAATAAAATGGCACGTCAAGCACATCTATCAATTTAATCTTCCCCTGCATAAGTTTTCATTGTTASAATAAAGCAATTTCTCTGTGTTTACTGTGAATTATATTTATGCATTCCTTCCTAGCCCCACAAATGCCATAACTGACCTTTAGGGGAACTGAAAGGCTCCCTCTTTGCTAAAGCGTGAGCTGGCCCATCCGCTCGCGCGGYCGCAGCTGATGGCAGCTGTACCACTAAATACGTCCTTAGGCTTTCATCTTTGCACTGGTGATGCTGCTGCTTCAGATGTGTCACCAGAAGCCTCACTGTGTCCTTGCAGGATAAAGCAGGAACTCTTCAAATAAAATTTGCTTTGATAGTGCATTCATTTTGTGATTTACGGGGGACTTCTTCTAAAAGAAGGTTATACCACTATGGTTCGTTGTGATGGGATAAGCTTTCAGTCTTTCCCACAAACTGGATAAATGTTATGATTGASTTGTATGCTAAAAGGGGCCAGCAGATTCACCAATAATTAAGAGAACTGCTGCAGCTATTTCATATTTTCATTGTGTGATGAGCGGGGATAAAATGGATATAGCCATGCACAGTTGATTTGTTTTCAGAAGCAAGTCAACATGACTAAAATTTCAGATTTAAGTGGGTTTTAAAATGTTTTTCCTTGGGTCCTTAAAGGCAGACTTGGTGCTTTAAAGTGAGAAGTTTGAATTTATCTACTTATCTACTCTACATTCTGTACTACGTGGTCATTTCTAGGTCTAAAATATGTCAATCTAGTCATTCTCTGAACTAATAATATAATCCTTATGGCAGTAACAAAACTAGCTTCATAATATTTAGCTTCATAGGTTCTGCTAAAATCAGAATTGTGCAAGTGTGTCAGCAGGTTATGAAAATTAATTCAAGACTAGCTCTCTTCCTACACTGTATCAGTCATCCAAAAGTACAGTTGCCTCTTGTGCTACTTAACTTGAGCACGTTGATTCATTCATGATGGGAAAATAACTCAAACATGCACTTTTGACTTTTTTGTAATTGTAAACATGGCCAAGAAGCATCGCAAGGTTCTGTGGTTTCATTTAATGGAGAGAGAGAGAGAAGAGGAGGAAAAAAAAAAAAAAAAGCGAAATTTTCTTTACCCATCAACCTCAGAAATCCCCAGGGCTTTAAATGTTTAGCATGGCTGAGAAGTGGGAGGGAGGGTAATAATGCAAAAAACATGAGCTGTGGGGAAATTCAGCACTTGGAGCTTTCTATTTTTTTCCCTTATATTTTTATCTCTGGAGGTCCAGAGGGCCATCGAGTTTCCCGTTGATTGGCTCCACTTATATGTGGTCAGATGGCACTGTCACCGGAGGGCATAAAAATAACCCTAGGCCTGACCAGCTGCAGAAACCTAGTAGAAACCCCCACTGAAGCTCAGTTTTTAGGCCTGGCGGTCAGATGATTCCACTCTGCTGGAGAATGGAGCTGAAAAATGAACCTTAGCAGGGCTCCTTGCCAAAAAGGAAGAAATAAGGGGAAGAAAAGGGCCAGCAGCTTATGTCCCAAGACCCTRCAGCTTATGTACTGCACATTGCAAAATCAAGTGCTTTGCAGTCAACTTGACAGTGGGGTTTTCTTCACTGAACTTAATCAATAGGAACAAAAGAGCTTTATATAAGAGGCTGAAGTTAACCTCTTTTGAGATGTTAAAAAGGGATTCTGCAAGGCAASGTGTTGTCTGTGATGGGAAGTGATGCTCTTAATGACAACCTGATCTCAAAATCAGTTTGATTTTTTTCTAAGTTTTTCAGGATGCTGATTTGCATCATGATCCTAATGTAGCTATTTATTTATAAATGCATACAAAAATGGTGAAATGCCCTGTACTGTTTGATTTGAAGATGCCTCTGTTGCCTGGGTGCTGAGGGGAAGTTGCATGTCTGCTGCAAGGGCCTTTTCCTGCTGAGCAGGACATAATTAACTGGGAATATTAACTGGGAATATTTTTTCACGTCATTGGAGAGAAGGAGCTTGTTCAGGTATATTTTTGGTTTGAAAAGTTGGATAATGATGAAATAACATGTTCTTAAAACAGTTCAGGCTAAGCTAAGTTAGGATTTACACATGATATACTAGAGTGCTGGTACACTATCTCAGTTTGAACCTGTAAACTTGCCAGAGGGGTTTTCTCAGGAGTTTTCTGYTTCCTGCTTCCAACCAGCAGCTTGTGCAATGCCTTTCCTGTGATATTTTGGTGCTTCAAGGTCTGGTTTCAGGAGGGGTTTGAAGAAAYGTTGACAACTGTGAGTATGAAGAGTAGTCAAAGGAGTCCTTCAATGAAGTTAATTTTGTCTTTGTTTGGAGAAGCAGGACAGACGGTGGGGAGAGCTCCGCTCTTCAGTGGGTATAAACAAACTCTATTTTAGGCCCAGGTCAGTTCTGTGCCAAGTCGATTAGGGAGGAGTAGTGTCCGGTCGGCCTAGAGAGAGTCATTTTTGCTGCATTGATGCCCAGAGAACCTAAATAAAACCATAGTTTTATTTAGGAAAGGCTCATGCATTTTGTATGAGAAATAATCAGTGCTCCAAATTGCTTACAAGCTTAATATAATGGAGATGAGRCCTGGGGGAGAGGGAAGTGGTGCTCCGTCCTGGAGGTATTTCTGTTTTATAAGATACTATTCCATCAAAAGATTCCAAGTTTGGCCTCGTATGAAGAGTTGAGGTGCATCTGACCCCAATTCCCCTTTCTGCTAAGGGAAGTTCTCTAAACAGCTTCAGTTCTTAGGCTGCCAACAGTTTGCAGTCCTTGCTCAAGGGTCAGTTCAACCTGTTTGGATTTAGCTGTTCCTAGTGTTACTGCTAACTGCCCTGCTTGAAGGTTCTGATAATGCTGGTTGTTTCGTGCAGATTTCCAAGCATGTTTCCTCTACTCAGAAATCTCAGCTGAGACTTCATTGCATGAGGTTAGAGCTCAGAGTGGTGAGCTCAGCCCTGCTGCTCTGACCCTGGTACATCTTTATGTCGAGGAAGCAGCTGGACTCGGACCCTCCTCTGCTCCCTGCAYGGTTGGGAGGTGCAAGTTTGGATCCACATTATTCAGACTGCAGCATGTGGGGCTGTACAGGTGTGTTCTTTCTCTGAGGATATTCTTGGAAGGACACGCATGGGCTGCATGGTCTCGTGATGTCCTTCCCTTAGGAAACAGGCACGTTCCAGAAGGAACCTTGTCCTTTCAGCTGCTTTCTCTGCTTGAAGTTCATTTCTGAGGTAGTTTCCTGTACAAAAGGTTGATGTCAGAGCCCCTTCAGCGGGCATTTCCTGAACAGTGTCACCACAGAACTCCCTGGAGAACTGGTGCAGACTGCAGAGAGGGACAGYTGTATGAGGAATGTTGCTCAGGACTTAACCAACTCCCTTCCGAAGGTCCCTACGAGGACCTTGGCATTTAAAAGCCCACATTTGGGATGACTGTGAGGGGTCCCATCCAAGGAAGCTGTGCTGCTGCCAGTTAGCTTGAATTTATTCTATAAAGAAGGTCAAAGTCTCTGTTGAAATAAAGTTTGGGGAAGATTTTCTGTTTTTCGTACTGTAATGCTCTCTGGCTAATGGAAACAACAGTATGTTTCATAGGGATGGAGAAACAYGAGAGATTCTTTGTGTGGGTTTTTTGCAAGCTATTTTAATATTTCTGAAACAATAAAGCCTCTTTCAGGAGGCATCTGCACAAAAACAACTCTGTCAAGATACTGCAGAAAGGGCCCTTTGGATTGCTGGAGCCAAAATGTAACCTAGGTAACAGGTACTGCAGTGACTTCCTTGGAAGCTCGCTGGCTACATGAAACAAGATGCTAATGAAATTCTCATCAGCTAATTAGGTAACCGGCACTTTCTTTTCTTTGGAGAGAAAATTTCAGAGGAGTAAACTGTCTTCCTCCAATAGTTAGGAGTCTCCCAGTAGCAGTGTTGTCTTCTCTCTCTCTCTCTTTTTTTTTTTAATAAATTTTTCAGGCATGTTGTAAATTTGACCTAAATTTGACCTATTGAAATGCCAAACTGTAGATTATGGGTCCTTTTCTGTCTCTTGTGGTGAGAATAGGTAGAAATAATGGGTGGTTTTGGCTGTAGTACCTGAAATAACCTTAATAAGTCATGACCTGGCATCCTGAATTCTGCCATCCTGCAGTCATGTTCTGTAGCAGGAAACACTAAAGCTGCGTTTTATTTCCATTCTGCCTCTTCTAGAGGTTCCCAGAYGCATGAGCCAGCTTGTCCTTGAGCCTTCCATCCACTTCTGGTCCTCATTTTGGTCCTGCGTTGAAAGCTTGTTTGTGTGGTGTTTCAAAAATCATCACCAAAGGGCAGGAAATGACCTTGCAATGTGTGATGGGCCTGCTCCTGAGTAACCTCGTACTCCTGCACTCTGCCTAACAGATTTAGTGCCTATTGCTTCCCTCTGTCATGTTTCTTTGAAGAAAAAGTCAAGGAAATATCCGTTATTTCTGGATGAGGAAAGCCTGAGCACAGGAGAAAACTGTCTGAAAATATCCCTGCCGAGATGAAAGTGATATAAATAATTTTGGAACTGGGAAAGCAGCTTATATTGCCTAAGGAACTGCTTGGGAGAAGGTCAACTCAAGTGACAGACTTGCCATCACAAATGGATCAYGAGGGACAACAAGGGATATGGTCTGACACTGATGAGAACGGATATCCTCATCACACTGGTTAAGACTGCTGTTTAGACGGTTGTAAACCATGTGTATTAAGATRACTAATGTCCCACCATTAGTATTTGGATACCTCATATGCGTTTACCTGTGTTGTCTTTCACTTTTGCAGTTCAGCAATTTCTGCAGTAACAACACAGATCTGTRTTATTGCACCCTCTTAATTTACCTTTAGAGCAGCCTAAATTTCACAAGTCCAGTATTTTTTGGGATTCAAATTCTGTACTATCCTTCCCTAGCCTTAGCTCTGATGACAGATCTGTTTTAGATGCTGGGCATAGCAGGTGCTCAGGCAATTACATATAACCTTAGTSTAAGTGTTTGCCTTGACTTCAACTCTACCTTATTGTCTGCCTTCAGTCYGAGTTCATGAAAAATCATCTGTCTTTTATTTTTCTAATCCTCAAATAGTTTTAACCTTACTGCTGCCTTTGCAAAGGAAGAAACTATTGGCTGCTGCCTGTGTTTCCAGGGCTGGAAAGACCACGCTTTCCAAATATTCAGAATATTTAGAAATAGATATACAGAGCAATAATGTTTATAAGCAAATTTTACTTATCTAAGTKGATATAGAATCTCATTTTCACTTGGGTTGCCTTAAATATTTAGTTTCTTCTTTCTAATTTTTGATTTTATATGGTTTCCACATTCTATTTTCTTTTCATCTTTCATCTTTGTAGGTGTCAATTGGTGCATTTGGAACACTATTCCTTAAAAGATGAGTAGGGATATTGGATGCATTTTCCTGTCTCTGTGTTTAATCAATTTAGCTAGTAATTGGCAATGCCACTTGGGTAGCCTACGTGTATTTCCCCCTCCAAATGTGTCTTTCTCTTGGTAGATATTAACAGGAAAGATGTTTTTTGAGAGATTTGGGAGAAATTTCAGCCAAGATATTCCTCAGATCATTCAGGACTAGATGGAAGAGGAAAGCTAAAGTCCTTGTATACTTTGCAGGTRTCTTCTACCTACTGGATGTTTCCTTTTCTCTTGCTAGAGCTCTTCTAAGAGGTACTCGCTGTTATCAATTATTAAGTATTTACCCCAGCAGCGACTTGCAGCCAGCTGAAATCGCAGGTCATCAAATATTTTTATGCTGTGTTCACATTAATATTTAATTGGTGTGAAATGGAATCAGAGAGAGCCCAGATTTGAATTATTTCTTATACTTTCTAGATTGGCTGTTCAGTTGCTAGTGGCACTATCTTCCAGCAGGAATGAGAAAGAGGAAAARCTGCAACCAAATATTGAACCATGGGATAGAGCCCAGACGGAGGGATTCAAGCCAGGAAGGTATCAGAAGGAAACACCTGAGTGGTTTGGCCCTTAATATCTTTATTTCCTTCAACCTACTGCTTAAAATAGGAATAATGCCTAGTGTTGCTGATCCCCAGAAGACAAAAATTATGAATTGTGGGTCATTTTATTTATATATACGTGTGTGTGTGTGTGTAAATCTTCCTTGTAATTGCTGTTTTTCTCATATCACTCTTGGTTATGATTTCAGGTTTTGGTGGCTTCTGCTGTCAAAGGAAAATTACAAAAAAGAAAGCTGAAGTTTTTCCTTAGTGGCTTCTCTTTCAAAATGTCAAGTTGTAGATAAAGCACAAAAATTAGCAGCAATTAATTTCTTTTTTTTTCTTGGATGAGACCACATGAAGATGTAGAGGCAGAGTGCCTTGTCCAGGCAAGCAGCTCGTTGCAGCTGGTATCAAAGAGCGTTTTCTTCCTGCTGCACTTGATGATGGCTTTGCACGTTATTTTTATTCTAGGGAAGTACTGGAGAAATAAAAAAGTTGGTGCAGAGCTCAGCTGTCCCAGGCTATGCTCCTCACTGACCTCCTGTCCTYATCTGTTCTTTTGGGTGAACATGGATCCTTTTTTTGCAGCACAAAGTTTCTGTTTTATTCCCTACAGAACCATCTGTCAACACCAAGGTTAATGGGTTTGTTATTACCACTCTCCTTGGCTCTTCCTGCCCCCACCACGCATCACCGGGGTGGTCCTCGCGTTAGAGTGCAGGGAAACGGTCCAGAATCCCAGCGTTTGTAGCAACAGRGATTGTCGGAGTCTGTGCATGTTCCGAACAGGACGGACGGTTTACAGAGCCCACGGAGGTTCATCTTGGGAGGAAGCAGACATCAGAGCACCAGTTTTTAAAAAAGCAGTGAAGAAATCTGAATTCTTTTTAAGTATTCTTGAAAACTCACTACTATAAAGTATCATCATTCTTCTAGTTTGTTCTGGTTTTGTAATATTTACTCCAGAATTTGAGAAGATTGGTTTTATCCACAACTGGGTTTTGCTGCCCTTTTCACTGAGTTCTTGCATGACCCTTCAGCAAATTTTTTTTCAAGTTTTACTTTGACTTCCTTTCTCTTATGATTGACTTTCTGGGAGGGAGGTAAAAATCTTGCAGACTGCTGAGCTTAAAGTGTCCTTAACAGGATGGGTTTCTTGTGTTCCCTGCTCTCACTGAAGAGATACTTTATATAACAGCCTTTCTGTTGTTTATGAGGCTGTTCTTGTATTGTTGTAATGCTCTCCTTAAATTTTATGAGCACTTGCCCCGGTGAAGAGGGGGAAAAAAAAAGCATTTGGAAATATCCAGAATTGAGCTTAATTCTCAAGTCATAGGGAACTCCACATTATTTATGTTGTGAAGAGTAAATGACTAAAAAGCAAACTTCTTCAGGATAAATATCTGCTTGTCRTTAATACTTATTGCATAAGGGCTATTTCTAAATCCCTGAGATACGAGCCCTAATGAACAATTAAATAAGTTTGGATTAATTTTCTTCTGCAGTGATTGATTTTGTTTGTATTGTAATCTTACCTTGGGAGATCTGGCTTTAATGCAGAGTGTGCAGTACTAAAGTATTGTAATTTCAGAAATATTTCTTGTTTCACTGGAAAATGGATGGTCAGATTGATGTGCTTAGTGACTTTAAATGCTSAGATTTACTGAGAACTATCAGTTTAATAAATCCTATTCAGGTGGAAGTTAACCTGATGTTATCTCAACTGGCCAGTGGAGGTCACTGCAACAGTAAAAATATGATGAAAATGGGGCATGGGTCCCTTTGAAGACAAGTGTCAATGAATGAAAAGATGAGGTCCATGTCAGGGCTGTGAATCATTGAAGTTGGGGATGAGGGGAAAAAATATGTGCAATAAATCTCTTCCCCCAGTTGCTGTGGTGGGATCTCTTATGTCAGCTGTGAGGATCTGTGGTGCTTTCGGTGCAAGTGAAGGAGCGGATCTGGCTGCCTCATCCTTGTAGGCCCTTCCCAGTGGGAATGTGGGACTTTGGGACCCGTGGCACTTTGCATTTGGAGTGACATTTGTTCAAGCTGACAACTGTGCTGGTGCTGTGGAGACACCTTTCATAAAACGTGTCTTGGGGAGCCCAAGGGCCGAGGATCTGGCTCGGGTGTCACAGTGGCTGCTTGCAGTCAAGTAACACGATTTATTTACGCTTGTAGAGGTATAAGGGAGAGAATTTGTCAATATTCATATTTTGAGTAACAAACGAGGTGCCACAGGTATTAAAGCTCTATGGGCACATGACACAATTACCTGCAGCTGCCAGTGTGTGCGGGAGATAAATAGTGAACGGAGAGGCCTGTGGCAGGCGGAGCCGGCRGCGGCACGCTGAGCAATTGCCCTGTCTGGGCTTGGGCAATGACAGGTTATAAAAGTGCTATAAATCTCTGCTTTTTCAATCTGTAGAGGGAAATGGCATCTATCGATTTCAAGTTGAAAACTGCTGGGTAGTTTTCTAAAGAAGTTAAAATCAATATGTCCGAACAACTTGGAAGCTTTGCCTTGGGTTTGTTGAACCTCTGACAAATATTTTGATGACCTTGGGGGTTTCTCTTCTGTGTGTGTGTGTGTATGTGTTTTCTCATGCTGAAATGAGGCAAAATCGGCTCATGCTGCTCGTGCAGCAGCGTTTTAGGGCAGTGATCCTTGGGAAGGAGGTTGAGGAAGATCACTGATCACTGCTGAACTCAAATGGACACACTGGTGAGATGGTGTTTCAAAGCCTGTGAAATCACACTGCCCTGTACAGGTCAGCAGGTGCCTACTGAATTACTCTTGGTTTTGTGAGGACCATGAAAATAAAACTGATCGCTCGTGCCTCCTCATGCACTACCAAAGATGTGGTTAAGAGATGGAATCCATGCAGATAAATTGAGATATCAAGACTGCTATTTTCTTGCATTTCAGAAAGGTTTTAATTTAGATGAGTGTGTTTTTGGAGTCACTGTCCTGAATAATTTACTAAACAATGAAGCCTGTATGATTAATCAGTGTAATTTAATACTAATAAAATAATCATGAATATTTGCCTTACAAAAACGTTAGTGTTTCTAAAACACTTCTAATGGCAAGAATCTAGCCTAATGCAGAAAAATAGTAGTTTCAGGGAGCTGTGTTTGCATGTGCACAAAGATTTGATTGATTTAAGTCTTTCTTGAAGAACAATATATGTTATTTCATAGTGTGCAATTTCACTTGGAAAATCGGATTATTTCAGGTTGTTCAAAATCAGGCATTAAATAGCTTTTAAAAGGCTTTTCAGTGAAACTTTTATGTATTATGGAAAAACTGTTCCTAAATTGTCCTACTAATTGAAAGGTGAGTAATCAGTTACATTTAAATCCATGCTATTCTATACAGAGCTTCTGGCTTTCTGCTAATTCAGGTGTGCAGACCGCGACAAAATGGAGCCAGTAGCATAAAGCAAGCTTGAAAACTTGCACTGAGTTTAAGCACRGGGTAGACAGAGTAATTTATATTTTTCAGTTTTGTCATTTGTGTTAAATGAAATGAAGATAGCTTGAATTTTCTGAAGAAATGAAGGCAAAAGTTTTATGGTCTCTCATCCCAGTCTTGAGCTCCAAACTCTCTAAATGACCTTCAGTGCTGCTCTGGCACTGAAAACCAACCTCCCAGATTAGAGAAGTGAAGAATATAATATTTCATAAAACTAGAYGGGGAGAAACAATATTTAAACTGTGACTTGCATGTTTTTGTGGGCTGGAATAGACTAATCTGCATATGCCTAGGAACAAAGTCTGCAAAGTCTAATCTAGATATCTATTAAAAATAGCCTTGAAAGCGTCTGCAGCTTACTGGACTCAAGTCTTTTGAGCTACCATGTAGCCCAGGAYAGTGCCATTAAGATTGGTGTTTGTGAGAAATGTAATCCTCCCTTATCCCTCTTTCAACTTCTGCTTTTCTCCAGGTGCCCCTCGCTAATGCTGCTGCCTTCAGACTGTCTGGCTTTCAGATTCATTGAGCCAGTTTTTAAAGGCTGAAAACTTTTTGCTTTCTCAAAAAGAAATATAGAGTCATTTGTAATTTGAAACTTTCAGCTAGATGATAAATTGTGGCAAATTAAGGGAGTCTGTGATCATAAATACACTGTGTTTGGGGAAAAAAATGGTACCAAGCGCCTCTGTCAGTCTAAGGTTTTGTGAATAGAATGCTCAATTGTARAACAAAGCACTAAAATGACTCTGTAATGGCAAGTAAAACAGCCAGTACTGTTTTTTGAAAAAGAAGCCTTTATAATTGCACGTGGATTGGATGCTAGCTTGCATAGGTTTAAGGACTAAAAGATATCAGCTTAAAAAAAAAAAAGGCATTTGCAATTTTTGCTTGTGTTCTTGTTGCATAATAGTGTAGATGTTTCCCTGCTCCAGATAGAAGCTCTCTAGGTCAGGCAGCCCCGTTCTGTACCAGCGCTTGCCAGGAGATGCCCGTGGAAACATCCTGCTWTGGTGATGATGTTGCAAAGAACAAATTGCGTCTTTGAGGAAACAGTCGATAGTTCCTTCAGCTTTGGGAGATGGCAGGTTGGCTGACAAGGAATGTGGGCATGCTGCGAGATGCTTTTCAAAGTAAAATTACCATATCTGAACTCTGTAGTTGTCCACACAAGTGGGAAAGGAAAAGCCTGCTCCGTGGAGATATGGTGYCACTGTGATAGCAGCTGATGCATTGGTTGACATATTTTGTTGGTATCACTAATGCTGGGACTTCTCTGCCTCAAGTGCCGTAAGGAAGCGAGTAGCAGGCAAAGCTGCCAGTCCTGAAGGGACAGTGTCCATTAATGTCACTTCTCCCACATGTGCAAGACCCTGGAGATGCTGCTGGGCTGTTTGTGTCTCAAAGTGCATAGAGAGCCAAAAGGACTCTCTTATTTAAGCCTTTACTCATTGAAAAAGTAGCTGGCTGTGCTTATAGAATATATTATTCCTCCTTTTTTTTTTTTTTCCTGTTCTCTCTGACCTTTTTAAGAGTTTGAAGGGTTCTTCTCTGGACTTTTTTTTGATAGGAGTGAAGAGGTACAAAACTGTCGTTGGGAGAAAAGCAGATACATGGCCAAAGAAAATAAAACTGATTAGAAACAAACACTAAAAAAAACTAGCTTAAAGCTTACTGGAAGACTGGCTGTCAGAAATGTGCTAAGCAACAAGAGAGGCCTGAGCTCTGAGCTCTGGAGCTCTAAACAGTAGTACATGTAAGAAAAAATTCCTGAACTCTTTTTTTTCTTGCTGTGACTTCAAACTTGCTACCTAATGGCTGTGTCAATATCTTGTTTCTAAAGTTTTGGGTTCTGCTCTTTTTATTCTCAAGACTCCTCCCCTGAGCATGGTTTTCAAGAAAAGATTAATAAAATACAGCTAAACAGCAGAACCTTAGTGATAGCTACTTAGTGTTGATGCCACTAGTGGTTTATTTTTCTGGTCTTTGTCTGCAGAGGACATTCTCATCAGGTTAGACTGGATGGCAAAATTCCTCCTGTTTTTCAAGGGGGTCAGAAACTGGCAAATTAGCTTTCTGCTAAAAGAAAGTGGTGGATATTGGCCAAGGTGCATTTTGCAATGTCAAGCTTAAAAACAAAATAGACAGCTACTGCAGAGGTCCTCTCCTTGGAAGAGGACGTTGCCTTAATATTAARGTTAATAAGTAAGTGTGCGTGGAAGCCCTTCATTGCAGAAATGATTAGGTATTATATATCTTCATAATATGTGGCTTAATGGGATCGTTGAGTACTAAAGAGGAGTTTTGTACTGTCATCTTTATGACTGATTATCAAGTAGCTGTAGCTTGCTAGAGATCTTGGGCTTATTTTTCAGGTTAAATGAGCCCAATTCCTTCATCTTCTCCTCACAATTTACATAAACCATGTCTATTAAAAAATATATAAATATATATAAAAAACATAACTGGCAGGGCTGCTGCTGCTCAGCCTGACCTGATGTGCGGGGTTATTCCCAGCACTGAGGCTGGCACTTGTTGAGTTTCATGAGTGGGTTGGATTGAGGAAAATTTGGTTTAACTTTTTGGGCATTTGGAATTTTTTTTTTTAATTGGCTTCATTTCTTGGGGAATATTTGGTATGTAGGAGTTACAATGGGGTAATCATTTATTTGGTTAAAAAGAAGGCCTTCTAATCTGTCTATGACCCTATTATCTTCATGCCAAACTCAATACCTCAAACATAAGAAAAAAGGATGCCTCATAATATCGCCAACATAAGAAAAAAGGATGATGTGTGGCTGCTTCAAACTGATGCTTTGAGTCAGTTTTGAATCTGGTGGTTGATGAAGACGTGAGTTTTAAGTCGAATTGTTTGATCTGGATCCATTTGCCAAGTTTTGGTCCATTTCAGCAAGGGGGTCAGTTTTTATTTCACTTTGTTACCAGCTGAAGCACCACCCTGAGGGCACGAGGAGGTAGGTGTGGGGCTGCACCTCTCATCCCCGCGCTCCCAGTGCTCCCAGCCGTCGCGGTGCGGATGCCGCCGCAGTTCCCGCCGCGCGGCCCCAACGGTCGCTTTTTCAAAGCGCCTCAGGCGTTAACGGTCCCTCGTGGGGCGGGGCCGTTGCCGCGGCAACGGCGCGAGGCGGGGCCGCCCGGCCGCCGCGGAGCCGCCGCCGCGGAGCCGCGATCGGTCGCTCGGTCGCTCGCTCGCTCCCTCTCCGGCGCCATGGTCCATCACTCGGGCTCCATCCCGTCCTTCCGGCAGCAGAAAGGTCCGTGCGGGACGGCGGGGCTGGGGGGGGAACCGGGTAAATACCCGGGATGCTCGTGGCGCCGTTGAGGGGAGCGCGGCCACGCGCAGAGCAGCTCAAACGTCCGTCGTGATTTCCCTGTCCTTGGGTGTGAGGGGTGGGTTTGGGCAAGCATCAAGTGCCTCATGGGCTCCCGTGTCTCCGTGAGGAAACCGCTCGTGGATCACCAATTGCCTCAGGGGGTGGGTAGACCTCAGGAAGGCCCTCCGGGATCTATTCTGCCTTTGAAAAGCAGGAATTGTAGCAATGCGTGATTTTAAGAAATATATGTGTGTTTGACAGTAGCAGAACTTCATCTTCTCCTTACTCCATCCATCCATGTTGGTCTTTAACCAGTTAGCTCCCGAGCAGCTGCATGAGGAGATGCTGGCCCAGGTGGCTTCCGAGGAGCGGGAATGTGTCCCTCGCTGTCCCGTGGGATCTTTGCTAATCCTCCGGGCTGGGTTTGGCCAGAGCTTTTTGCCTTGGGGTGGGAAGTGAGCGTGGAGTGAAAGCAGTGAGCAACCCTGCATGGAAATGGTCAAGCCAGGAGGTTTTCCCAGATTCTGGTACATCGTGTCGTTCTCCGGCTGTAAACTGATTTCGGTCACTGCAATTTCTGCCCTACCCTTGTTGATACTTGAGCTAAACGCGCTGTTTGTGGCCTCAATGCTCACAAAACAGTGCCCTAAATTCCTTTTTTATACAGAATCAGTGGTAATCCTCATGAAATGGCCAACTGCCCGTCACAGCTGTGCCTTGTCTGCTTCACTAGCGTTAAGACCAAGCTTCATTTCTTTGGGGGGATTTAGAGGATGTTCTTCTCGTGCCTTCTCGGTCACGTAGGACAGCAGTCAACACCAGTGATGTTTCATGGCAGCAAATGTTTCATGAAATCAAATGTTACCCTAAATTTTACCTGTGTGCYTACTGCCAGACAATGCGCTACTCAAACTTAATTGCTAAGGTAAGGTAATTGTTAAAATCCAAATGGGAATGGGTTAAGGAACATGATTTTTCTTGCCTTATGCTGAGCACAAAAAGTGGTTTTGGTACCAGAGCTGCCTTGCAAAAGAATAGGACTTAATATCTGAAAGATCAGAGAACTTAAGATTTCTCAGTAAGGATCAAAAGAGAAAAAACTATTTATGTCCTAAGGCTTTGGTTCTGCTTAATAACATTCTCAAAGATACCCATTTTAGTAGTCCATATACTGCATTATGTTGTATCTGTGTAAACTGTTCTGTGGTGTTGGAGGTCACTTAACCTGTGGCCCCCTAGGGATTATGTCACAAGGAAAAGAAATCTTTCCCATTTTTCTTTTTTTCCTGACAAGCTCTAGAAGAAAAATTTTTCTTCCCTTGGCTATGAATAAGTTCTACTTAAAACAGCTGGATAGTAAGTGAATAGTTACTCATAAAGGACAAATAAGAAGGAGTGAAGGCTGATGAGGGCGAGGATGATCTCTATAGACTCCTTAGATTTTAGTCGTTGCAGAGAAAAGCTGCTCATCAGGATTTTGTATCTCATCTAACTCACAACTGAACCCGATTTATTTGGACACAGGACACAGCAAAATCTGGTGACCTTACGCTAGACTTTCTGTCTGGAGCAAATCTGGGACYGGGGCCAAGCAATTGCTTGGCTTATTAGGAAGCTCAATTAAAAAATGATATGCTTCCTAAGGAACGATAACCTTTGGTTGTGAAGCGGGTCATCTTAATGAGCTACTCGAAGCATTCACTGTGAGGAGTTTTTGAGTGTTTCTGGTTTAACTGAAGGATAAAACCCATGTGAAGACAATAATGATCCTTAAATCGTTAAATATCTAGAGCTTTAATTCTAATACGTAGCCTGAAGTTTCCTGTATACTCTGCTAGGTTTTTTATTGAATTCTGACCTCTTTTCCAAACTGAGTTAYCTGAATGTGAAGAACATCTTTGAGCATCATGTGCAAGGACTGGGAACTTAGGACTCAGTTTAGGACTGAGTCCTCGAGGGATGTTACAGACCTGTAGGTGACTGCTACCACCACTGGCTGCTGGAGAGGCTAAGCTYGGGCTGTTGCAAACTCACCCTGACTTTTCCAAGGTGGCTGTTGCTATGAGGATCTTCAGTCCGTATTGTGTCTTTCCTGAGAGGGCTGGTGTAGCTGCTCAAGGGACTTACATTGGTTTTCGTGTAACTTCTGAGCAGGTAATATGCATCCGTAAAAGATGCAGTCTTAGATCTTAACTTCTGGTTGTTAGGAACTATTTAGTTTATATGTTTACTAGGAGTTGTGGGGATTAGATAGATTGAGGGTTGAGTTGAGAACCTTTGAAAAGGCTAGAGTTGTGCTCCCTGTATCAGAGCACTTGTTACTTCCTTAACTGCTTCCCCCTTTGTAAGCTGTCTTCAGCTGCTCAAGGGAAAATTGCTATGGCAGACTTGGCTGCTGTTTTTTATTATAAGCTCTTTACAGCCTGTTTTCTTTATAGAATAACTTGTTTATGGTTTAAATTGTGACTTCAAGTGAGAATTTATAAAAAATAACATGATGAGGTCACAATTTAATTCACAATTCTTGTAACKATTTTAAAGGAGATTTTGAAGCAACTGCATGTGTTGATTATAGGGAGRGTTTCTAATGCACCAAATACTAAAAACTAATAGAGGTAGGTGAGTAATGATGCTGAGATGCTGAAAGGATAAAGAGATAAAACAGTGCAGATAACRAAAGATGGAAAATGTGTAAGCAGTGCCTCTTAACATGTATATTGAAGTAGGGCTCTGCGCCAGGGATTTGCAAATACCTCAGCACAGCTCACTTCACATAAAGCCATGTCAGCACCAGTAGCTTCGGCAATGAGACTGATTGCAGAAAGTCAGTTGTGAAAAGAAATGGGACAAGTAACTCTCTTCAGATTTCTAAAAAGCTGATACAGATAGTAGGTGGAAAATAACCATGTGATGTGTGTAGAGCCAAACACTTGAGAAAGAAATGGATGCCATCGGAATGTTAATTCTGAGTGTCAGAATACATATCATGGGGTATTTCAGCTGGATCTTTCAGCTGAAAGAAGGTAAGACCTATGTACTACTGTTGAATCTCACATAAAACGTGTGGGTTTTTTGTTGGCACTATCTTTAAAATTGCAATGTGTGGTAAAATGCTTTGCTGGCATCGAAATGCAAGTGAAGAGGCTCAGGGGCCTAAATTTGTGCTCTGCAGAAACCCTCCATTTTGCTGATATGTGGATAGATATGAGCTTAATCCATATACATATGTTATATATAAAAATGAATCTTAATTCATGGTAAGTGCTCAGGAAACATTTGTGCATCTCTGAGGCTGCAGAGAAATTGCAGAAAACCAGCCATCTTTCTGCAGAGAAACTGCAGACGACTATTCTGTGTGTCTATCATTTCAAGACTGTTCAGGTGAAACTCTGCTGAGTGCTCTCACACCTGCAGGGTTGTGGATCATTCAGATACAGATTGTTTTAGAGGCTTTTTGAGGATACAGACAAGAATTCCATCAGGATTAATAGAACTGCTTGACTGCCTACTGCGCTATCCTTGCAACATAACATACCTGTTCACAGGTTATTGAATCTAGGGAACTCCAGTACTTAGGCCCTTAAAGAGCTGACTATTAAAGTCTTAAGAGGTTTATCTTCATTGAAGAAGCTGGTTCTTAATGTAGGAATTAAACTTGGGTATCTGTCTGTGATTAATTCTTGCATAGATTCAGTTGTTATTGTATAGGTCTATCTACACTTAGAATTGACGGGGGATTCTCACTGAGATGAGCTCTGCATCTCTCTACAGGTTAACCAGTGTTTGTAACTAGCACGTGTATAGAATTGGTTACAAYACTTTGCTTATATTTACAGTATTATGGATAGGTGCTGTTGTCTGTCAACCCCTGGTGCGTTGGTCTGGCTGTTGCCAGAGGTACCACGACATCCAGGCAGGATTCAGTGAAAAAAGGAGGAGGAAGAAGATTTTCCGTACTGCAAACAGCCTACAGGAATAAATGAATAATGCACAGGAGCTTAAGCATGGTGCTATTAATAATTCACAATTTTCAGGAAGGCACTCCTTTGAAGTTGCTGCTTTAGAAAGCCAGCATCTAAATAAAATGGAAAGAATGAATGAAAAACAGACTATCGTAAGAAGGCTCTGCTGTACAGAATYCCAACATATCCATATTGATAGCAGTGATACTTCAGTAGATAAAGCTGATAATTTTGTTAGATTTACATATGGGATTCCTTGATAAGAAACTTAATGAATCCTGTAGCTCATTATCAAATTTTGGTAATAGATGAAGAAAAATGGAAAAKAATATATTAATCACCTAAAAAATAAATAACAGATTAAAGATCTCCTGGATTAGGAGAGTAGTAGGATTGAGAAGGAAGCTCAGAAAGGGAAATTAGGCTAGAAAAGAAATAAAATATTTTTTAGTATTTTAAGCTATATAAACTTTCAGTAAGATGGTGCTAATAAACCATCAACTAATTTTTAACCTAAGAGTTCTGGTTACTTATATTTAGATTGATCATGTTTTCTTTCTAAAATGAAGTGTGATTTATACTTAAAACAGTTGCTGTAAATGTTGGGGATTTAAATTAGTATAGCTTTTTTACATCAGTCTGCTTTTCATTGTCAACATATACTGCTTTTCTTAGTGATTTTTTTTATTGAAAGCATAATATGCTAGAATTAGTAGTTTAAAATCTTTAGGACCCTCACAGTGTTGTGAACCCTTAGTTAACTCGTGTATGGTATCCTTAATGTTCCCAGGGACTGTTTTGGGGATAAGAGGAAGAGCCTGGGGAATATACCACACAGTTTATAGCTGAGACCCGTAAAGAGCCTGTGTGCTGATGGAAAGATGTTCTTGAGCAGAAAACAGTGCTGTGTATCCTAATGGTGAGAGTTTGGGCTTACTGTATAACAGGTTGCTTGTCTCTGCTTGGAAACTTGTGTTTCAATCTAAGCTGCTTTTTTTTTTTTTTTTTTCCCCTGGAATAAGGTGACAGACTCGCATTTAGTTTCTGAGGTATTTGGGAATGGGTAGCTGGGCATGTCAAGTGCCTGGCATACAACGGTAGTAGCACTGTACCGGTTAGGATTGAGTGGGGATAGATGTGGTAAGAGTTGTAGGGAGATGCATGTTTTGTTGTCTACCTTTCATTAGACTTGACCGCATCTGGGAAGATCTGGGMGCAAAAGCTTTTCTTCAGGTCACATGGGTTTTTCCTAAACCTTAATCTGTGATGTTTCTTACAAGTATGTTAGTTGCTTGAGTAAATACCCATSCTGTCCTCCCCCATGTCTTGTGTAGCTTTGCTGTTACTAGGAGTGAACTGCTGAAAGCGCAGCAGACGGGAGCTGGGCTTGTTACTTACTCACCTAGTTAAGCTTTTTTTATCTAGTAGCTTTTTGTAGGTATTTGTTCCCAGACATGTGTCTTCATAGAAGGAAACCTAAATTTTTTAACAAGCTTGGGTGGTCAAAAGATACTTGAAGGAATTGATGAAACCTGTGCTTCTATTTAAGAAAAAGGAAAAAAACCATTTTGACCACTGCTTTGTTCTTTCTGGGGGTAGTAATCCAGACCAGCGTTTATGTTAGAACTTTGACAACTGCCTTTGRCTCCTTTGAATGTCCTTTTTCCTTTTGCTAAGAGTAAAGGAACAAATGKCTTGGGTATGGATGCCTAACGATATGTATAATCAGTAACAGTAGTGGGAACATGRCTTGTTGACAAAATGCTGTGTAAAATTCCAGGAAAAACAACCTGGGAAAAGAGAGCAATCCCTGGAAACTGGATCAAAACAAAGTATTCTAAGTCAGCTTACCAGAACTCATAATGAGAATATGAGATGAGCATGTTGGATAATCTCCCTTATCATACTCTGAGCAATCTAGAGGACACTACTTGAAAACATGGGATGTTTTTGTGACTATTYTTTTGTTGTTGTTCAGCTCTTTTACCGTCTTCTAGGCAGGCATAACGTGCGTGCCAGAACTTCTCAAAATTCCTCCATATGCAAAGAGTACCCATGGTATGTGCTTCAGACACTTCAGAATCTTTTTTTAGCTTTAGAACATTAGTTCAAGAATATGAAAATTATTATAGATATTAGGAGAAATGGTACTGTGATGCTCATGAACTGAGGGAGAGAAGGTTTTACTGTTTAGAGTGCTTCACTGGGAACAAAACTAAACTCTGAGGCAGCAGATTTTTTTTTTAAATCTCCTTTTAGATTTTTTTAGAAAACCTACTTTTTTTTTTAGTTTTTTTAATCTACTGCAGAAAAAAAATAATACTCTTCCAGTTTCTCCTGGGCTTATGGAATCATGCTTTTGAACATTCCTGATTGGCACCATTCATGACTTAAGTGAAAGAATGAATAATTGCAGAAGTTTTCCCATGAAACCGTATGTGGCCTCTGGATAACTAGAAACTGATGAGAAGGTAAAAATTTAAGTAATGTCCGTACAGCTGTCAACCAAATTGCCAGGTCACTAATATAGCTCTTTCTTTGTTATAGTTGTAGAAGAGGAACTAGTTAAGATGAGACCATTAATGAGAAGTATGTTATTTAGAAGAATGTTATTTAGAAGTATGTTATTTATTATGTAGAAGTATTTATCATATTATTTAGAAGTATGTTATTTAGTATTAGTGCATATAGGATTCAAAATGTTTTATGGCACCTTAACATTTAGCAATGTAAAACTAATTGAGCTTTCTTTCACAAAGATTTTTTTTTTTTAAAGTTATGATGTCTGTTGGTTTTAGAATCAATAGAATATATGCTTTCAAATTTCACACTACAGACTGGAGAAAAAATCCCCTCTTGCTCTTTGACTGCTCAGATAATCTAAATTTATTGGCTTGGCGGTGTTGAGAAAAATACCACATATCACCAGAGCATAAAATCGTTAATTTTCTTTTGTCCCTTCTCTGTATATTCTGCTCATTATTGATGGCTGAAATGTTGGAGATGTGAAATGATAGAAGTGCCAGTGCACCTACCCATCTTAGTCCATGCACTGAAAGGTTTTATTGCTAAATTACCCTCTTATGCACATATTTGGTGTGATAGCTTTCCTAAATCATTCTTTGTGACCAGGGTATTTATATAAATATATTCTTTCATTAGAGATGAAGCAAGAGCCTTTTTCCTTTTCTGTCCTTGTTTTCTCATAGTAGAGGACAAAAGTTTTTCCAGGCTTCTCTTTCAGATTTTTAATACCGTGTGCAGGAGAGAACACTAGTAAGAGCTCCTATGCAGCCAAGTGTGCCTATACATTCCATATRTCCTATTCTCACATAAATACCGTGAGCCTTAGCATGTCCTGAGGAAACAAGCTGTGGCAGAGCAGCAGTAGTAGCCTTGTGCTGAGCATTGAAGTGGAAACACGTGCTAGAGTTCATCCAGGCTATCTCCCAAGATGTGTACCCTTTTAGGAGACGTGAGTTTTGGTTAAGGCCTTGTAGCTTTTAGACTTTTTGCTTTCCTGTAGCCTCTTTTAGCTTCGCTATTTTTGCTGGGTTTTCCATTATTTCATTTGAAATATCTTATTTTCAGATGATGGTGGAGAGCTAGAAGGGAGAGGGGGAAAAAACACATTTTTTAAAACATTACTTCTGTCTTCTGGCTTTCACTTCTACTCATTTTTGGACTTTTAAATGGGAATGTCATTATTGCACCTTTTTATCAAAARGTGTGTGTTACAGCTGTTTTAGTGATGCGTTGCCTTCCTCATGCTGTTTYTCCCTTTTTGCAGGTTCTTATTTCTTTGTAAAAATCGCTTTTGTAAGCTCAGTTTTTATCACTGGTTCTATTCAGGTTCCATTTTATGCTTGCAGCTGTGCTAAGCAATTTATCTGATGTAAACAGAACGGCTGTGGTACTGGTGGTGGATTGCCTAGTCTTTGTCTAAGTTTTACAATGGTTTATATCAGAGTGCTATAATAGACACAGCTACTGAATCCAGAAAGGTTCAGCATGTGTGAAGTCCGTTACCTCTGGATTTGTTAAGCTCTGATGAGTAGGGGTAGGTTTAGTTTTGTTGCCTTTAGTTGTTATTGTAGTAAGTATAATAATTGYATTCCTAAAGACATTTTATGAAAATTTCCTCTTTAAGAAAGAGGAAATGATTTAAGGGTTAGATCCTTACCTTAAAAGTAATTCACTGATATTGGCCAAAACAGAAGATACGTTTTTTTAATAATTCAGTMATGTTCAGTGTTTACTGTGTTATGGAAGACAAGACAGATATTGTCTGTTTGCGTCCATGAACCTCTTTGCAGAGAAAGGGAGAGGAACCCTGCTAGCTTTATCTGCAGAAATAATTTTCCCTTTGCAGGGCATAACTTGTGAGAGTAAGAAAATAATGGTGTTAATAAAATGCTGAAATTGCTTGCAAGTGACTTGAATCAAGGAATTTATTGATCCATGATCTCTCTCCTGTTTTTCTGCCTTGAGCCTCAGTGTAATGAAAATCTGCTTTGAAAATGTTTGAATTAATGCTGGGCATTAGTTTCTATGTGAGACTGAATTTATGAAGAAGGGTGGTCTTGAGGTCTGTACCAGGAAATCTGTGGCAACCTTGTATAGAACAGAGCCCTTTTATGGTCTCAGCATTGTATGTGCTGAATGAGCACAAGTGGTGAACTCGGCAGTCCCCAAGGAGTATTTGTAATATCCGCAGTAGTGGGAAGCCAACAGTTGGAAGTGCAGCATAGTCTGTCTTCCTTGGTAAGCAAGTAAATGTCCTGAAAATGGGTTTTTGCCCAGGGTTGTTGGTTTGCTCTATTTGAATTTTCCTGGAAAACACTTGCAGATGGAATATTTCTGCTCCGGTAACTGCAAAGTTTGTGCAACTTTTTGTCCAAATTCTGGCTTTTCTTCCTGGAGAAAAAAAAAAAAAAAAAAAAAAATAATCACACCATATATATTGAATATAAAAATGCAGGAAAAA
>NW_020455510.1:4653044-4790049 GCF_003342845.1 Nothoprocta perdicaria
AAAAAAAAAAAAAAAAAAAAGCTAAGATTTAAAATAAATGTGCAGAGATACCCATAAAACCCTATATAAAACCCTACACTGAGATACTTGAAAAATTTGTAAACATGACTTTGTAAAGATGAATAGGAGAATCAAGTGAGAAGGTACTTCTGGAGACATCTAGTCTAAAGCTTTGCCCCAAGCAGTCTAGGTCAGATTCCTTAGGACTTGATCCAGTCAGGTTTTGAAAGTCTCTGGTTTTGGAGCCCTCACTGTTCTAGTGCTTCCCTGTGCTTCCATAGAGGAATGGATTGAAGCTTTTGATGTTGTTTTCCATGTTGTATCTATAACATGGAAATGCTATCTATAATATGGAAATAACATGATTTTCCATGTTGTATCTGCAGCTCTTCGTTATGTAGCAGAGTTCTCTGCCCTTAATTTTCCCAGTTTCTTCCGCTTACTAACTACAGAAGCTTCAGATTTAAAGAAAATGGTCAAAATATTGCCATGGCACAGTTTTTGAAAAAGCAGTGCCATTGTGGCTGTAACAGTCAATCTGCTTGTCTCATAGTGCTGTGATGATCAGGAAATGGTCCTTTAAGAAGGCAGATATTTTACCTCTGGTAGATGAATCCCAAACAGGTTTGCAAAACCGGTATCTCAGGTTTATTGCTTGGGAACAAGGGTCTACAACAAGTGTCAAAAGAAGCAACCACGAATCCTTCAAGCTCTGGATTAATCATTCTTTCCTTAAAGCCCTGCTTTCAGAGTTCAGAATTTACTTTCTTCTCAGGCAGATCTGCTAACCAAAAGGCCAGATTACGTGTGTTAATTGCAGTGAGAGGAAATGCTGTAACCTTGTTCCCAAGTAGACTGTAAGTCATAAACACTGAGCATARTTGGAAGGAGGGATCAAAGCCAACAAAAATGTGCTAAATGAGCAGCACGGTGCTGCAGGTAGGACTGACCATGCCCTGATCAGCCTAAGCTGATCAGAATTGTCAGCACCCACAGATTTGCAGTGCGAGCCCTCTTAAAACCAAATGGAATGAAATGATTATCTGCAGTGTTTTGGCAGGGATGCTGACASTACTTAGAGCCAAGAGCCACTGCCAGTATTAAAGCTTTCATCAACAGAAGGAGCCAAAGAAAGGAATTATTTTTAAGAAATATRCCTAGCTGCACCATTTGACAGGAATGACCTGGCCAGGGCAGTGGCTGATGTTTATCTTGAGAAGCAGAAGCTGGTAAAATTATTTGAAAAGGATCATATAGATTAKTTTGACTTCTAGGACCCAATCAGTGAATGCCCTCCAGGAGTCCTCATGGACATTGGTGACCCATGGAAGAGCACGTCACCACCTACAAATGAGCTCTGCTGTTTTTACTTATGTTTACCTCACTGTACTGCATTAAAAGGGCTTCAGAGTTGACATTAAAGAACAACTATAGTCAATTCATGTGTCCCAGCACCTAAAGAAAATCTTTCTCTTCCAAGCTCCAACCCACTCCTTCAGTTTTTGTCACATAGCAGGGAAACGCAGACACTAATCATAGACTTCCCATTGTTTTGGCTCTAACAATTTTCCAGTCAGAAATAACTCTCATCAAAGTTCGAGTCCTTAAAACAGAGGACTTTGGGGAAATGATCTCTCCTAGACTGAAATGTGAAAGTAAATAGAATTTACAGGTAGAGCTCTGGATTGCTGAAAGCAACAGAGTGCGCTGAAGAGAAGTTGTCGTCTTCTCTGGCGAAGGCAGCTGATGAGTCTCAAGAGAGCCCAAATATGTGTTTGACCTTTGCTGGTTGCGTTGGTGAGCATGTCAGGAGCCTAGGGATGACTCTTGCTGCAAGGCAGTATCACCTGCTACTATTTTCCAGGCAAGAAATCCAACTTATATTTTTGCCAAGCACTTTTTTTCTTTTTTTTCTTGCAAGGATGCTCTTGCTTGACCCATTTTTTTGCAGTAAATCCAGCATTTAAGGTATGCAGACTTTTCAAATTGCCTAAGTAATATCTATTGATGTAAGATTCATTYTATGAAGCCAAGGATTATTTTACATTCATTATTTTAGAGCTTGAAATTCCATGTAATGAGCGTTCGAAAGTTGGTTTAGCGATCTGAGCTCAGTGCTGTGCAGAGAATTCAGTGGTCACTGAATATCTCTAGGAGAAAAGAAGTTATTAAGCRTGACCTTTTCTGGCAGTAGTTCTAGTCTTTGCTAGTACTAAAATATAAGGGACTGCAAGCAATCTTTCATTTCACCATTGCTTTGCAGTGGAAAAGATAAAGCTCTGAAGACGTTTAGAGTAGCAAAGGCATATTGTAAAATTTCTTTTCAGTGGGCAGTCAGGTGGAATTGGAAATTCCATTTTTTGACTTKATTCATGTAATTCTTTTTTTCTGTATTATCAGATATATTGAAAGACTCTAGAAATGCAAGACTAAACTTAGCTTAAAACCATGTAGTGTAAAAATGTCTGCATATGTTCTGATTTGTCTGGTTATTTGTCTGCATAAAATGGTCCTTTTTAAAAATAGGCATAAAACTTTACAAAAATCMGTAACTCCCATTGGCTTTTTTGTTTTTATTATTTTTTCCTTTGACACAGGTTGAAAATGTCTTTCCATATTCCTTTTAATGAGCTTTTTTTTCTGAAGTTTTCAGTTAAACTTTCTTTTTCTCTGAATTTAAAAATCCAAGCAAAATTTTAAATAAAATATTTCAGTTTCAGACCAAAACTGGTTCTCATTTTTCAGATTTGGCAAAAGAAAACCTTTAAAATCAGCTGCAACAAGTATGGAATTCTTTTTCCAGGGTATCTCTTTATATAGCTCGCATGTAAGATATCTTAGTACCTTTCTGCAGATGCAAATTCTATATGATATCATCAGATCAGGATAGAACAAGCAATTACTTTGCATCTACTTCACATGAATTTCATAGGAATCYTACAAGAAAGTGCAAGTTCTTAAGATAATCCTTTTTAACTTTAGGTGCAAAAATGATTTATTTCTATTACATATTTTTCATTAATGAATGGCTATTCTGAGAAAGTATTTCTAAAGGAAAATACAGAACAGTCTGCCCCCAGCAGAATGTCATTTAGACTTTTAGTCTCTGGAAACAGCAACTGGAATATCAAAGACTAAGGTTGTGGACACGGACAGCTGAATCAGTGCAGCAGAAAATGGCCAGTCTTTTGGTTTCCCTGGAAATATCATGCAAGATTGTTTTTGATGTTTATCTCAAATCAATTTTAAGCAGTTGATCAAATATAGTGATATCTTTTAAATTCCCTAGCAGGACTGAAACTCCTTTTAGTGAGGTTGGTGCTTTTGGGAGGTTATGAAATGAAGGGATGAAATTAAATTGGGCTAATGAAAGATTTTGAATTGAACAGTTTCAAMGTAAGTTTCACTTTCATAATACCTTTCACTGCGTTTATGCAGATCTTGTGTATGCTAAGAACTGTTCTTTGAATAATGGTGAGAAACTATTTACTGATGCGTACTTGAGTTTAAGATCCGTGAGTTGTTCTGCCTGTTTTGTACCCGGGATGTTGCCCAGAGGCAAATTCTTTCTGTTAATTCTTTTCCTTCTGTTCTTGGTCATTCTCAGCATCTTCTGTAAATGAGTGTGTTCTGTTATGGATTTTCCAAACACACAAACAGCAGGATAGGACCAACAGTGATGCAACTCATCTTTTCAATATTATATAACTATCCTTTATGCACAGTATACAAGAGCAAAACCATTTTCTAGAGTGTTTGGTATAGCAGGACATTACAGCCCTTTTGTTGTGGTCTCATCATGTTTTGTATGGTGTGACAGCAAGATATTCTGTAAGATGTTGAAAATTGGTAAGCAAGGGGAGGAAAATAACCTTTATTTTAGACTATACTGCAAACTCTCAGTGACAGTAGAATACTTGTTATATTTCATAAAATAACCTGATCTCCAGCTGTGGAGCTTCCTGGAGTCATATGTATCTTCATGGAGCTTCAAAAAGCTTCAGTAGTCGCAGGTTTCAGATCATCAAAGTGCACTGATTCTTCACTGTGACTTCATCTTTTTTTTTTTTTGTGTACCAACTGTGCCCCCAAATCCTGCTCTGCACACGATAAAACTTTCCATGTGACAAAGRCACATACTTAGCATTTGTTTCAAACCTTGTTTCATTTTTCAATGATATACAGATAAGTGGTGTTGTAATGTAGAGATAAGGAATGTGAACTTCTGGGGAATGTTTTTGTGGAGTGCGCATGCCCAAATCCAATAAAATGAGTTATAGCTGCCAAAACTTAAGAACTTGTAAATTGAGAACATATCCTGAAATGATCCAGCTTGAAATATCTTACAGATACTGAGTTCTTGAATTAGTTCGTGAATCTAGATGAGATAATTGTGAGAAAAGTCCATGAAAAAATCTCTAAAGTAATATGGAGAAAGTCATGAGATTTTCATATGTTCATCCGCATCTTTCTTGAATTTTTCCACAACAGACCTTGATAAAAGGGAAAATGGATTTTATTATTATTATTATTATTATGAATTGATGCATGTTAGGATAAAAGCAGGCTGTCACCACACTAGAAGAGATAGTAAATTATTTTTTGCAGGAAGCTAAAAACATGCCGCATTTTCAAGAAAGGGAAAATTTGAACRCTCGTCATAAGTGGTTGTTATATGATTCTGTATTAAAAAAATGATGAAGCAAAACCTCTGATAATGATACTTGTGGGATCCTGCAGTCTACTTAAGGAATACATAGGTAATTAAAATTATGGTGTTTTTAGTCCAAATAAGATCTCTGTATCTGTTGTTAGATGGTGAGATGATTGGTTATTTAAACGTAGTGATTGGTAAGGGAAGCTTACAAAATTTATACCTCAGTGGCCTCAGTATTTGCTATAACGTCTGTGGAGAACATCCTCTTTAGCCCATGTGTTGCTGTTGATCCATGAAACTTTTCCAGTTTTTCTACATATGATAGTCCAGTTCATGACAATAGCACGTCCAGGGGACAGACTGCTCTCCCCGAGGACCATAGGGCTTGTCCTCTTTGAACTTTCCAAGTGCTCATAGTGTGCTACAGGCATCTTTATTTACTGCATATGTTCTTTTGCCCTTATCTGGGGACATGTCATTGATTAGGAAAATTGCAGTGAGTTTGCTCATCTCTTAGGTTATTGTCCCCAGCGATAGCATCAGTGAGCACTTTCAAAAGCACCTGGGAGCACCTTCAAGAGGAAAAGGATGTCACAGCAGTAGCGTTAGGAGTGGTGCCTGAATGTTGGAAAAGCTTTYTGTACAGCAGAATATGCCTCTTTCAGATGCTATAAAAATGACATTTTTTCTTGCAGCTGTTGAACAGCAGGATTTATATAAGGAAAGTTAAGYTGGGTAAAAGCTACAACATGTGCAAAGCAAGAGGGCAAGTTAAATGCTTATTTTGGTCTTTTCTGAGAAAAATCCAGAATCTATGTTGTTTGGCAGCTGTATTCTGTTATCAGCTTAATATACAAAAAGTTTAGGACTCAGCTGGGAGTTCAGACTGTCATGTGGATTCTGTACACTGGTTAAATGGTTGATTTGGACAGGAGGTGAATAGGCTTCCCCTGTCAAGACTGACTTTATCTTTGTATTCCATGTATCTATTTATCTATATATATGTGTGTGTGTGTGTGTGTGTGTGTATTTGAAGAAAATTTTCAGGAAAGGCTTTTAATTTCTAGAACTAATTTTCTGCCCAGACATGTCCTGCAGCCTCTTTTGTACCTGTCACAAGTTGCTTTTTTCAACCACGGTACTGAGGCAATGGCACTCTCTGGAAAGAAATGCAATGAGTGATTATAAGAAAAGTGGTAAAAATGCCTAGTACGTACGTACATTTACACTTGATATTGAGGTATTATGGTCTGGATGGACAATTCTGTTATTTCATAGAGTTATAAAAACATTAAGCCATTATTCTTGATTTGTTATAAAATCTTTCCACAGTAATATGGAAGTCTCAATCATCTGAAGATGATTATGGAAGACTCTTGTGTAGTTCTGTACTGCTTGCTTAATTATGTTTGCTGAAAGGATATCATTTTCTCTTTAAATCACAGGTGTTGAAAGAGCAGTGCATTTTTTTTCAGGTATTTAACCTTTACAGTTTAAGTGCTTTAGTATATCTCAACTTTTTTCCTCTGTAATTTAGGAAAATTATAAAATTATAGATATTTAAAATAGCTCTGTACACCTCCACAGCATGTCTCAAGGCACGTTGAGCTGTCTACGTGGGCCTAACATTCAGGCAGGTGACTGGATTGGAACAAAGGTTGCTAACGGAGGCTAAGGAAAGCTGTCTAATTAAAAGGCTTTTCATTGTGCCCTGCTCTAAGAAGTCTTGATCACACACGAGCTCTCATCAGTTGCTGCAGGTTAGTGGGGAGCTGCATGGCATTTGTGGAGGAAAAAATGCTCAGTTTTGCAGCATCATCCAACCTGTGGGCCTAATTCCCAGGCAAACCCTAACTGCAGGACAGTTAAATCCATATTCATTGTGTCTTAGTCATATGTATATAGCCTATGAACGATATCCCTGGTTTCCTGTGTGCTGACAACTGTGTGGGTACAAAAACTCAATTTCACGTTAGGAACAACGTGGCATCTGAAATTAAGGGCAATTTTCTGTTCTTCAAAATACTATGGTCATGGATTCCTCTGCAAAATTTGTTTTGGATGACTTCTGGTCACACTGTGTGCATTTGGCCATCCATTTGGCTCAGTTAGTCTAAAATCCATTCCTGTGCATTATCTACAAACCTTGAGGAGCACTGAGTAGTGCTGGTGCTAGGTACTGTTAGGTAAGATTGGGATTTTACTGGCTCTATCACCAACATTCACTTTATGCAACAAGTATGTCAATTATRAGATTTCCATTTTAATAATGCTGGTATTAACTTGTTTTTTTACACTCAAAACTAGACCTATTAAATAGGTAAATTTAAAAGTAGGRCCCTAGAGGTGCTTCTGAGCTCACTTCATCATGTAGCAGTAAGTAGTCCCAGAGCAGCCCTGTCCCCATCCTGGGTGCGTGTGTGCGGGAGAGTAGCATCGTGTTCTGGCTCTGAGTGATGTGTGTCCTTATCTTAGAGAGAGCTACAGTTGATCTCATGGAATGTAAKTTGGTTAGGAGCTCTGGAGAATTTGTGGTCTTGAGGTGGTTGTTTCAAAGCAGTTTATACCAAGCAAGGGCAGAGWTTTCCTTGTGGAAAAGAGGGTACTGACAGCTTCACTTCAGGGAGGCAGAAGTCTCACCTGATGGAGCATCTTTAGGAGAACTTTTCCTGCACAACAAGCATTTCTGATGTTCATGTGCACTGCTATTTTTGGTGGTAATAAGACTGAAAAAGCTCTCATTAATTACAGACATAATTTAATTAGTTTGGATAAGTGTTATTTTCATAAGGCAGTTAATTGGCTTAGCTATTAGTAATGCCAGGTGCCCCTTAGGGCTTGGTGTCTTTTGTGTTAGCCTCACAGGCTGCTTTTTTTTAAAGGAAAAATGAAGCACTTTTTTTTTTTTTTTTCCCACAAAGATATTTTTGTGTTTAAAAAAACAAGTGCAACCTATTTCTCATATTTTGAAAAAATGAGAAAATATTGCTGTAGTAGCCAGAAAAACGATCAGTGTATATGGAGTCTGTGGGGGGACAAAAGCAATTAAACATGTTGGATTGAATTCCCTCAAGGCTGAACTTGGCCATTAATTTACAGCACTGGGACTGCTTACACACTTGTAGCTTCAGCTGCCTGCTGAGGCAAATGCTCTTTCTAGAGGGGCTGTAGAGTAATTACATGTGTGATGTGGTTCCTGCTACTTGGTTCATTTGGCTCAGCTGAGCTTTACCAGTGCACTCTACTGCATTGCACCACTGCACCCTCTTCAATTTTAGGAAAGCTTTCTCCAGCTAGAATTTCTTAATTTCATGTTTGCTATGATCCCTGATGCAGGAGACACCTGTCCTGAAAAGCAAAGTGTATTTTCAAAAGCCTGGCAAGGCTCAARGAGTTCTCACAATGTTGTATTACACAGACTGGGTTAGCTAATCCAGGAAAATAGTATTAAAAACAGAGCAGCCTTTTTTTTTTTTTTTTTTTGCCATTATTTTCTAATTTTCACAGATGTATTAGCAAAGAGTGACTATTAGAATGCACCTAATCTCTTCCACTGTGAGAAATCTTATGTTAAGAAGTCGCTTGATTTATGAACACATCTAGAATTTGGAAGAAAATGTTTTATCCTCCTGACTATAGAAAGTGAGAAGGGTTTGTACTTAAGACATGAGAATTGGAGTTAGAAAGCTAATCTTCTTCCTGAAATGCAAAAGAATGTAACMAAGAACTAAGAGCTCTTCTGAGCTGGGAGCTAGTGCCCTTCCCTGAGCTAGGAACTCTGTCCAGCGCCCTGCCCCTCATCTTTCTAGTGTGGATGACTCTCAGCTCTCCAAATGCAGAGAATGAATTTTCGAGAGAGACGGGATCTGCCTTGGATAATGCCTGGGGAATTGCAGCTTTCCTGCAAATCTCATGCTGGAGAGTGTGGCTGCTCCCTGTAAGCATGTGGGAAATATTCTGTGTTTCTTTGCTGGTTTAATTCCTTAGGAAGCTGCTGCTGCAGTTTTGCAGCTTTTTTTTCTTGCTCCTCTTCAAGGAYAACCAAGCTGTGGTCCTCATGTGGTCCGCAGGTTAAGGTTTGGATTGTTGCCTCTCATGGCCTCTTTTAAAACCTTAAGAGGAAAGTTGTAGAGTTTAAAAGGTGTGAGCCAATGTGGTAAGGTCTTGGTAAGGTTGATTTCTAGTAATTTTGGAGATGCTAAAGCTTCAAGGCTATTTGTTACTCTTGGGATGCACTACAAAATAGCAGCAATGTCCTCTTTGGAGCTCAGAGATTTCTGCTCTTGTAGAAATAGCTGTTCGGTTATCAAGTCCATGTCACAGATTACAGGGATAGAGACAATTCATTTGGCTGATCTTCAAATACTTTAAATATTTTTTCTGACTGACTTGATTGTTCTTAAATGACAAAACGTTTGGAAGATATTTGGGGCTTCTCCAAGACTCAAAACACTTAGGGAGTAACAGTATCTTACTGTGTAAGATGCAGGGGGGGGAGTTGTAGCACAGAGTACATGTTAGTCGTGTAAATATTGGCTTGATTCTCATTTGAATCTATAGGATGTTGAATGAAATGCTGAAGTAAATCATCCCCTACCCAGTTACCAGTGATCATTTATAAATGCCTCGTTCCTCCCTTCTCACACCATTTCTCACAAAACCAGGTAGCAGGGGGTGRGAATTGCTAGTCTGAGTAGGGCTGAATCCCGCCTCGGAAATGCAGCTATACCTTTCTCAGGCGTGTGCTTAGCCTACAAAGTGCTCTCTCCCAAACACCGGGCAGCAGTCTGACTTAAATCTAAGCACCTGAAAGACTTATATGAGAGGGCAAGTACAATCACTTGTATGGATGCTGGGAAATTTGAACAGAACTGCCTTACTCAAAGTTATAGGGAAGCATAAAAGGAATTACATAATAGTGGCCGTAAGTCAAAAGAACAGGCAAGCCTCCTCAGGGAGGCTGTTAACGTTTGCAAAAGTAAGAACAGGCTTTAAAGCCAGGCTAGCCGAGGGCCAAGCACCGGCTCTCGGTCTCTGCAAAGCTTGTGCCTCCCCAGTCCCATGTGCAGACCTAGTGTTGAGAAGAAAAGAACTTGAAAAGCGTAGGCAGAGTGGGTTTTTAAAAGCCATCCAGAAAATCTTCCCTTTCTTTGTAGCAATAGAGAGATCAGTAAATGGCATGATCAGGTTTATGCAACCTCCCCAATTTACCACAGGCATTTCTCCTTTCCTGGTGCATTTCCACGTGTCCCTATTCTCCCCTTATTTCTTCACTGACAATGAATTTGAGTATTCTGTTGTACCTCTCTGCGTCTTTACTGGCTGGATTTACACATGGACTGTTTCCCAGTAGATCATCAGGCTCCAAGTTCTTCTCTCAGACCTTTTTCAGGTGTGCAGTGGTGGCTTTCACAAAGGGCATGATGAATGACCTTTCTCCTGCCCAGCCCTTGGGGTCTGAATTACCTGCTGATAAGCTCTTCAGTGCGTGGGGTTCAGCTCCCAAATTTCTTGATGGTTGTTGCATTGATGGTTGTTTGCATTTGAAGATGTCCCATTCCAACCAAGCCCCAATTCAAACATCTTCTGATAAGATAACCTTAATTGTAGCTTCTGAAGGTAAAACTGACAGCTTTAAATATGCATGGCTTTAAAAACAATAAAAAAAAATTGTAAATGTGGGAGTAGGATTGTAATATTTTCCTGCTTAGTCTGCTCTAGGATTCTGGCTGGTTTTCAAACAGTGAAATAAGCTCTCTAATATATGGAGAGGAAATGTATATGATGAGCAGCAATTTAGTGCTGAGTGCAGTRAACACATAACTGAATTCCTGATGACCTTTGTTTTCTCCCATACAAATAGKTATTGCTATGTATAGACTCTGAACTGATTGTCTGTAGCAGAGGACTGCAGTGTTTATCCATTTTCAGATAAAGGGCAGCACGCAGGGGTTACATGATTATTTGGAGACTGTTCATCAAGCCAGTGATAAACATGTCAAGAAATCTACTTTTCTGAATCTGAATCCTATCTTCATAAATCTGCGCATTAATAATGGGTAATATAATTTCATTTTATATGTTCATTTACAATATCATGAGTGACTGCAATATCATTCAGTGCTCCTTAAACAGATCTGAAATGATTTGCTTTGGTCGGCTTTACCCTTCATATACATGGGAAATTTGTCTTATGCTGTCAAATCATGGTGATTTCTGGTCTTAGCTCTAAACACTTAATGTACTTTATTAAGTATGTATTATGCTAAGACTATTTGGAGGCATTTTGAAATGCATATGACCATATAAATTCATATTAAAGGCTGCACAAAGAGCTTTGAAGCCATTAGTGCCCCTTTTGTAGATAATTATTTAGGGTGTCTTAAATCCGGGGATTATTTGACTGCTTCTCATGAACCATTAAATCCTCATGTGAGATTTGGTAAGAATTTTTTAGTGGTTATGGATTAACTTATCTTTAGAGTTTAGTAGCAAACTCATTTGTCTCCTTTGAAAATAAAGCAAACCAAACAGGGAGCTTGGCTGGTCCTCAGCTGCAGAGGCACACAAGAGCATAAGCTGAAGAGCAAAACCCTCCACGTRTCGAAGATTTGCTTTGTCTTTCACATTTTCTATCTGAAACAGTTAAAGGCTGTAGCCCAGCTTTGGTTTTTGAGATAGGACTTGGAGCATCACCCTGTTTAATGCATCTATTAAAGGAACTGGTGGTTCTGTTGGGAATGACTTCACTTGTGTGAAACCCTTAAAAGCACCATGCGAACACGCCTGTGGGGATGGGGTGCTTCAGTTGTGCCTGTCTTTGGCTTTTCTGCAAATCTTACCAACTAATAGTGTTATGTAACCTTGAGCACCAGAGGCTGGAGGAGAGCTACTGTGTGTCAGCTGGCAAGGGAATCGTAAATAAATAATAGCACTATGACAAACTTCAAATGCCAAGTTAAAGGAAATTGGAAGACAGACCCGAAGTCCTTCCCCCTGTGTTCAAGTTCACGGGGGACCTGTTAAAGCCGCTGCAGCATCTCATGGATGTGGCTGTCGTAGCAGAGAGCTGAGAGGGTCCCCACAAGATTGCTGGCAGTTCCTCATCCATAAAGATATAAGCTTATATAATATTATTTCTGACAGATGTCTTTTCCAACTTGTTCTAAACAAAGAGAAAAAGGAGGAGTGTAGACATGGCACAGTCTCTTCAGGACTAAATCTCCTTATTTAATAAGATTTTTGCAYGTGTGTGGCTTCATTGGTTTTGTTGCAACCTAAGCTTATTAGTATTTTTCCTGACCACTCCGTGCAGGGAGAAGGTTTCCATTTTAGAAGGCAAAGAAATATGAACTGATTTATCTCTGGGAAAGACACACTGTTGTGCGCTTGTCTTTTTGTGTGCCTCTTAGTCATTGATGTGCAATCTGTCGTCTGCAGATTCCTCGCGTCTGAGGAGGTCCCGAACAAATAACAAACGTAGGCAAGCCTCTTCTCGGGGAATCGTATCGTCCTTGGGAACGATGTTTGTGTTCCTGTTACTCCTGGTATTTCCAGAATGTTTTAAACAGGATTCCCTGTGCAGTCTGTTTAATTGCAGTCATATGTTTTCTCTTTCTGCGCTCCAGTTTGGCAGTGCTGAGTTCCCTGGCATGGGTATGAGTAAAGCTGGGCAAAACCCTGGCCTTACAGCATGCCTTGGCTGGCATTGCACACATTTAGAGAGGTGCAGTGTAGAATGGCTGAAGCACCTTCCTTCAGAACCAATTATTTAGCAAATGCACTAGAGATTTTCAAGAGTTTATACTTTGACCAAGTGTGGGTGGTTTTTTAACGCATTTGAAAAGCAAAGCTCTTGCAAATTCATAAGTCCCATTTGAAAGCATGTGGGCAGGATGGCTCTTCAGTGAGTGGTAGAAGAACTTTTTTAATGTTATCACACATAGATGTTTCCTAACATACTTGCAGCAACTCAAGTMCTGCTTTTTGTTGTTGCTGAAATAGGCCCAAAAAAGAGGAAAAAACCCATGAAGATACCTGCTGCGCCAATGGGTGCATTTGGCCAGAATTTTTTGAAGCTGACTCTTAAAAATAGAAATTCACAGAGGTTGGTCTATAAAGGTTTGTCTGTTTGGTGTGTGGTTTTGTAATTCACCCCTGCTGTTGCAGTGTTTTGTAATAACACATATGCAATGACTGTTAAATGCTGCAAGCTCTCTGGAGAGGGCTGTGCAGCAAGGAGAGGAGGATGAGGAGGTTTGTGTTTGATCCTGTGGGCCTCAGTAGCCTCAGTTGTTGTCAGTGTTTTTCTCTGATATAGGATGGATGTGAAATGGTCTAGCACAGTCTTTGGCAATGTGTTTCCTTATTTCCTGACCTGGAAGTTCCACTTGCCGTTACCCTAACTCWTAGGGGTCTATGAGGTCCCACTTAGCAAAGGATATTCATACTGTATTTTCAATCTATGGATATTCAGCTTGTGAGTAAGCCATATAAAACCTGGTTGCCTTTGCTTGCCTGGGGCTGATGTTGATGGATGTCTTGCTGTTTATGCAACTGGGTCCTGACCCTGGAGTCTTGACTTGGTGTCACTCGCATCATGCCCATGCACCTGGGTGCGCGATCAAGCGTTTATATAATTCCGATGGCTTCAAAATACAAGTAAACCATATAGCACTGGCCTGACTCGAATCATATGGTTCAGCTCAGCTGGGTCATGCTCTGCAGCCTGGCGGAGCTGGGTGCTTGACTGGGTGATGGGAGTTGGGCGAATTATGGGACCTTCCCAAGTTATRGGACTTTCCCTGCTACAGACATATGTCCCCTTTCCTATGCTGCATGTGCAAAACATGTTTTAAGAGACCTGAGAAGTTTACTACCTTGTTCTTACCAGACAAATGACAGCAAAAATGCAGAATATGAATAAACGTGAGTTAGGATAACAAGAGGAGAGTTAATATGCAAGAGGGTTAAGTGCAAATTGTATTTTGTTGGGGTAGCACTCCAAGCACAGATGTGCTGCATGAAATCCTTACTCWTGGCTACTAGGTTAACCTTTATTTATGAACGTCTGCATATTTACTGTTTTTTTACTACTGCTTTTTGAACCATGTGTTTATTTGCAGCTTGATTTAATAGAATATTAATGCAATTAATCATTTTCTGCTGTGTTACCTTTATCTAGTCTTAGCTTGTTTGCTGTCATACTACTACTTAGATATTAGAGCATTTCGTGCCTTTTTAATGTGACCTCTATATTCACAAAAGTGAGAGTGCTGCTCATCGTCTTTCTTGACACTGTATTTTCACGTCTGTTAGTGCTTCTTTTCCTTTTATCGTATTTAAGGAGTGCTATTCTGTGCCAAATTTCATCTTATTTTCTACCGTAAGCGTTTATGTGTATCTTAGTATCTGCAACCACAGAGGCTGTGGGTTTAACTTGCATTTAAAACTAAATGGCTTATTTTACTGTGTGGTGCTTTATCCTGCCTTGTGGGTCCTGCAACCCTCTCCCATCGTCAGCTCTTCAGCTGCATTCTCTGCTTTCTCCAATAGGATATTCAATTTGAGATTTTTTCGTTCCCTAGCCTTTAAAGTTTGTAATATTTATATTTCTCYACCATCTCTTTGCATTGCTCCATTCCTAATCCCCCTCAAGTCTGGATTTTTCTTTGAGAATACTAATTTCAAGGTTACTTTCACATGATCGTTGAAGTATAATCGATAACATAATAGTATCCCCAGAGAAATTGCTTCTCTCTACAGCGTGAATATAGGTTTTTAGCCTCTTTCATTGCATCAGTTTCTGATGGAAATACTGAGAGCTGCRGCCAAGTCTTTTGGACCTTCTGGCTTACTGGATTTCTTATCTGAAATTTTGCAGGCATCAGGTTTTCAAAGGAAAATAATCGCCCTGCTTGCACATCCCTTTGCCTTAAAAGTGAGCAGCTGAGAGCTTGACATTTTTCCATAAAATGCGGCTAGCTTTCCCATGTAAATAATACTTGAAAAAGGGATCCATCAGATCTGACTGAAAATACCTAGAGCAATATTGCTTACCCTCAAAAGATGATGAGCAAAATTTTGCTTGCTTGCTTTTTTTTCAGTTGTTAAGTGTCTAAGTACTGTCCGGAGCAGAAGTTGAAGCAGCATCACGTGTCTGAGTGATGTGCAGCCTTTCCTCCTTTAGGATCAGTGGCTGATATTGAAATCCAAATCCAAGTCATCTGCAAAATGAATTTTTGTTGCCTAACTCCCTTAATGAGCTAAAATCCAAGGGAGTTTGCACAAAGTCTTATAGCATCCTGGGCTATTACTATTATATCCCTAAAGCAGCTCTTTATAACACCACTTGGTTCTTCCTTGGTTCTACCTTCCTTCTTCAAAAAGGTGGAAGCCTTTTTTTTCTTTTTCACTAGGGCAGATGGAATATATTCTTTTTATATATTATAGATATATATATATACACACACACACACAAATATTGAACATACTCTTCTGTCCTGGAATACGCAGAAATCTAAGGAAACTCAAGATTTTAGAAATAAAATTACCTTTGACTTTTTTTCGTGGGCAAGGTTAACACACTTGCTTTTTAGTTAAGTGTGCGCAGGAATGTGGCTTGGTGACCCCACTGTCCTTTTCCTTATCTTGGTGCCTTATTGCTGCTTCTCTAAGAATGAGAATTAGGCAGTGAGGCCCTGGTCTGAATTTGTTGGCTTCTAATCTGACAAACGGTGGCAGCAGATGGAGAGAATACAGATATTTCATGATTTATATCGCTTATGAAGACGCTGGTTGCTATTAGTTAGACCTTTCACATCCAAAGGCGAAAAGAAAGTAGAGCTGCTGACTTAGACTTATGAGAACAGGCACCAACATCCCGAGTTTTATTCCTGTTTTTAGTTACTCAATTTCATTCTTGTCTGTTTTGGCAAGTAAATATTATAACCTGGCTCAAGACCTGGGATGCMTATTAATTTTATGCTTAGTACATGGAAACACCATCTTACTGTATTAAAAGGCATAATGTGCTTTCTGCCTTTTCCTTAACCTCGTTATGCTGTTGCTAAATCAGCGCACTTATACCATTTTGGGTCCCTTGAGGCTGTTCTGAGAAAGCATTTTCAGAAAAATTTTAAGAATGGGGTCTGTGGAAGAGCCTGCTTTGCAAAAATACAACTTTTGGGAGATTTACTAAGTTAGAGTTTTTAGAAAGAAAGATTAATATTTTGGCTTTCCAATGTTTTCAGCAGATGTGCATATTAGAGCCCTGGAGATCTTCCAGACCAGTCAGCAGCCTTCTGAAGCCTTTTAATTCCCACGGTCAATTAAGTGCAAAATATTTTGCTTTATTTTCATTAGAAGTATTACTTATTAGGCACCAATTCCATTCTGTTAAATTTAAGTGATGTAAGATCAGGTATTCAGAGAGATGAACTCTATACAAGGTATTACATAATGCTTTTGACTGGAATTGCTTAATGTAATTTTCTCAGTGATGTTTTGGATGGCAAATAGAGCCACTTGACAAGAAAATCCACTCTGCTTGTCTAACTGCCCCTTACATTAAAAGCTGCTTTCTCGCCGACTTTGTCAGAAAAGGTCAAATACATCTGTTATCTGCAAATCAGACGCTCAAAAAGTAYTCAAGTTGTGGCATGGAAGAGGATAATCTTGTTGGCAGTAACATTCACAAGTTTTGAATACCCTGCAATGTGTTCACTTTGGCTTAAGTCTTATCTTACTGTGTAGCATTTAAAAAAAAAAAGTATATTTACTTTGTATAAGGAAATCGTATTCAATTTATTGCTTTTTTTCCCTTGCATTTTGGCTCCAGTTCAAAATCCATAAGCAGAAAGCTGTCTTGTAAAAAGCAATTTCCTAGTGAAAAGGATGAACGAATGAGTCTAAAGCAGTTCTCAATTGCATGCACAGGAAAACAGATTTGGAGGCTGTTACATAACCAAGAAAATAGTGTGAAGAAGCGGTCTGGATTTATACGGATTCTAAAGGCAGTAATGARGATGAAGTTGTCCTTACATGGGAATGCTGCCTTTCTTTTTTGTCTGTCTATCAATCCATAACATATATAGGTCAAAAGATTTCAAGTAAGTGTGTTATGGTCTGCATGTGGTCTGTTGCAGAATCCCTCAGCTTTTCCTAGTTCTGTGAACATAAGGTGTAACAGAATGGCTTAGTGCTTTCTTGAGAACATCTTTATTTGCATTAAAAAAACAGATTTCTAGTCACAATTCAGTATGCTGACTCTGGAAAAAAATGGCTTTCTATTGTGGTTATTCTGTAATTCTTGTAACTGGGAAGAGCTTTTCTAGGTGTCTAATTTCAAATCACAAATGAGAACATGCATTTTTTTTGTATTATCCTGTGCGTTAATTGCTTAGTTTTTATCACAGGAGAACTGTTGAAAGCAATAGATGCTCTTTTAATTTTATGGTTGATCATTGCAGGGATTATCCTGATAGAAGGACACCAAATGGAAAGGAGGCAGTTGCCATAGGAAGGGCTAAGAGAAGGCAGTGACTCTTTAAAGAGAGTATATGATGAGTRTTAAAGGAACAGAAACTTAATTTGCAGAAGTAAGGTAATGAGAGGAATATCTTGCATATCCTTTATTTCCATTTATACTACATGGCCTTAGTGGCTTGCTTGGCTTAGCATCACAGACATGAACTGTCTACGCGAGGATGGTTTCCTCAGGGACTGAACAGCATCCCACATAAATGGCAATATCAAATGAAAATCTGCCAATAAAGCTTAAAGTTGAAAGTGGTAAAGCAGTAGTTCACCATAGTTGTTTTCCTAGGGCATTTCTCTAGGGATCATTTTTTAACCCGAGCTGATGTGTTTAGTAATGACCTGGAAGAGCATCATTGCGCTGGGATGCAGAGGTCRTGAGGACTGAATCCCTGACTAGGCAGAGGGCAGGGCAGCTGGAAGCATTTTAGGACACAGCTTGGAAACTCTTCCTGGGAAACAGCCTCTTGAATCAGGATTACTACAAGAGGTGGCTATTTTTAAAAGATAATCACTGTCCATGAAAGAATKATAGCCTGAAGGGACAAGATGAGGAATTTTTCAAGATCTATAGGAAATGAACCATCATCACTGGCAACTGTTGTACCAGGATTCAGTGTTTACCAGGATTCGGATATTCACTATTTGATCTGTGCCATATTGAAGTCCTGTGGTGTGTGCTTCATTGGAGAACATATTTAGATAATCCCGTTTCATTGTCTGCCSCTTTCTCACACRTCTGAGCTAGGAGAACAGAGCTAGCAGGAGCRCAGGGTTCCCCGGGCACTTCCTAGYTCCYGGGCCTCCACTCRTTAAACGTGCRAGGGTAAAARAATATAAGTACCATTATGGTATTAACAGAGAAGTCTTCCAAGGAATGACTCGTTCCATTGTTAAACTTGTTATTTCACAAACTCTCTCATAAATCCATTTAACTTGTGGAGTGCRATGAAAATGAAAAATCCCAGCACCTTATGCTTATTCAGGATGTGTTTCTTGGCGAGCCTAGGAGCCAATTCCCATTTAATGGGAATAACRTCGCTTGTTTCACAAAGGCAAAGGCAGCTAAAGGGGATGTAAAAGAAAACGAGGGACCATATTCTTTGGTGATAGGCGGTTGCAGAGAAATAGGTTGTGGTTTTGCAGCCTGTTTTCTCCCCTTGTTATTATGACTGGTTTGTGTTGCTTTCATGAGCAGGACTGTAGGGATGTGTGCTCATATAACATGTTGGTTGCTGTGGTGTTCCCCCCCGCCCTGTAAAAATATAAAATGAAGCCATAGCTCATTCAATTCAGTTCCTCCTTTTGTGTAAGAAGGGAAGTAGGGAAGTACAGGTACATTTCCAGCTTACTCACATACAAGTCTCCTATGAGAAATGGAATAGCCTCAGTGTTGGTGAAGATAAAATCAGACCTGGGCACCTGCAGTTGCTGAAGTAACGTGTTGCTGCCAGCTGTCTTGGGGCCCCTGGTGGAGCAGGCAGCAAGAGGGAAGTTTCTATTGGGAGGCTGCACTATCCAGGCGGAGGAAGGAAGGTTACCGTCTTGATTTTTGAAACCTGCTATATCTAGCACTCTTGGAAATCTAGCTTCATATTGTRGAAACATGCTTTGAATTTAAACTGAGAGTCCTGAAACCTATTGCAGCAAACTCTTGCTTTACAGAGGTTGGCTACAATTAAGAAATCAGACTTRTTACGTTTGTTTGGTTTGTTAACCCCTCTTCCCCCATGCGCTTCGCCGTGATGTTCRAATGATATTTGCGGCCACGTGCAGCGGTCTCAGCTCTGCAGAGCCTGGACAAACCAGAGGCCTTCACCYGCTTCCCGGCAGGATTGGATACCTTGCCTGGCTCAGCACAGATGCTTGGCAGCTGTTTACCCTGCCCGATAGCTTTGAGAGGGGCCGTGGTAACATATGTTTGTAGCAGTAGGCTCTTTCAGTGTCCTGGTCATATGGATTTCCCAGCTGTGCTGGGGTTATGTTTCATTTTTTGCAATGTGCTTGCGTGCCTTTTGGTTGTGTTTGATGCCGGTGGGAAAAGCAGCCAGCGTTCCTGGAGGCTGCTTTTGGAGCTCCRCAGTGATGAGCTCCTCCTCTGGGTAAAGTTAGGAAAGCTTCCTAATTTCCTTGTATCTTGAAATCATGTGTAGGAGGGCTTTCTTTCCCYTCCTGCAAATCATTTCCCCTCTGTTTTAATGTCTTGGATTGTTTTTTCTTCCTTCTCCCGTGTGCTTCGGCAATGCTTTTTTGCCAAGAGATACCCAATGGGGAAATCAAGCAAGAGCAAAAATGCAGTTCTGCAAAGGGAAAGTTTGCTCTGTGACTTCTTTGCTCTGTAAATATTTTATGCCCTCAGCATCTGTATTTTAGCTCCATTAATTTTTTTATTAAATTTATACCTTGCAGTCTCCTAAGGGTCTTTRCAGAGTAGATGTATTTATGATGTTTATAGCGTGTATTAGCCTTTATTTGTGCTGAATGCCAGAATGACCAAGTGCACCGTGTGGTTTCCTGAGCAGAATTAGCATATGCAACAAAAATGTAATGTCTTGTACCCGTTGCATATTGTAAATACAATACTTAGCCTCAATCACCAATTCATATCGTTGTTCAGTAATGGCTAGTGAATAATTCATTATATAATATGTTAAATGCATGCTGTTAGAAATCTATGTCTYGGTGGTTTCTAAAGTGGATCAAGAAGCGTATTTATGGATAAGAATGACTATTTAATGATAGCTGTGTATTAACCCGTTTTTGCAGGTGTTAAGACATATTTGACTTGCCTGAGAAGCTCCAGAGATTTTGGGAAAGAGCCTAAAATGGGAATGAAATGGGATGAGCAGTGGTAAAATGATCATCTGAAAGGRTAGTTGGTATTTTTTTGAATGGAAATAATTATTGCTGTCTACTCAGAGCAGGCAACCAGTCACACTGACAAAATGTACTCAAATAGTGCATGCTGCTCTGCAAACAGCAGGAAGCCTTGCGAGAAGGAAATCAGGTCAAGAGGAAACACAAGTTCCTGTCAGTGTTTTCCAAAGCTGATTAAAAGTTTCCTCATTGACCATGGCAGCAATTTGGTGCCCTCACCTAGTTCTCCTGTGGCCCACGTGTGTGGTATGAGGTGGGGAGGGGGGACCCTTCTATTGAGGTTATCATAATGTATGTCAGGGTGAAAGTTATAGCATGGGTAGTGTAAAAGTATTCGGCTTCTGGAGACAAGACAGGCAAAAATCCACCTAGAGCTAAGTTAGACACTTTAAATAAGTGCCTCAGAAAACGCTTGACTTCTGTCATGTCTTCTTTAATGATACATGACATTTTTTGGAAAATGCTGAGAAACAGCCTCGCAGCAAATAGGGATGAAAACATGAACGCTGAATAAAACAGCACATTCRTTTTAGTCAGTAGGAACATTTTGAGAGGATCTAGTCACTTAGTCAATGTGCATAACTCTGTTTTGATGCTCATATCCACTGAGAAGCTCATAAGACAAATCAATCTTGCAGAGTAAAGATGATATATTATTTTTAACTTTCTAAACATACCTTTCTGTGCCTTCTTTATTTTCTGATTTTTGTTTGATGCTCTAAGTTATTTATTAGTGTTATCTTTACACATGCTAATTGTTAATTTAGAGGTGGCTGATGTCCTTATGCTTTTTGTGTTTGACGTCCCGTGCAAGCACGGTGGGAATACTCCAAGTACTGTGTGAGGAGATATAATTGGTAACTTGCTAACCACCCAGATTTTTTGAGATAGATTTTGGAAACATGGACTCTATGATATTATGGTGCGACAAACTCGACTGGGAATATTTTAAATGATGTTTTTAAATGCTACAAAGTCAACGCCAAAATTATCATCCCCCCAAACTATTTTTTCATGTAATAAACAGTCTGATGTTTCAAATGTTCTCGTTGTTGCCACTGAGTTAACCAGTGCTTGCATCTCTATATACACACAAGCCTAAAATGCAATGCTTGTGTGTCCATGAAGTAAAATTAGAAAGAACTAATAGGTTCACCAATTCCATTTTTTTTTTTTTTTTTTTTTGATTTAGAGGGTTACTTATGAAGTGGGTAGAAATGCCCCTCATTCCTCTCTCCAGTTGCAGAGCTTCATATTCTTTTGTTTCTTTGTTTGTTTTCTTCCAGGCATGAATACAAGCAAGAGTGAGACRGTGAAAGAGCACCCGTTAAAGCCTTCTCGAAGATCGATGCCATGCCTAGCGCAGAGCCAGACGCACCCTCAGAGCCTCACCAAACATTCCTCCTTCCTGCAGCCCAACCGGGTGCAGCCCCAGCCGCTCAGCGCGGGGACGTCCACGGCCACGGTGGACGTGGTGTCGGAGCGAGGTAAGAGCTGGTTGCTTCTCCTTTGGGGGCTTCTTTTCTTCCACCTGGAAACCAAACAAAGTGCTCACATATCCTGGAGATCAGTATGAAGGTTCCTGCACTCTGTCCGGTCTGTCCCAGAGCCGAGAGAAGACATAAACACTGGCAGTTCTGCAGTAGATACTTTTAAGTCTGAAGTGTAGGAGCAGACTTCTCTTTGAGGATTTATTTGTATACGTATGTATATTTCTTTTCTAAATATGTATGTATGCTATAAAGTATATTGTTTTTATTTCAGCTAAGGTGATGGAGACGTTGGAAAACAACTTGCTCAAACTGTCTAATACAGAATACAGTGATCCATTTTTAGGTAAGTTGATGCYGGAACTGAAATAGTAATAAATGAATGATACTTCCATTGCACCTGCAGTGTTTGACAGATGGAAACCTTGGCTTATCTGAACTTTTGAGGTTTTTGCAAGAGGAGACTGTGGCTAGAGGAATAGATGCTCTTGTACATGGCTTAAAAGGGAAATTTCATAAAGGTTTCTAATAGCTTGTCACCCTTGAAAACTTGCAACAAATAGGGGCTATGTAAAGAAGTAGCTTCAATTTACTATTGACAGTTTTCTAGTTTTTTCTTCATTAAGAATTGCCATAGATTTTCTTGAAAGCTTTAGTTTTTCTAAATTTGGCATATAGATGTTCTAGTTATTTKTCTAGAAGCCTTTCAAGTCCATCTAAGTCTTGTGATATTTCCATGGCAGCCCTTCATTAYATTACTGCTCAGAAGTGTGTAGTTAAAATTGCTTTTAGTTCAGAAGTGTCATGTCTATAGATGTTGTTTAGGAGAAAGGCAGTGTTACTTTTGCTTTAGATCATATAAAAATATAGTTCTGAAAGAAAAAAAAAAAAAAAAACAAAACCAAAAGAACAAAACAGCTACAAAAAAAGAAAAACTGTTATGGGAATTGTGATATTTTCTGATACTTATGGTGTGTCACAATACTTGTGAATATCAGAATCAAAGAAATGAGGAAAGAAGTCRTTCTTACAATAGTGTTGTTGTTGCAGCTGCCAAGTGAGCCTGTATATATATGAGGGTAGTAATATGCATGTTTAAAAATGAATTTTGGGWTTCTCTGTACTTGTGTTTATTAGCCTGAAGCACCTACAGGTTTTGGTCTACCTTGAACAGCTATCAGGAGAACTCCTCTCGCTCACAAATTGTCTGTTGTCCAACTACCAGTGGCATCCTCGTGCTCCTGAAGGAGACAAGTCTGCTCTGTGGAAGTTGTTTATGCTGACCTCCCAAAGGGTTTAGAATGGATTTTTCTTGCTGCCTAAAATATATGACAGAAAGGGGCTCTTCAGGTCACCTAAAGAAGTGGCTACTGGGAATCCAATTCAACCTGTTCTTTTGACTTATTTAGATTGCAAAAGGTGGAGGAGTCGACACAACCTAATTGCCTGGTCTGAGGCAGAAATAAAGAGGGGCAAGCAGAGGTCGCGAGCAAGGCAGGCAGGTTGCTTGACCCACACCAGCCTTGAAAAGACTTAGGTAACACATCTTCAGTATAACAATACATGTGATGTGGCCAAATAGCAGGAACAAAAAACCATCTTTTCAACAGATGGAGTTAATGAGGTTTCCCTAGTGTYTTAGACTTGCACCTGCCTGTATTAATGGGAAATTTCAGTGTTAATCTGCCTGTGTTAATTGAATAAATCCTAGCTTAAATTAGTGAAGTCAGTGARGTTATTCAGTATTTGCTGAAGTACATTACTGAAGTGAATCAGTATTTATTGTTCTAGGATGTTCAACTAAAAGCAAGCAAGACAGCAGTATTTATTTTTTAAGAAAATGCAAGAAATCAAAAGTAAAAATATTTTCAGATAGGAATCGGCATTATTAAGCTCAAGAGAATTCAGAGGAAGGTGAAAAGCTTGCAGTTCTGTAATCTTGGAAATATAGGTTGTATGTGTATGGGGGTCCTGTCTTTGCAGCTAAGGGTTAATCGAAGATTGAAGGTTTTAAAAGTTTTATTTTTCTCCCCCAAAGCAGGAAGTGTTATTGCTACTTGAACTTTACTCACCAACAAGTGGGAATGATGCAGCACTGCTCCCTGCTCTGTCCACTTTGGCACTTTGATGGAGTTTGCAAAATAGGCTGATTAATGGCTCTCATCTTAGGGAGCTGCTTCAAACTGCTCTCTGGAGAACATTAAAGAAGGCTGAATTAAGCAAATGTGGTAAATTTTTAATTAGGCASCAGCATAGAGGCATCCACAAAGTAGGCCAAATGGCTTTCTGCTCTTTCGGAACTGGAGATGTCCATGGACTGACCTGTCTCCTCATRAGAGGGGGATTAGTGGGCATCAGATCAAGACTCAGTTTCAGCAACTCTCTTTTCCGCTGGCTGTAGTTGAGGCCATAAATGTATTGGGCTTAAGGACATGGCATTTTCTTCAAAGTTTGTCCAGATAAAGGGAATGAACCCTCACTTCTAGTGGCTGCAGCTTATCTCACATTTTTTTTCTAAAAGGAATAGGGATGAAAACAATTTTGATGAATGAGAAAAGGTTTATCTATCCATACTAGAATCACATTTCTAGTTAAAAAAACATTATCTTCTTTGGCTTCTGTAATAACTATAAGATAATAATTATTAAACTTGTTTCCATTTGGAGTATACTTTATACATCAATTGAATGAGTGTACAGCAAGTTATCTGTTATTTATTTTTAAATTTAAAACTAAGTATGCTTAAGTTGAAGTCAATTTATGTGGTTTGCAGGAAAATTTGGTTACTTCAGTAATCCATTTTSTTAGCAAGAAGCACTTATTTCTTGTTGTAACTGAGGTCAGCAGTCTCCTGTGTGCAGCTATTCCGCTGTGTGGGCTGGTCTCTCCTCAAACCATCCCTTGGGTTTAGGACCTTCCTTGGGTAGGAATAGGAGGACACTGATAGTAAATGGACAAATATGCAAGATATTTGTGCATCTGCTAGGTAATATTCTGCAGTTTGAATTACTATCTTTAATGAGAGTTTGATTTCCTGCTTTTATATTGACTTTCAAGGACTGTGGGCCACATTTGTAAAGTGATTTCTTGTGAAGATATAGATTGATGTCCTTGAAAATCCCGTTTGRCACATGTTTAGCTAGGATATCAAGCTTTCTAGAAGGTAGGCCATTTTGAATGGCAGGAGAAAGGATGAATGCCCAGTGTTACCTAAAGGTCCTAACTGCTACTTTTAACAAAAAGAAAAGAGATAGACAACGTGTACAGTCTGCATGATGTGAGAAGTGACGGCAAAGGCTGGCTCTCCACAGTATGAAAGTGCGTTAAACTAAGGCAGGCTGAAATGTCAAAATAAATAAGGAATGTRAAAAATAAGGGGCAAATATAAACAAGGTTAATTGGCATTTGGAATTTAGATATAAGGAACATGTAACTTTAAGTTATTTGGCAGTTTTTGTCAGCAGCCCTTTTAGCAAAGGAAACAGTACTATTACCTTGTTCCTTTTCAGCTCTGGCTGAATTAGGTCAATTGTGAAGATGTTAGACCTCATAACTGGTGTGTTCCTTGGTGGAACATTAGATCCTTGATTGGAGCTTGATAATGAATGATTCAGTTCCCAATTTCAGCATAATGGTGAAATTACAGCCTCCCATTCTGAAYACCTTCCTTACCAGTGGTTCTGAAKTTTGTGCATTAACACCCCCCCMCTACACACACACTATTTTACATGTTATGCAGCAATGTAGTGACCTGGCAAGTGAGAAACAGTGTCYAAACCAGCAGTGTAGCCAAGTGTTGTGTTAACTGTATGCCAAATTACTTGCTAGGGGTTAAATGCAGTTTCTAACTGAAGTTTGGTTTGAGCTGCCTGTATCCATTTTGCAGACCATCTTAACTCCTCCAAACGGCAATAATACCAATTAAAAAATTTGTTTTTTAAAAAAGGAATATTCATAAAACATTCTCTGTAATGGCTACCACTGTGCAAAACCCCTTGAGAAGCTGCACACTAAGAAAAAACAGCCATTAAAGAATAGCACTTATAAGTTTAAGAAACCTACCTTGTTAATTTTACTTTTTGTTACATATTTGTGAGTATTATGCTTACATTTCAGCTAAGACAGCTGGTATCTAAAAGGAAAGCAGTGTTTTAACAGAAAATACATGCTACAGTTTAAGCTTGTGCTCTTAAAAATGTAAAAACGTTTAATCATTAGAAGAACCACTATATTCAGTAAAAAATGAAAACTCATTTCTTCTCTAAATTATTTAAGCTTAAGGACTTCCGCAAAGTTTTTTGGAGTATTAGATGTGCTCATCATGTCTAACTTGGCCAAACTTCCCCCTAAACGTAGACTCGACTTCTATCAGCCCCCCATTTGAACTCAGGGAGCCAATCTAGATGCAAGAGCTGACGTTTCATTTGCTTCTCTCTTTTTATGTCCATGGCTTCTATTCCCAGGTGCTGATCTTCACTAAATCTAACAGCTCCTCACATTAGGAAGGGAGTCAGATCCACACAGTGACTTAAGCCTTCTCTYTCCTACTTGATATACCTTCTATCGCAGACATTCTTCATGGTCTTTTTCCTGCATTCCTTCTTATTGACTGTAAATTAGATTTAAAAAACTGTATTAGATTAAAACATTGCTTATTTTGAACAAAATCCCTGAGGCAAGATCTCTATCAAAATGAGTTATTTCAGACATTAAAAAGTCCCTTCTCTGATTTATTGAGGTTTATATCAACTCCAAAATTTAGTGAGGACTCAGTTTTGTAATTGCTATGCAAGTGGCTAAAGAGATGAAAAAACAAATCTCCATAAATGTTGCAGTTTAATATTCCAGGTCAGTAATGTATGGGCTACATGAAATAATTGTAGTTATTTTTTTTCTGTAATGTTTTCCATGTAGAATTAGTTGTTGAGCTTAATGAAAAATACTGTGTTATTGCATATGAGTCTGTAGGAATATAAAAAAGAGGAGATTGAAGATTGTAGTTCCCACAGCAACCATGACTTATTTCTTGGCTTCTGTTTTAGGCTTAGGATTACTGGGCTAAATGCTGTTCCCAGTGACACTGATTTTTCCCACGTTCACGTCAAAACTGAGAAGAGAACTTGGCTCAGGAGCTGTGGGGAAGTTTTATGCATGTGTTTGTATTTACAGTTTTCCAAGATATAACTGTATGGGAATAATTATTATTTTTCATCTTCAAAATGATTTTTTTCACCCAAAACTAACTGCATTAAAAAGTGTCTGTAATAATCAGGCATTTACATTGATTAAGTTTATTAAATTCATTATGTTCCCAGGATGTTCCTATCTGTTTTTCAGTCTCAGAAGTCGTTACTTTCAAAAAAAAAAAAAAAAAAAAAATCAAAAGTTAAGTTCAAAAGCCTTTGAATACTTGCTTTATGTCACTTTGTGGGTTTTTGTTCTGTTTCTTTAACTGCTGTGAAGAACTTTGTGGGCTTTTGTCATGTGGGTAGTGTTGGAAAGAAATGTCTGTAGGCTTTCTACCCCAAACAGTTGCTTCTAGTTTGAGACTAGCATAGTATTAGTTCAAATAAGCCGCTTTTGCAGGACAGAGTAAAATACAAGTCACTGAAAAGTGAATACATAAAAAGAATATTCTGCAGTGTCATTATCCTATGTGTGTAATAACCTAAAATGAGCCCATTGATTTGCTCTGATTTTTTCCAGAGGCAGGAAAGGCCAAAGAAACGTACACAGAAGACTCGGAACATGGGAATTACGACACCCGCACAGATCAGTCCCTGCTCATTCAAAGCAGACTCGCCCGGCAGAAAACAGAACCTCGGACCAAATCGTCTTTAAAGGTAACGGCCTCAGGCCTTGGTTAAATTGTATCAGTTGTCACTAGGTGTGTTAAGTAACTTAAAAACAGTTAATTTAAATGGTTTGATACAGCTTAAATAGGCRTTTTGTCAATACCGTTTGAGGAGGCTCCTTTGTTTGACCCACAAAGCAGTGAATGGAATTCTCTGTGGCAAAAAAGTAAAATGCAAATGATAGAAGGACATGCTGGATGAAAGAGAAAAATCACCCAAGTATAGGAGAGTGTAGGAATATATTGGGGATCTCGAAGCACCAGAAAAGCCACCTAACAAGATGAAACCATCATGCCCTCTTGCTTAGTAATTCACAAGTTCAATGTTCCTCATAGTGCTTTTTTTTCCTATAGCTGTTCATCCACTGTAATGCTGAAGAATTATGACTGGTTTTTAATACAATTATTTTTTTATTTGTATGTTGCTGCTCTGGACTTGRAGTGTCTTAATTCTCCTGTCTGTTAAGTGTAATTGCTTGTAAACATATGGCCTATAACTTAACCYCCAGAGGTTTTCCATTCTTGAAGCATCACTGTAGTGCTGTACAAGTTTTTAGTGAAGTTTTGTTGGTGTTTTTTATCTAAAATCATGCATAATACTGTGCTACAAATCCAGGATGGCCTAGATTAATGTTCTGTGTTCTACTTGTACCCGAGATAACTGCATTTTATGTGATAATTTTAGAATATTATTATAACAGCTMTCTAATAGTTCTATAAAAATAATATTTATAGATCAGTTAATCTTTAGGCATTTTTGGCATGAAAAATAACATCTCTGTTATCATAACAGGATTATATTTTCATCTGAACTACTGTGACAAGAACTGCTTGTGTTAACCATGTTTTTTTGTCTGTTTTTACAAGGCCTGTTGAATTATGAAAATAATACTAATAGCTGTTCTTGTTGGATTTTCTTTATTCCTTGGACGAAGCTATTTATGCAAAAGGTGATCTASAACAAATTATGTAGAGTCTGCAGGATAGAAGCTCTGTTATAGAGGATTAAATAGTTTTAGTAAGAACGAGCAGGGCAAATACAGAAGAGACTCATGGCAGATCAATAGACATTTCATTTTGGTAGAGCTTTTTTTTTCTTTTTCTGTGTAAAATATAAAAATGACAACTAATTGTTTCCCACAGCCACAYGTTCAGGACAGATACAAAGTTTGTAGGCTGCTAGTAATTAACTTTTATTTCAAAGCCTACAAGAGTGCCTTGTGTTTGTGTTAACTTTTATTAMAAAGCCACTTTTCTCACTCTTTTCACAGTCTAATCTACTGAACAGAGTTAAAAACAGCGTTCAGACGAAGCATCTGGCTTTCAGCCGTGATAACCCCTTTYATCTCAGCAGTCTCTTTGGAAACTTGCTCTCCTCACAGGCTCTTCTTATACTGGTTTTGTAAATGAGACAACCAAGCAGATTGTCCTTGAGTTTCCTGATTACCTCCTTACAAAGGAGAAGGGCAGAGGGGATTTAAATTAATCCTAAATTAGAGAAGAAGGGGGTACTACTCTGTTTTTAGGCTACTGCGTAAGTCTTTCTGACAGTTTCTTTCTGAAACTTTTACCCTAAACTGGTATTAAACTAAAAGGAGACTCCTGAGCCTCAGAGGTTGTCAAAACTTCCAATGGAAAGTAGAGAAACCATCTCTACAGCTTGACAACTGGTAACTGCAATACRAAATGCAGAATAACCTGATTTGCCTTTACAAAGTCTCCTTAGTCTGATCAGAGCATAACAATCGGAATCTGTGCAAGGATTAACAGRCCTTCTTCTCTGCTTATTAACAATTAAAGTTTAGGCTTGTTTTGCACCTGAGATTCTGAGGAACAAATTAGTAAAGCAATAATTTGCTGTACCTGCAAATTACTGTTGATCTTGTGATATTATTTCTCTTTGTGATGAGCTGCCTGAATAATTCAGCACCAAAGGAYTTGTCTTGCTGACGTGCTGAAAATGGATATGTGTTTTGTTCAGGAATTGCTTCGTATTTCGGGTTGCGTGCGTGACCTGCTGCTTCCCCTAGGGCCAATTAGCACTGCTGCAGTTATGAAATTTAGAAACACCTGATAATTTTGGTATATCACCTGGTTGCCTATACTCTTCTTGGTATTTGAATGGGAAGCAACATTATGTACAGAGAAATAGTGAAGTCAGAAGCAGAGAGTTCTCTGTAACAATTAATTTCACCCACACAGTGGCAAAATAAGAGGAATTATGTGAGAAATACCACTTCTGCTCCCTGTCACTTGCAATGTTTGTGTTGCTCTCCTCAGCCAGGTGGAAGTTTTATGTAGGTCAGCTGTTGTGTCATCTGGCAATGCAAAGGAAGGACTTCTAGGGAAAAATTTCCACATTCCTATTATGGTTTCAGGCACTGGGAAGAAATGCTGTATATGTAAAAGCCTTTTTTTTAATGTCCACAGACATCAACTCTAGCACTGCATGTTAGAACCAGCTTTGTGTTGAATAAGATCTGGCCAAAGCAGATATTTTGCTTACAGAATTCCATGTAGTTAGATTTAGTTAGAAAAATGGAATATATTGAATACATAGAATAGTTGCAGAATGAAAATGTTCTTCTTCTTTCCCCCCCCACCTTTTTGCAGGAAAATGCTCAATGCTCTCACTACTCTTAGTGACTTGCTCAAATGAGATTTGTGCTACACTGTCTAATGCTGTGGATCGATCACTGATGCCACGTGCAGTGCTTCCCTTCCTGCTCCTGTGCTGAGTGGGAGCTAAGGGAGCCCACTGAAAGGCAAGATGTGGCTATAAAAACATTTTATTTTTAGTGTATAAATAGGCAGAAGATGGTGGCAGGAGATAGCAGTGGAGGAGAAGGTATTTTAGCATGGCTAATTATGGCAGCCAGTCATCTTAGCCAGTCTGTTGCTTCAGAGATAGTGGGGATATGCTTTCATATGCACATTTGATCCTAATTTTCACTCTGAGATCATTATACTGATGRTTGTGCACAAATGGGGGAGAAAAAAAAAGGCAATGGACAATTAAAATCCATTAACAAATGTTTCTTTTCAGTGAGGTAATTGTAATAAAGAATACAAAAAATCTATTTCTGGCTTATCCATTTGAAAACCCTCTCAAAGCACGAGATGATGACTGCTAAGTTGRGAATATTCTTAGATATTTTGGAAAGCACTTTTTGCAGAACCCTTAAGCAGAGGATGATTTTTAAAATGTTAGAAATGAGTCTAGTATTACTTTAAATAAATACACTGCTATAGCCTAAAATCTTTAAAAGTACCTATGTAGCTAATGCCAGGTAACTTGGGATGTGGATTCTCGTAGGGTCCTGGGTTTCATTGCAAATATCCTGTTACAAAGCAAGCATTGGATTGGGAATCCCACTTCTGGTCCTGGAAATCAGGCTGTTAGAGGTAGTGTGAGGAACATTTGCTTCCAGAAATGCTTAAAGCTGAAAGTTGAGCCATAGGCTGTGCATGTGTATGATGGTACTGAAATGATGACATTCTTCAGGTTGAACATTACTGAAGCCATTAATACAGAACTGACACTAACAGTACTAGGGAAAATCAGTGATCAATAGAATTAGGATGGTTTTCATCAATCAGCCAGAAATTAGCATCRTTTTACTTTATCTTATGGCTTTCTAAGAGTAATAGTAAATTATATGGATAGAAAATCCTATTGCATGAGAAATACCCGTTTTGGAATGGAAATTGGCTAATCTAAAACAATGGCTATTGTTTTAGTATTGTGATTTTTTTCATTATACCTTACCAAAGAAATTACATGTCAAACTTCACCTCTGTCAGAAATCTTGTCCTAGTTCCTCAATTTGTTTCCATGACTACCTCCGTTTTGCACGTGATATAACAGTCCTGAACAAATCCATTATTATCTCTAAAACATCTCTTTAAAAATGAACTTCTTGGGAAGGTACTGAAGTTAGAGAAAGGTTAGGTTTCCTTTCCTGACCTCTCCCTACTAGCGTGCATAAAATTACAAGCTTCACATCTTCCCTCATCCACAGTGCTCCATTCCTAGCTGAATTTTCCAGGTTAGAATACAGACTACATTGTAGGCACTTCTGCATGGTCCTGTCCATCTGGGCTGTAAGACTCCATGCTAATTAATACTATGGTGGTGCTTATAAGAAAGGAGAATCTTCCTTAAGAAGATTCCGTAAAGAAGAGGAAAGACGAACTAGATGGGRGGCTCTTTTGCCACATGGACTCGAGTGGGAAGTTGACTCGATTGCTTTCCTTAGCCCTATCAGATGATGTTACCTGCTGCTCTGTATAGGTGTGTTTACATATAAAATGTATAGAAATAATAATTGTTGTCAAATTTCAGGATACTGTGGAACAAACCATAAAATATGATTACCAAAGGATGTATGTCTTTACGTAGCATTTACTAGAAAATGCAAGTAAAATATGTAAAATGCAAGTAAAGTATGTAAAACTTTTTTCCATCAGACTTCCTTTACTGGGTGGTGATAGTCGCTTAGGGTACTTTATTAAAATATACACATGTAGAATCTGCTTTTTTAGCCTAAATATCACACTGAAGGAATTAGATTTTTTTTTTTTGTGACCAAAGATTTATGAGTCACTATTGAAACCATAGCTAATAATTGAGAAGCATGTAAATCAAAATCCAAGTGATGAATCAAATATTCTAAAGCCTCACCGTTCTGAATCTTTGTGTGGATGACTGGTTGTTATATAATAATATTTTACTGATGTTAATCTTACATCTGTATCTACATATCATCTACACTTATACTTTACATTAATAGACAATAATTTGAATGTTGCAAAGCTTAGTAGAAAGATATTTCATGGTAGATTTTTGTTTATGGTGCATCAAGCATAGCTAATTGGAGCTCCTTTGAGTGCAAAGGAATAGGAAGTGGTTCTTCCAAAAGTGGTCTGTGGAATACCTTGGGAAAGAAGGAAGTCTTATATGGACACAAGGGCTGGACAGTTATGGAGGAGAAACTAATTGCGAGTTATCAGCGACAGAGAAACCTGGTGTGGAGTAGCCCAACGTTGGACGTGTTGAACGTTGAGAGCAGATTTCTAAATAGACTTTTGGTTGAAATGACTTATTTTATAATTTATCTAGCTAGTACTTGTTGTTTATTAAGGGATTAACACACAATATGCACTTAGACATACTTGATGGCAAATAACCTGGAGATAATGCAGTTTTCTCAAGCCTTCCTTTTTTAATTATCTCTTGGGACGTTTTGTGTTCATGGGCTTCCCCCCGGCCCATAAACATAGCTGTCACTCCTGGGATCGTTCCATAGCGTGAGGATAGATCTTTTCCTCTAGTCCTTCCCAAAGCAAAAAGAATATATTGTTTTTCAGGGATCAGTGATGCAAAAACAACCCCTTCCAAGATTACAGTTAAATATAAATACATAGTTTTATTTGTGTAGTTTTTAAGGCACTGGAGAATTGAATGTTCTCAGAACAGTTGACTCCTAAATGATTAGACCTGACAGTACTGCCTTGCTGCACCTGAGGTATTCTGGCAATCACCGCAGGTAGCCTAAGTAACTGCAGGTTTCATTCTTCTCTCTGCACAGATTGATTGTGCRTGGAGTCAGAGGCCTAATGAAGTTCTCAGCATTTTAAAAAAATGATTTCTTGTCAAACTTAAAAGTGAGAATGCTGCAGCAAAGCTTTTGATCACCATGAAAATAATTCTGTGATTTGTTTAATTGCAAAGTTAAATTATAAATCACTTTGGAGGCGGTTTGCACTGGTATACTAGTGGTTTAAAAATATATATATATATATGTGTGTCATATGTCATTATTTCTTCAATGACTTGCAAAATTTGCTAGCAGGTGTGCTATTAATGAACCAAGTGCAGCAAGTTTGAGGCCTAACCTACTGTGCACCTTGCCATTCTCCTAAAGGCTGCCTGGTGTTTTGAGATATGTTCCAGTTTATYGTGCTGGAATATTGCTTGCTGTGTAGGGGTTAAACTCGGCCCAAGTCTCATCTAGTGCGCAGACTAGTAGATTGAAATCTGGGGAACTAAAATATTTATAATTTCTGTGAGTTGTGCTATGTAAATTAATTGGAGAGAGAAAGAGCCAGTTAAGCAGCTGTTCCCACTTTGTAAAGAGGCCATTGCTTGTTAATTAGAGTTTGAAAAACAGTTTCTCGAAACATCCTTCCATGTTGGCAATATGAAAGGGGACTATTTGTASCAGATTTGGATAGAAATTCAAACGGGCTTTTGTCATGGGTAAGCTGTAAACTTTAATTGGATGACAATGTCAATATTTTTGAATTTCACGCTGTTTCATACTTGGTTTCATGTTGTTGTTTGTTGTAAAAATTGCAAGCTATGAGACAGCCAAAAGCTGAAGGCAAATAGTGAAGAAYTGCAGTAGATCAGAAGGAGAAATAGTTAACTGTGAAGCAAGCCAATATATCCTGMTTCTGAGAGCAAGGATTTTGAAGGCGGGGGAAAATAGACTGCTGATGCTTCTCTGCTCTGCTCTGTTGAGAAGAAGGTGAAAGAATGAATCAGAGCTTCACAACAGCAGCTAAATAATAGATGTGCTTTGGGCTGGATGCCCACGAGCTGGATTCACTGGGCATTTGTCTCTGCTCAGGTAACTCGTCGCCCTTGGAGCAGGACCAGCTCTGCAAGGTGCTGCTAGTGCCCACGATACCTCGGCTCATCCTGGTAACTAAAAGTGCTGCTCCCTGTACGTTTTGAAGCTCCTTCATATCGAGCAGCAAATGCCTCAGCCAGCAGATAATTTCACTGCCAGAGATATTCCTGCTAATAGATGGGAACAGCATGGCTCCAGAATTACACGGAGGGGAAACCAGAGCAGCATGAAAGTGAATCAGGGCTAAAATCGATCAAGTGTAGTTCTGGTTCACTGCGTAACGGTGCTAAGTGCCTTCAGGAGTGCTCAGCTATAGCTGTGCATCTGCGAGAATAAGGTAATAATTCTCTGAAGGTGGCCTGAGATGCACAGATGGAAAACGTCTCTCTACTGGCAGTGCAGACCATTAATATTTATTGGGCATTAAACCCAAAGAGCCCTGACAAGAGCATGTGCATTGGAGGGGCCTATTTGCAAACTGCYGCTAGTCTGAGAGAGGAAAATAGTTCTTCATCTGCTCAATAAAACCTCTTTCCAAGACCGAAGARAAGCAGATATTTCAGAACTAATGAAAACCACCTAGAAATTATAACGGAAAGGAAAAGAAGCAATATGTTGCAACAAGTCTTGCTGTCATACTTAGTATTTTTAAAATATAGGATGTTATGGAGACAGGATTTCTGCGTCTTAGATGGTGTCATCTCATTTTTAAAACTTTCTTTTTATACAGTCAGAAAGGGATGAGGAATAGCGGGTCTTGATGTAAAGCTCTAGTTATTTTGTGCACTATCTTAGTCCTAGTTTCAATGCAAATTGGCTTGTTAGGGTAAATTACAAATACTTCTCTCACTTCCCCAAACATAGAGCAGGTGACACTCTTAAAAAGTTTGCGACATGAAATTATGTTTCAGTCACCCCTTTTCTCTCGGGACTTCACTGATACCCTATAAATAGGATGAGACAGAGATTTCCCCAAACAGTTTTTTCCCTTCATTGGCTTCCCTAGTTTACCCCAAAGAAGGGGAAGGAGAATTTTCCATCAATGCAAAGAACCAATTCTCGGTTTCTTAGATAAAACTCTACATCAGACCAAAGTGCACAGTAAGGGAATTTAGTAGGGTGAAAGAAAATAGGCTCTAGATGTCAGCTGTTTGTATATTATATTATTATTATATATTATTATTGTATATGCAATCTCTTTGGGCTTTAATATGGCTGTAAATCAAAAAAAAGCCCTGAGACTTGATTCCTTTTTTGGCAGGAAAGAAGGCGGATGCAGCGGTCAGAGGCTTCAGTGTTAGCAATTTACTYCTTGAAACACAAAATAATGCAATGCTGGTTAATAGATGCTTAAAGGAATGTCATACGCTGCAGAAATCTGAGCCTTTATTTGAGCTAGGCATTAATACAGTCTGGAAGTAGGGAGCATATCTTGGTGCTTTTGATAATTTCCTTTCAGTCTCACTGAAAATGTGCCATTGCAAATAGAAGCTCTTTTTAAAGGGTGGCAAATTGAGTATTCTGTTGGTTCGTGTTTGTTTTGCGGTTGAACAGTATCTAAATGTTGTTCGCATGGATTTCGGTTACGTAGTCYGTCTTTTCTTGCTTGGATTTGCCTCCTTTTTCTTCAGATATTGTTTTTCTTTTTACTGGTCACTTATGCGTATAATTGACTCTAAATTCTTAATAAGGCTAATGATATTACTTGACATAGTACTAAACTATGCTTTTATTTATCAACAGTAAGCATGCTATTGCATATAATATTAAACATTTYGTATCAAATTACTCAAGGAGCATGCTGGTTTCAGAAGTATATCCTAAATAATTGTACCTCATAAGGCAGGAATAGATTTTGATTTCCATGTGTTTCAGTGTAACATTTTGCTAAAAATTACTTTACTTGTTCTAGATGGTTTATGTTAAAAATCAGAGCTGCAATTTCCAGAAAAAGATAACTTCACAGTTTATCTTTTCAGGTTTCAACATCTTCATAGTCTGGCAGTAGTCGATAAAGTCACAGTCTTTTCTGAATCACGCACAAGACAACATAAAAATAGCTTTCAGTAGCAGCCTCTAAAGTGGGTTTTCCCATTTCAAGGTCAGAGCATCCCTTGTGTTTACAAGCAGGGTGGGAAGGAACYAGGCAAGATTGAAGCATTGCAAACATGGCATTGAAAAGCCCTTGATCCTGAGCACTCAGGAAAACGTTCAAATCCGAAGTCTTTCTTTATGTTTTTAATGGTTTCTCTCTTGCAGAGTGTTTAAGAGTGATTGTTCTGTAAGATTTGCATAGGTGCAAAAATCCCCATGACTTTCCTCCCGTGTCTGTCTTCACTGCTGGGGTCTAATCCTGCATTTCTTGAAATTTTCTCACTCTTGTGGTATTTTTTTTTAACCATGTTACTCTGAAAGAGTAAGCAGCAGAGTAAAAAGGATGAATTGTGCCTGGTTGTTATGTATGTATGTGTTTAGACCTTCCTCCTTACCCAATGAAACAGTAAATAGTGATTTTTCAGACAGCCTTACTGCACTCCTGCTGCCCGTGCAGTAGGGACAGGAATCCATATCCATATATRCTATGCCTTAATTTGAAAGCTTTTTTGATAATAACAGGTAGAATATGCTCATCATGGTTTCAGTTCATTGTAATTAATTTGAAATCCTGAGTAACTGATGCAGGAGAAACTGCTCATTTAGCTYGTTCTTGATATATTTGTCCTTTAGAGATGTATTTTCATACTTTAGAAAACGCTCCATTACATGTAATTCACAACAGACCTGTTTTGTGAAGGCCATTCTTAGCATATATTTATTTTATCGTCTCCAGAGTGAAACGAATGCCATGGCATCCTCAGGCCTCTTCTTCAAAGATGGCAAGAAACGCATTGATTACATCTTGGTCTACAAAAAGTCAAGTCCACAGGTAGAGAAAAGAAGCACGTTTGAGAAGAACTTGCGAGCTGAGGGCTTGATGCTGGAAAGGGAGGTGAGTCTGGTAGCTTGTGGTATAAAAGAGTCCTCGCAAGACTGGCGTCCTCTGAATTTAAGAACCCTGACACGCATTTCTGGTCAGGCTCTTTCTTCCCATGTGGTATGTTTTCCCCTCAAGCCAGATGAATGATTGGACACAGGATTAACTGGTTTAATAGTGCTTTTTCAATACTATTAAATAAGCAATAATAATAGCTTAATTGGCTTGTGTTTAAAACGCTGTGCATGGACACACCAACATGCACAGCTAATGAACGGACCCATTACTATGGTATTGGTAAAAAGCAAATTTAAATTTAATGATTAGTGCAAGCTTTCACTGTTAAAACTTTCTTTAAATAGGCACTGGAAAAATTGGTATCAAGAGTAATCTTAAGACTTTCTAAAAAAGAAGCAAGAGGATGATTTTTGTCCAGTGATCTCTGATCTGATTCAGCCTACTTTGCCAAAATTCCACACTAATATCTCTTTTTATGTAGTTGCTTATATTAGAGATGAATTAATTGTATCTGGGTGCTCACAGTCAACCTTTAAATATGATAAAGAAGGTGCTGTTTGCTTTGACATGCAAATCTTTTGCATGCTCCTGCTGTGCAGGAGTCTGTGGTGCTCCATGCTGCAGTGGGTGGCATCTCAGGAGTTTTCAATTGCCTCTATGAAGTGATGGACAAACACTTTATTTGTTCCTCTAGCACCATTTCAGAAAAAAAAAACCAAAAAAACCTTTAATTGTTGCCCTTGTGATTGGGATATTGATAACGATAGGACAAATATAAAGGAAGTCAGAGCAAGGAAAACTGCCATGGACTTTTGCTGTTTCATGGACTATTTAGAAAAAGGATATTAGTTTAATCCATTCTGAAGTAAGTTTCCATACTTCATAGGTCTTTCATGATGTATGTTCTTCAACATAGTAGAATTTGCTTCCTTGYTCAGTGTTAAAACAATCAGATTTTAGCTGTTTATGAGTTATTCTTGCAAGTATTAACTGATGTAGCATGATGGATATTCATAAATGACTGAAAATGTGAAAATATTTTCAAGTTTTTGTTTAAAGTTTGGAAGTGTTTGGAGCCTACGAGAGAGAGGAGAGGGAAACAAAAATAAATTGGGGACATTTATTGATATCAGAGTAKTTTTTCCAGGACTAGGTAATAAGCTTTGATATTTTAGAAGAAAAAAGTTTTTATAATTTCAGTTCTCTATTTATATCTCAGGTAGGAATAGTTTTAAGTCTGGGATATTTGGTGTGTAATTGTCTCATAGGAGCACTCTTTGCTGACGTAACTGAGAAAATGGAAATCCTAAAAGCACTGCTTCAGACATCTGAAATAACTTTACAGAATTGTTAAACTGTGGATATCTTAAATGTTACTAACTCTTTAAGTACTTTTATCTTCCATTGCTAAACCTTGTATTAATCAAGTGTTTTGAGAGGCTCTTATTGAGTTCATCTGATTTGAATTGTTTTTATAAACCGTATTTGCTTATAAAAACCCAAACAAATACATCTGGGAGAATAATTTGAGATAGAAGTAGAAAAGACAAGTGTAGGAGCCTGTAATACTGAACGTCTCATTTTATGTGCAAATCAATATATGATGGAGAACATCTATGTGTAGCATTTGTGCTCCTAAAATCTAAACTCATACGGACACCACACTTATAAATTTATGGTAGATGACAATTACTTAGCTACTGCACAGATGATCTGCTCTGGCAGAGTGGGACCTGCAGCCTTCCTTCAGTTGCTCTGGTATTGGCAGCACCTGAGCACCACGCTCCTTCAACAGGAGATGCACGGAATGACCCAGAAACTGCTTATCTAGGATGGTTTGGGGGGGCTGTAGGATGCACACGTTTCATCCAGGTCAAAAATTACCATGGAGAGCTTCTCTGTGCTGCTGCTGGGGTTGTGAGCCAAGTTCTGTGCTACAAATACCTTTTGACAGTTGCTAGTATCTCAGGGGTTGGGGAAAAAAATGTTCCTAATTTCCTTCTGACTCTGAGTATTTTCAGACCTGCCTAGGCGCTTGGGACCTAAAMGCCAAATTTGAGCCTGAAGAATGATTTTAGAAGCCTGAATACCACTTTGGATTGAATTATTAATGTGTATTTATTTGTTAYTCTTCATTGCAGCCAGCTGTTACAAACAGTGATATCATGTTTGTTAAAATTCACTGTCCATGGGAGACATTGTGCAAGTATGCAGAAAGAATGAACATCAGGATGCCTTTCAGGTACTGAAATGTGGAAACTATTTTTATTTTAAGGAGCTTGAATTCATTGCTTCATTTTAAAAATGTAGAACTTCCCCTAGGGGTACAGTGCCATCCCCTCATTGCATTGTGCCAGGTATGCTATATATTTTATTCAAGAAGATGGTAAGGAGAGAGGAAAAAGCAAAAAACATTGTGTTCTTTTTACTTTTACCTGTAGCATTTGTTTGCAGGCTTAAATGCAAGTCCAATCAAGCGTCTGTCTGTGGAACTTGCTGCTAATGGCTCACACACGGTTTTGGATTTCTGTGTTAAAGAAATTTCTCCTGCTAAAGTGGGTCCTTTATCTGTGTGCTAAACATCCTCTATTTACCAACCCTGGCATGCCTCTTTTTGCAATAAATACTGTAGGCAAGTTAATCTCTCCTGTAATGTTGCCTGCTTTCTTACAGGGGAAAAATGTTTTCCATTTGAGTAATTGTATTTTTCCAGAGAGGGAAGAGCTTTGTTGCTTATGTTGAAGCCATCAGGAATTAAACTGGTAATCAGATGGCAAAGCTGTGTGTGACCCAGGGGGGATACCCTCACAGCCTTCCTTTCTCACTTGAGCTGTCCTAAGCTCTACCTTGCTCGTCCCTGCTGATTGCACTGATCCCAAGCCAGAAACACAGGCAGAAGAACCCTGAGCTCAAAAAACTGTTTTAAATTCTCCAGTTCTATCCTGACCTTTCACATTGTTCAATGAATCCTTCGAGTTCTTTTTTTATGAAAAATATTTTCGTAATAGGCACGATTTGTGTGTTTAAGACTATAGGAAAGTGCCATTTGAGTTCTCTGGTTTGAACAATCCTTTGTCCACGTGTAAATATAGTGGTGTGTGTGTTTAAATATGTACATAAGCGTTCTAAATTACTATCCAAAAAATCATTTTCACCCCCGTTGATAGCTAGAGTCACTACATTATGTTGGGTTTTAGAACAGGTTTAAGTTCTTCATCCTTTTAATAACTTAACAGACCAGCAGTCCATGCCAGATAAAATTGGCCAAATTTTGCAAAAGAAAGGCTGACTTTTTCACTTTAAATAGGACCTTTTATGATAAGAACTGGTGATAAATGTGATATTAACTGTTAAGTCCTGGGCTTAAAGTGTGTGTTTATGGTAACGGGSTGATTCGTGTGGAAGACAAGTGCTGCTTGTTCTGACTGCTTTGYACAAGAGCAAGCTCAGGATACATTGGCCTGTAGTTTAAAGTGTTTGGGTTTTTGCTTGCTTTTAAAACAAGCAGTGTATATCTGATAATCATGTGAAGCTTTACAGTGTATTTCAGAAATGCAGTCGAAAGATTCATTTCATCTGTGTCTACGAGTATCCSTTGTGAAACAAATTATGCCTTAGTATAAAGAATAAATTAGATGCTTCTCTAATTTAGCTAGACTCTACGTAAAGCAGTTAAAAACAGTTAAGGTATTGAAGTGTGGGGTTTTTTTGGGGGGGGGGGGTTGTTTTGTTTTGTTCCCAAAACGGCAATGGCTTAAAAGCCTTTAATTTTTCTTTGTTTCTTTTGCTATTCTGCCTAATTCTATCAAGTCTCTGCCTGCCGAAAAGCTACTGGTTGGTAGATACAGARTTTTTCTTGTGGTCATGTGGTTTCTAGCCTATATTTCTTCCCCTTTCCTTTTAATATGCTCATAATGATATTGTTTTAGTATACCCTAATRAATCTCAAATACTATCGAGATGAGCAACTGTAGATCTTCTTAGATAGGGGTTCTTTTTTCTGTGATTATAGGTTAATAAGTTGCCATCCGAGGGAAACTTCATTTACTTAGAAGCAGAATTATATTCTGGTATGTTAGAATGAAAAGGGGGAAGCAAATGACTGAAAAACAATGTGCTAAGCCTTGAACTGAAGTATCTAAATAGTTTGCTTTAATTAAAAGAACTTAAATATAAAAGTAATTGCTTCAGGTAATGTTCTTAGATTTTTGAGGGTATGTAATGCTCTTCAGTTGCTTGCAAAATGTCAAGGGAAAGTGGTGAGGTACCCAAGAGAGCGATGATGGTGCAGTGTTTAATAAATAGCATTAATATTAAATGTTATAATATTAATGCTATTTAATGCATAACGTGCATAGGGTATTTAATACCATGAAGACTTGTGGTGATTTTTCTAAAACGAGTTTATGGTGTCAAGAAATACTAAGAGAGATCACATGGAGGGAATACTAATGTGAAGGCAGTTGAACTCTGTTGAGTGGGTTTCTTGTGAATGAATTAGTGATTACATCGGTATAAATGAAATCAAAAATTAAAATGCCAGTCAGAAACAATTTTCCAACTTGAAAGTATGTGAAATCAGAGCAGTGTAATGGCTTTCTGTATCTCAATTGCCTTTTAAAAATGTTTTTCACTTTTCTGTCTGTTATATGTTAAGTTATAATGTGTCCAATTGTCTTTGATAATGTATGTGTCCCTTTCATTTGCCTCTTGGTTATTCTCAGCTGATTTTTGCTGTTCTTTCAGGAAAAAATGTTATTACACTGACTGGAGGAGCAAAACCATGGGCAGGTTGGTGGGTGATCTGTAGCTTCTAATTTTGTCAAATAGTCACCCCGCTAAAGAAAATCCATGTTTGCAGTTGTAAATTTATCCACTCAATTTGGGGAGTAGATTGCTTTCCTGAAAACTCAATATATGCTAATTCAAGCTGCTAAAATATTCAGCTGCAACAAGATGCAGTAGTGTAAAGCTTTGCCAGATCTTATTTAGAAAAGTAARAAGTTTTATGCCGGGAAGGAGGAGGAGGAAAAAAACCTCATCCTGTCAGTAAGATTTAATACTGGGTCATCTCTGTAGCTGCATCTTCTGTCACTAAGATGTAAGATATTTTTGAGTGCATCATGTCTTATAGGATAAGCTGTACTAGTCAGCTATAAGCTTAAACACATAAAACGTAACTTCTCTCTAACGTGTCCTGTTGATCAGGACGAACTCGATGCACAGAAGTTGAAGTCTGTCGTGAATTTTTATTTCATAGCTGCTGGAACAACTGCAGTGAAACATCTTGAGCTCTCTAGGATTTAAGTTGTGCATCTTCAGTCTGCCATTAATATGAATATTTGAAAAGCATTCAGTTATAGCATAACTGCCTCCAAAATTGGGAATCTCCAGCATTTTACCCAGGATGGCATGAGAGGGTCAATAGAGGCAAATGCAGTAAGCCAGAAGCAACAGCAGCAGCAGCAACAGGTGAAAGAACCTGCAGGGATAAGGGGAAAACTGTGAGCTGTAATTGCTCCCTGTTGCTCTGGTAAAACATAATGATGTTGTGTATATCCTAATGAACTGTGGAAGAGAGATGAAAATTGCTGCATGAGGGAAATCTTCTGGAACGCTTCTCTATCACAGCTTTTCTTGGGAGGCATCCTGGGACGGGATTCCAGTTACCTTCTCCTGTCATTRCTTTAGATGATCCTGAGTTCTCGTGATTTCTCGGGAACAATTTGTATAGTCTTATGATAGCAATTGCAAGATCATCAGGTAGCAAAAATAACCCCCCAAACTGCTGAACCGTAAAGCGAGAAAATTTGGTTTACATAGGCTAACAAGGTATATTGAAATAAAATAATCTGTAGCATAAATTTACAACTGCATTTTTTCCTCTCCCCAGTCATTCATCTGCTTGCTTCATTTTCATGTGTGTTATGAGAAATGTAAGCGGTGGGAATTGTAATGCAAAGGCAAAATAAGAACTTTACTGGAAGATGGTCTTATTTTACCTGTCATCCATCTGCTGTGTCCTCGATGATAAATTAAAAAAAAAAAAAAAAAAAAAACTCCTTATTTAAAAGCACAGATGTCTGAAACATGCAAATAAACCCATAGAGTACCTGTGAACAAACTCAAAAAATACTTTTGGTGGCAGGTGAATAATTTTTGCCTAGAGATAAATACTGTTTCCTGTGCTGTATTATTTGGGAGAATTTGGAGATGGTTTTTTGTGACTATTTATTCTAGTACATTAAAGAGTACTGTGCACTAACTGATAGTGTRAAGGAGAAACTATATCTGCATATGCAAGCTCCAAAATTGCTGCCATACGTGTCCTGTCATTCCAACCTCTACTATTGTAACTGTTTTATGTTTCTTACGCTTTTTCATACTTTTCTGTACTCTAGCAAGTATCTCATTAGTATTTCTAAATTGGAAAGTGGAGTATATAAGAGTAAGGTATATGAGTTAGAATAAAGTATGTTAAAAACATGGTGTATCAAAGGTAAGATTTTGAATGAGTTGTCAATTAAGAATATGCTATGACATTATTATATTAGACTCCATGACATATGCTTGCTTTGAACTTATTTTTGTGTTTATCTGATAGCAACATTTATCTGCAGATRTTCTTAAAGAAAAAACAAACAAAACTGCAAAAGAATATTAAGGTATCTGGAGGTAAATGCAGTGCTTATGGTTTTTATATAATGGGTCACTCATGAGACCTACCTGTGTGCTATCTCCCTGCTTATTTATTTACATACCTTAAAAAAAATTCTTCAAAGAGGTTCTGGAATTGGCGATCATTTGGAATAAAACATCCATGAAATTCAGCTCGCTGTAGAACATGAGCTAAGCGAAGAGCTCTGTTGGGCTGGATTATTTTTACATGTGAGGAGATGAGATGTGGTCTTTAGCTGCAATATTCTGTGCTATTTGAAGGAATGAGTTTTGGAGTAACCCAGTGAGGTAATGGAAAAAACACATCTTAGATAAAACCCCTTTTTACTTCAGAGGAGAAGTTCCAAATGTAACATAAATCTCCTTTTTAGGTTATTCCAAATTTGTTTGTCATGATTTCATGTTGAGGAGACATGGGTTTTTAAAAAATGGTTTATTTCTCTAAGAGAAGATTCATCTACCATCCTTTTTATATTTTTGATGGGAAAATACCTGAAGCTTTTTGTATAACTATAAAATAATGTCTTGAAAAAAATCAGATATTTTATGTTTACATATTTTTGTAGCTTTTAAAGAAATCGACACCTGAACCAAGAAAAATGAAGAGAATAAAATGAAAACTTTATACTTAGATTYGCTGTGTGAAACTTAGTAGTGTGAGAGCCTCTTACAATTACAATAATGTAATTCTCAGGATAAAATATTATTGAATAAATGAGGCACATAAGGGATGCAGTTAGCTTTGTTTCAGCTTCCTGCACATAGTTATAATCTTTGGTTCATAAAGCATAATATCAAGTAGAGTTGTGTTACCAATACTATTTCATAAAGGCAGCATTTTTTGCTCATTGAGATTGAACCAAAATTTTCACTTTTATCCTTGATCATCTATTTAACACTAAAAAAATCCTCTAAACCAAGTCTTTTAATGCCAAAAGCTCTAATATCATGCTCTTTATATCAACTAAAAAATCTGAGAGCATGGTGGTTCTATTGTTCTTCATTTAGCATTATTATAGGGCAAAGTTAAATGGAAAATCTGTGTTTTTTCTGGATCTGACATGCTTCTGGTTTCACAATAGGAGCCTTCCTGTAAAATGAGATTTAGTCCTTAAATATTCACCTTTCATTGCAGTTCAGTATGAGAAAAATAGAGGTCTTTGAGGAGTGCTAAACTGAAGTTGCAAGAAGGTAATTTCTAGCATGCCCTGTAAAATTAACTATATTACACTATTTCTTTCTCTCTGTAAAACCTGTCCTGAGAGGACAAGTTTCTAGCAGAAAAAAAGCTATGAATGTTACCAGTGTAAAATATATACAGAGGAAAGCAAACAAAAATGATCATCTTGTTCACTATAGTAACAATTTGGAGAACTTAATCTAGTTATCTAGAAAATCTTGCAGAATAAGATTTTACGAAAACTGGCAGTGATTTGATTCAGAAAATTTTCTCTTGAGCAGTCCTTTATATAAATAAATAAAGAATTTAGTGTCGAAGTTGCCAGGGGAGGGAGGAAGTATTGACCTTGTGTTGGCCAGTGGATGTCGCAAATGAGCCAGCCTGCAAAATGATTTTGTGCCTACAAGTCTGTTAGTGATTTTTATCTATTGTCCCCATTTTTTCTCCCCAATCTCAACACCATCTGAAACCTTAACCTCACTAACTATAGATGAGTTGTGCTTGAGTCAGGCGAGCAGGACGAGGTCACAAAYCGTCACCCTTTATTCTGCTTTTGAACTGCTTGTTTTCCTGGGGCTCCTTAGTGGGGAGAACGTGGGGCCCGGATTTCGGTTGCAGGGCAGCGTTGCTGGGGATGTGCTGATGAGAAACGCGAGCGAGCGGCTCTGACTTCTGGTGGTCTCAGCTTGCAGAGGAATATGAGAGAGCTGAAAAGCTGGCTGCCCAGAAATCCGATGAAGCTGGATAAGGAGGCGCTGCCGGATCTGGAGGAGACAGATTGCTACACGGCCCCCTTCAGCCGCGCGCGCATCCACCAGTAAGTGCCAGCCGGGAAAGGCGGCCCCGAGCCCGCGGCGGGGCTTCCTTCCCACGTCTCAGCAAGTGCCGTGCAGGTCACCAGTAACAGATGGTCGCTAGCAAATACCCACTGTCATAGATGAGGGTTTTTTTCCTGCAGGTTTTCTCCTAAAGATTAAAAACTACCCTCTGACAACCACTCGACAGTTGCTCAATAGCATAGTCCRGCGTTTGCCTGAAAAAGGAGCACAGCCTTTTTGGTTGGGAGGTGTTCCTCTCCGTTACATAACAAAATGCAGACTGTTGCTCGCTGTGCTTAATTACAAAACTTGCTGAGACCAAGCTGAGGCATCTGTTGAAACTGGGAAAAGCTGGAAGCAAGCTAAAAACAGAGACGCTGCTTTTTAACCAAATGCACATTTTGAAGAGCGTTTTTTTCTGTGAAAGTGTAAATGTATCCGTGGAAGAACTGTATGATATGTATGTGTGCAGATCAGCRGGTTGAGGGTGACGTAGTTTAGCAGTGCTATTTTCTTCAATATAATTTTCTTTAAGGGCGAAAACAGTAAAAGACTTAAATTCTGCTGGTTTCTTAGTTTTTAGATTATTTTGGGATAGTTCTTTAGTACTGAAAAATTCACTTACAGTAAAAAATGTAACTTTTACTAGAGGGAGTTTCTTCTCAGTAAAGTAGCAGTATGTTCATCTCCTGAAAGGCCTGGAAAGGCAGAGTAACTGTGTTGTTATCTCAATTTGTGAGTAGTTTACTATACTGTGTTTAGTCACCTGTTTTTGGTGTCACTTCTCAGCCAAGTCAGCTGAAGTTTTGAGCTGCAGCAGTGTCACTTTTGGCACAACGGAGCAAGGGAAAGCTCCTGTGTGTCAGATTTTTGGCTCCCAGAATCAGAACCATTTGGGAAGGATGGGAAAGGCTTGGCTCCATCCTGCGAATCTCTAAGGAAGAGACTTGTGAAGCTGCTACTCAAGTGCCCGGTGTGGGGAGACTGCTATTTCCAGGCTGAATAGCAGTCCTAATAGTTCTTTGACCCAGACATAGGCTGAATTCATCAGTAAAACAAATTTGAGAACAATCCTCACTACTTCTGAAGATCTGATTTGTATTTTTAGATTTGTATTCAAAATAGAAATGATCTAGATGTTAGAAAAATATTCATTTTAGTGGCTTTAGTTGCTTGCTTTAGTTGGTGTAGTTGCTTGCTCACAATAAACTTGGATAATGAAAAATTTAACAGCTTATCCAGAGATGAGATGTAATATCTTACACCCTGTGCAGTTACCCCGAAATGGAAAGAGGCACTAAATCACTGTAAGAGAATATTGAGCTATTTTGTTTCCAACGCCCATGCATTGKTTTGCATATTAAAAACATTATTTTTTCAACAGTTTTACCATAAACAATAAAGACAGCTTCTTCAGCAACTCCACCCGAAGTAGAATAGTGCATCACATGCTACAGAGGACAAAGTATGAAGATGGCAAATCCAAAATGGGTGAGCATGCTGTGTGCTTTGTTCCCTTGAAGATGTGAACACTTGCTAGYCTTACTTGCCTGAACAGGTATCAGTTGAGTAAACTCAGTTTTTACCACCCCTTAAAATCTGTTTATTCAGTTAACAATAGAGCTGACTGAACATGACCATCAATAGTCATAGGATTCAATGAAAAATTGTCAGCTTTTTCACATAATATATTTTAAAATAAATCAGGGAGGCAACGATAACTTTGATAGCCAGCCACACTGAAGAGTATGTAAAGATCAGATTTAAGCAGAGATYAGATTAAAGATCAGCTAAGGAGAGGTTTCTGGGAGTGGTCCTAGCAGTTCTGCTGGCTTACAAGGCTTACAGTCCACAGGGTCAATGTGAGCTATACTGAGCTTATTTAAGGACACTCCTATTGCAGTACAATTTCTCAGAAGCTCTGATTCTTCATTTTAATAGATGTGTGTGACTTTGAATTTTATTGGAAGAATTTTTATATATGTGTATATGTACACACACACACTGTTGTACTTAGAGGTGTATATTTCTGATGGTGACAGAAATTACAGCAAGTTGTTGCCTGTGCTTGGTGAAGGAAGGCAGTCATAAGAAAAGTGCAGGGAACAAGGGTTCATATCCAATCCCCCTGAAGCTGATGGCAGACCTCATTTTGAGTTTAATTTGGCATAATAATTTTGAAGTAAGCACATCTGAAATCATGCATGAGAACTTATTTCTTGAGGAAACTGTTGGTTACAGGTATCCTTTCAAAGGTTATTGCATCTCTTTGTTATTGCTGATTATTTATTCATTCCTTATTAGGCTGATCACATAGCAGATCTATCTTGAAACCTCCCAGGAGCTGAATCAAGCCGGTATTGTGCAGAGCACACATCTTAGACAAGCTTCTGTGGCTGTGTTTAAACAAAATAACAACAAACAGGTTGGGTTTAACCCTGCAGGCCTTTGTCTGTCCGTACCACTCTCCGTGGGCTGGATCATCTGGTCAGCCATGAAATCTGTATCCCACGCTCTGATTAATGCGACACAACTGCGGCCGTGTTCTCACCCTTGGTCTGGCACGAGCCCCAGCTAGGGGAGAGCCGGGGCAGGCGTTAGGTTTAAGAAAGTCCCTCTAGTTTGACACATCCAGAAACCTCAAGGCTTTGCTTAGAGCTGGTCGCTGATGTGTTTAACAGCATCCTGAGCTGTTAATGGCAAGTGATGCTCTCAGGACGTAGCTTGAGATTTAGTGCTACTTGAAGACAAACATTAAAAGAAAATTGGCCTGGGATCTAATGGAGATCTAATCTCTTTATGTTTTTTCCTCTTAGGTATTAATAGATTACTAAATAATGGAACATATGAAGCTGCATTTCCTCCTCATGAGGTAACCTGTTTAATTTTATATTTTGTATTTTTTATTTAAAATAAAACTTCTGTTAATATTCAGAGATACTACTAATTTTTTGTCTTTTAACCTATTTTGCTATGTAATCTGTTCAGTCTTTTTTATTTATAGTCCTAATAGGATGTTGGCTTTCTGACTTTGCCTTATCAAAGCATTGCAATAATATTCCGGAGCAGCTTCATACTGATCTAGAATATTGTTATATTCACTCATTTTTTTTAATAAATAGACATTGTCTGTGGAGTTCTTAAAAAGAACATGAGTTGTTCCAATGAGTTGCTTTAAATTACTTCTGTGTGTCATACACAAAACGTTTGATTTTTCTGATACACTGCGTGGTGGATCAAGTTAGGGAAATGAGTTAATCATTTCCTGTTTGAGTAGTTTCTGTGTAGTTGTAGATAACTTGTGTTTGAAAATGTCTTCTTTAGTAGATCAAAGGCTACTTATAAACTTGTGAAATTAATGAAAAATGTGTCTTTGTCTTCAGGACTTTTGTGTCAGCCTTTGGGTATTGAAAAGGAGGAGGCAAGACACATCTTGAGTCATCTTAAACGCCTTTCATGCTATGATCACCCAGCCAGTGGCTTTGTAATTGCAGCTGCGAACTCTGGTGGCGCTGGCTGGATGCTGAGACATGATCTTGTCTTTCAGGGGCTGACCTGTGCTTTTCAGTTTGCTTTTCAGTTTTTTATGTAGTATTAATAATTGAACACAAGGATATGTTGAGGAGGAATATTTWAGATAAATAATTGAATATCGTTGGTAACACTTCAGTTAAATGTTAACACTGCAGAGCAGGAGAGGGTTCTTGAAGGCTGTCGGGAACATCAAGCAAGGGCTGGAAGGAGGCCTCTTGGGCCAGACTGGTGCTGTCTTTTGATTTTAGTGCCTCAGAGTCCTGTGTGGACTTGAGGATAATGCCAGTTCTGTTGTTTTCATCCTTTTTAGAAAAAAAATATCCTTGAAAGACCAGAAACAATGTGTTTTTCTATCCTTTTAATCAGGGATTAAATCAAATCGTAGGATGTATCTAGGAGAGGAGAATTAAGCTGATAGAGTAGAAATTTTTGAAATTTTGTAGGAGAGAAAAATAAATAGCATGTAGACAACTTGGGAAAACTTGTGAAACAAGGAGATAGGCTGAAGCACACAAACATCTGCTATTGAAATAGAAACAGTGCACATAAGGAGCTGGCTGCTTCTGTGTAGTCTTGTCCTGTTCTTTTGTCATTAGTTCCTAGAGAAAGTGGCCTTCCTGCACCACATCCCTTGCATCAAACTTGTGTGTTAGCTCCAGGTGATGTTTCCTGGAGTTACGCACAATAAATGAAACTGGCTTAATAAAAACAGGGATATTATAGAGATTTATAATTGTATTTTAAAGTCTAATAAATGCATGTCTTTTCCTTAGTGGCTAGTAAAATAGTTTTATGTCTTTGTACCTTTCAGGGGAGCCACAAAAGCAGACATCCCATCAAAACACACGGAGCGCAGAATCACAGGCACCTGTTATACGAGCGCTGGGCACGGTGGGGAATGTGGTACAAATACCAACCTCTGGATTTAATCAGGTAGAAATTCTTTCAAAAGCAGCCTGTTTCTGTGAGGTGAATAGCATGATAACCACAGTGCTAAAATCCCTGTGTTTTACTGTAAAATTTGTTAAAATTCCGCTATTTTATATGACAAAATAAGACACAGATTCTACGCGCTGTTTCTTCTGGCTTGTCTTTTGTTGTTTGCCTGTTTCTTTTAAGTGAGGCTGTATAAAGACACACAAATCCACTCACGTGGCAGTGAAAGAACATGAAAATTGCAGGCCACATCAGTTAAATCTTATAAAATACTTGCTTTWGTAAGAGCACGATTGATATCACGAGAATATCATGCCAGCCTGAATTAAAATGTATTGATTTGGGACTGCTGTTCAGCCAATAATTACAGCATCAACTCATAATCCAGTCTCCTTTTTAGAATTATTCTACTACCAAGAAGACAGGGTCATTGTGAGTTTTATATTTAAACAACGTATGTATTTTTGTTTCTCTTGTAGGCGATACTTTGGTGAAAAAATTGGGCTGTATTTTGCCTGGTTGGGATGGTATACTGGAATGCTTATCCCCGCTGCCCTTGTTGGGCTCTTTGTTTTCCTTTATGGTTTATTTACAATGGATTCCAGCCAAGTAAGGTAAAATCCCTGTTAAAAACATACAAAATCCTTTGGATACTTAAAAAACCTACTGATGCTGCTTAAATAGTTAAACTTTTATATGCTTTCCAAATTTGATATTTGTGAAATGATAACCAAATGGGATAAYCAGGCTGGATGCTTAACACATCACGTGCTGCATCTGCAGTAATTCACATTCTGGCTGTAAGGAAACCCACCAAACACTGATTCAGCTGTAAAATACACTGCAATGGTTATCAGCCTAGCGAAGCCTGGCGGGTGGGCAAGCTGAGCAAATGTCCCTCTTTAGAACCGTCCTGCCTAGACCTGCCAGCATGTAGTGCAGCCGCAGAGCCTTCCATTTACTTAGCCTTGCCTAGCTCATGCCCTTGTTGTRTATGCAATTTTTTCCCCTCTAAATGTAGTGTAAATGTCATAGAACTTAAAATCTGATGTTTTTGTTTTTTTTTCTCTCCAATATGTTGATGTAAACTGCAGCAAGAAAACATGAATTAAGGGAGATTAACCAATTGAAGAGAGTTTTCAAGTTTCCTAGTGTTAGGGTTTCCCTCGGAGAGGGACTATGTCAGTTTAGAAGTAGTGGCAAGTGTGACAGTAAGGGCTGACTGTGCTTTTGGGAACTATTTCAGAGGAAAGCCCTCTGYTACAAAGGTTTGCATTGGGTGTCATCACACTGAGCAGTAACTGCTCTGAGCATTTTGACCTTGTTCAAAGTTGCTTTTTAGACTTTGGGCAGGCATAGTTTATCTTTGTTTATGGAATTGTCTTTATCTTGCATTTCACAGGGTGTTACTGTCATTACTGTGCCGTAATTGAGGGGCTATTATAGGTCTTCTATTACCAAGTTCATGAGTGATTTTATGACTTCAAATCATATTAAATGCAATACAAGGTAGTAAAAGTGTTGCTCAAGGAACTATGTTATCGTTATGATACCATTCTCTGYGTTAGTATCGTTTTAAAGCATCGAACAATGATATTCTGTGTTAAACAATGAACACAGTGCAGAGTGGCTGCMGCGTAAAGCACGAGCAGCCTGTGTGCTTTTCTTCAGGGATGTCCCTCTCCCTGTCAGCACCACGGAGGTGGCTTTGGCTTAGCTGGTGTGTAGCCTCCCTCCAGTGGCTGCGGAGAGAAAATGCCGTTTATTCTTCCCTTCCCTATGCCCAGCACCTTGGGCACCCAGCGAGTAAGCGAATGCAGGGAGGAAGAAGGTGGCCCAGGAGAGATGAGCAAAACACATCCTGCAAGCAGGAGTATAACGGACTCGTGTGAGCAAACACACGTGCCCGGCCGTATTTAGCAGCAGGAGTTTGTTGGTTCTGCCTGAAGAGGGAGCAGAGCCCTTCTCTGTCGCTACACAGACACACAGGGCAGGTGGTTTTGCTGGAAGCACCTTGGAGCTGAGGATGTTCTTGTGTTTAGACGAGCAAGGGAGCTTGGAATAAAGCCTCWGAAGGTGCAGTTTCACAATTAAGGAATCCAAACCAAAATTTGGGAGCATCTCTAAAGTTTAGAGTAGCTTCTATTTAAGTGGTATTAGGACTCGCACATACCAAAACAAAAACGCGGATGGTGTGCGTTTATTTCTTGTTTCATATGCTTTGAAATGGGTCAAAATATATTTACCCTCCCACAGCTCAACTGGGAAAAATGTAAAGTTAGTGAGTATGTGGAGGGGCTTCCAGAGGTCCTGAAAGCTGCTTTCAGGAGGAGGCTTTCTGTTTGTGCTCTTTTCTTTCAAGAATGGCCGTGCAGCTCCGACGTGACTGTCTGTGCTTGCTCAGCCCAAGGGCCAATAACCCCTTGGCCAGGCCCACATTGCACTGTAGGGTCTGTCTCAGTGAATTATTTTAATTAGTTAATGATGGTGCGTGAGGTAGGACCTAAGATCRTGTACATAGCATTTGGGCAGGCGTGACCTTTTATTTCTATTTACTGTTATTTGAGAGGCAGAATTTAATAGATCTACTTACTGGGAAATAAATTGTTGGTTTGTTCTGCTGCATTTCTAGTGGGATTGTTTTGGGCCTCTTCTGCATCCCAGCATGAATAAAGGATGGGGAAAGACCACCAGTCGATGAGGTTCTTTGGCAAGTTTACTCACTGCAGTTTAAATATGTTGGAAAACTCATTTTTTTACCTGCTGTTAATTTCTTTTTGCCTTCATCAAGACAATTATGTGCTTCATTCTGAGTATGAGTGGTYGATGACACCACATCATCCTGAAGGGATAATAACCAGCGATGATCCAGTTTTATAGTGTATAGTGCAGACATAATGACCTCTGAGGGAGACCACAGGCAGTTAGGAATGCTAAAACCTCTTGTAACCTTTATTTTCCTATCTTAATGCTAAAGCAAAGAGATCTGCGAGGCAAACGAAACCATCATGTGTCCTATGTGCGAACGCAACTGCACGCTCCAGAAGCTCAATGAAAGCTGCATGTACGCCAAGGTAACTGGAACTTGCTGCTCCCCACGTACTTGCTGTCTAAAAAGCCACTTTGAGTCTATAATGGCAACCCTTCTTTGCCCAGAGAAAGGTTCCTTTAAAACATGTTGCCTCTCAGAGTTTTCAACCCTTGGAATTCATATGTAGAGTAAGTGTGAAGTCTCGGAAATGTTAAGAGAAGATTCTCAGATTTGCCTGAATATCTCACCCATTTTCATCCTAAATACTTTTTTTTTTTAAATCAGTTTAATGTCTCCTGGGCAACAAAGATTTCCTTGGAAGGTTTTATTCTTTTTTTTCCCCTGTAATTGACTACTTGTTTTGCTTCCATATTTGGTGATTGATTTTTCTGCTCGTAAAGGTATTCTCTTATGTTACACAGGGTTATGATGTACTCAGGTTTTATAGTTGGAACATAACTTCTCCATTTTCTTCATGCACAACCAGAGAGCTGAAGAGTTAGGGAAGSTATTCATTTTGGAATCAATTTTTTTAATCCTTACCTGTTACTTGGAAATAAGTAACTATGTAATAGCATACAAGGGCACAAGCAGTGAGTTGGACCCTCCATGGACCTGATGGTCAAGGGACCTGCCTTGTTTATAGAAGACCTTGTGCATGTATTTTACTCCGTTAGAACTTTTTTCAAGGGCTTTATTTAATATCTGCCAGTCCATGTTTAGGAGAAGTTTGGATAGAATTAAGCAATAGAAAAAAAAATCCTATAGTGCAGATGTTTTCTCTGCCAAGTTTCTGTCAAAGCTGGAGGCAAAACAAAGATGCCTTTTTCCTTCGTGTTAGTGACCATTTGTTTCAYCCTCTCCCTTCCCCCCCTTTATTTTTTTTTTTCCTTCTCTTGTCCCTTTAAAACCTCCCCTTGAAGTGAAGCTTGTATTGTAGGGGAAGGAATGTAATATCAGGCTTGTAACCAAATAATAGAAAACCCAGGTTATCCTTTCTGTGCACATGCAGTGAACTCTTTAGTCAGTGCTCAGCCCCAGGGAGTCCCACTGCTGTCGTGCCCTGCCCTCGAGCGCAGGGTTGTTGCAGAGCTTTGGCTATCCCATGTAGTGGTGGTGAGGATGATGATGATGATATCAGCCAGGCATGTGGATTGATGAGAGCTGAGGCTTACAGTACATGCCACTCCTGCCTCGAAGCCTCTGCTCAAGGCAGGTCTGTTTAAGCTTCTCAGGTTTCTGTTCTGGGTGTGGTGTTGCCTAATTAGAGCCCAAACTCCGTGTCTAAATAGTGCTAGATCTGGAGCCAGGTACATATAGCTCCAACCCAGCAGGTTTAATGCTGCTAAAGGTAGGATTTTGTTCCTTTGTTTTGGTTCTGTATTTCCTTGGAAAGATGTACTGTTTACTGAGCAGTTTATCCCAAATCACTTATTCAGATACATGTACATCCAAAATGGAAATATAAATATTTGTCAGATATTTATTCACAAGTATTTTATTGAGTGTATTTGTCAGGTATTTATTTGCTGCCTTTATTCATGAGTCCCATTTTTGGTGAGGTCAAAGTTGGTCTCATATCTGTTACACTGGTGGGTTTCGTCCTTGATGAAAGGAATAGAAGAGGGAAAGGACATACTTGTGCATCCAGTGGTCGCAGTATGTGATCCATGCAGAGAACACCTTGCACATGTTGATCCTAAATTCCAAGTGGTAAATGCTCATTTTCTTTGGTACCATAAAGGATCAAGCCAGACTTGTGTGCAGAATGTTGGAATCATTTAACTTGAGAAGGAATAAAGCAGAGAGGCAAGCAACTCTGTTTCGATCAACTTAGGTGGGTAAATACCCTTGGCAGCCTATTAACCTGCTAGGCAGCAGCAATAAGGACAGCCTGGTTGGAAGGAAGGAAAATCACTCGAGCACTGTGGCAGGGAAGAGGAGATTGTGGGACTGCAGATCCTAACCTGAGAACCTGTGTGCTCCCAGGGGCACGAAGAAGGCTTTCTGTTCATGGCAAGAGCTTCACAGTTAGCCCCCAAAACCACATCATGACTCAGTGCTAATAAATGCAAAGTTTCTTTTTTTTCAAGGCTATGACACATGGTTCTTATTTCAAAGGGTAGAAAATCACTGTAAACTGCCTGCGGAGTTTAACATAATACATGTCAAAAACATCTGTGTCACTTGTCCTTTTCTTTTCCTGTCTCTCCAGATCCTCATTCTGACATGTGCTTCTCAATAAGTTTTTCAGTTATTAATGCGTGGCAACAACTTAAACCACTCTTAATTCTAAGAAATTTAAAGAAATCAMTGTTAATTGCCAACTTTCAATATATGGAAACTACACTGATATTAATGTCAGCTTTTCAAATGCCCTTTCATACCCTGGCTTGCTTATATAGCCTCTAGGTTTTTGTAATATAAATAGTGATGTTTTCCGAAGAGGTGGGACATCACATGGCCAGCTCAGATGGTTGAAGTGATCTGAAGAAAATCAGATGAGATTTAAGGTTCTAAAAACCTTAAAATAGAAAACTATGAGTTTAGGTTTGGACCAGTGCATGAATGGGACTGTGCAGGAATTTCTAATCTGTCTGGACATGACCAGAGCGGCTCGCAGTATTTGTGGAGCAGGCAGACAGTTCTAAAACCTATATCAGAAATTSCTGTGAAAGACAGACCTGGATAAATATTTTGGTAAAAGAAACATGGGAGTAGGGCCTCGTATTATTACCTTAGAATTTCTGCTCTCTGTTATGTACTCTGTGGTTCTTTGGCGTTAAAGATACAGCAGCAATATTATTTGTTCATAATGTGTTTATTTTCTGTTTAGGTTACACATTTGTTTGATAATGGAGGGACTGTCTTCTTTGCTATTTTCATGGCAATTTGGGGTAAGTTGGTTTTAATTCTGTGGGGTTTTTTTTCTCTCTTTCCTCCCCTCCCCTTCCCTCCCTTTCTTTTTGTTTTTTTTTTTTTTTTGGTTCACCTATGCCTTTTATATTATTACTAAGGTTAAGGAGATTATATTTTTAAGTAAAATTAAAAATGTTATGATTTCATCATGTATGTACTTTAATTTCTATGCTAGTACTAGCTTAAAATATTTTTTATTCATAATGTAATGATTTTATGTCTTTAAACCTAAATTTTATATCATGCAGGTAGAGGTCATTTTAGAGGCAAACCCATAGGATAATTAATGGTCTRGAGTTAATAAAAATGACAGGATATAGAGAATTGCAGTGGCATAAATGAGAATACTTTGGTGGGAGCTAGAGGGAGGGGAATGATTTGATGCTAGAAGTTTATAGTGTTTTAACTATTTGTATTCAAATTTTTCACTCACGTGATGCCACGGGGCCCCAGACCAACCAGGGGATTAGCCCAGAGACCAGTGTTGAGCAAGAATTACTGGTAACAGCCCTTCCTTTCCCAGAAGGTCAATGTGCTACTGCCTCAGTCAGATAGTTGTGGTTTCAGCATGAAACGGCTGATAAAATTAGCCCTAACTGAAGCTAGTAACATTTTGCTCCTGGAAAACAGGGAAGACTGATATGAAACAGAGGTGATAATTAATTTTGCTAGTATGAAATTGTCACACACACACACACACAGAAGTGCATGGTTTTAAGTCATTRGAAGTTAATAAAAATATAACTGAAAGTCACACTTTAATTGGTTGCCTAAGTGATATTTGTGCATTAGCTCCTAATCCTGCTGTTATAGCCTTGAAATTGCTGTAAATTAGTCTCATAGAGTCTTAAAATACATTTTGCTATTAGTTTAAGTGGTAACTGATGTAGACAGAGCTGGTGGCATCTCAGTATCCCTTTGTCTCTATTGCCTTATAGCCCCATGCTCAGCCACACAGGGCTGTAAATCTGTCATTTACATTTAGGCAGTTGTGTTATTGGCAAGCAGATGAACTGTGATGCCACTTCTGTTATATCACCACAACATTCACTTGTCAACTGAATAAAACCAAAGCAAGCTTCTTAGGATGCCTGTGTACCTGGCAGAGAGAMTTGCTTTCCTTCCATATGGAGATAAGTATTTCTTCCACCTAATCTGTGCCAAAATCACTTGCAACCTCTCTGCAGATCTAGGCTGCTGTGCAGATAGCAGATGAGTTTGACAGAAAATTAGAAGCTTCAGCCTTCTGATTTCTCATTCAATAATGATTATAAGTCTGTATCATTAGAGAGCCACAAGTCACATTGCTCAGTAGTTTCATCTTCCCCAAGAAATTTCAACCAGTGAGTAGTCCAAATAAAATGAGCTCTGCGCATCTGTTCCCTCAAAAGGTGTGAATGTGGTAGTGTCCCGAGTCCTCAATAAACAGTATTTGGTGGAGCAGGGTCTCATCAAGGTAGTTAACTCCGGTGTTTTCTTCCATCCCGCTGTTAAACTGTTACTGTCTAGTTTTTAACCACGTTAGTAGTATTGACCAATACGGARTGAAGTTCCACGAGAGAATTTCGCTGGTATTTGCTGCTGTTAGGAAAGCACGTGCAATGTGCTGAGGGGAAGACTGCAGGGCGAGTGTTTTGCTCCAGAGGAGAGCGCTGCTCTGCTGCGGGCTCTGCCTCTCCCGCGGCAAACGTCCTCTGTGCGGTAGCGGCTGGAAGGGAGCAGCGGTGACGAGGTCACTTGGGAAAAYGGGAGCTTGTCGGTAAGGACTGAGCCCGGAGCGAAGCTCGTGTCATTCTGAGGGCTGCGGTGCCGTCGTGTCACCCACGGCCACGTCCCCTGCCGCCGGGCGCCCTGCGTCGCTCCCCGCGGCCCGGGCGGGCGCGCTGGCTTCGGCGYGGCCCAGCGGGAGAGCTGCAAAGGGGCTGCAGTTATCGTGCCCCCAGCGTGTGGGAGCACTGCTCCCCCCGTTACCGCCTGGAGCTGAAAACAGCCGCCTCRCACGGTTTTCAGCTGCAGCTGCCAGCTAAGGCTGAAATAAATCTACATGCCGTATAAGCAACTTAAACCTGCCCGAAAGGAAACGTCTAAACGATTATAYGCAGACCCACAAAAGCAGCGGGTGAGCTGGTCTTACACAACATTGCTTCTCTATATACTAATTTGCCAAATTTCTGGATTCCAAGCGTCCGCCTTTCAGTTCCGCAAAAAACTGCGGAGTCTTTTACCTCTTTAGTGTGGTGGAAGATTGTGGCACTTTGATGCTTAAATATATTAAGTGTAAAARTACTTAAATGCGTATCATGTTGGCTACAAAAAGGAGTGATAGTGTTTTTTATAACAAGTAATTGGTTTTKGCTGTAGGCAATAGTGTAAAACAGCTTCATTAATAGGTATGATAAGAGTTCTACTAGAATTATAAATAGAATTAATAATCTTATTAAACCAATAATTGTTTTCCCATACTACTGTTTATGCGATAGGAAATGCCAAATTTGCATTCACTCCTTTCTAGATGCTCTTTTTTCAGCCTTTTGAGGTTGAAATGAAGATCTATTGACCCTTAAAGTTGCTACCGAATCTGCCTTTCCAGCAGCTTTCAGCTGCTGCAGCTAAGCTACCGAGGACATACTGCCTGGTGTATTTTTGTTTAATTTTTACATTAAAAAAAAGTTTGAATTGTCTCTAATTGCTTAGACATATTAGAAAAAAATCCACAAGTGTACAATGAATAGACCAAGTAATGTGTCTAAGCTTATATGCATTTRTGGAGAAGACCAAAGAGATCCTTTTTTTTTGCCTCCTAATATATATTTGCTCCTGAAAACAGATGCAGTTTGATTTCTCATCCTATAGCTGAAGCTTGATGAGTAAAGAGTCTGGTGCTCTTGGTCAGTCGAATTTTGGGAGAGCTTTTGACCTGTAGTTTTGAACACTCCAGTAGGAGTATATAGGAGTATATAGGATAAATTAAAATTTAAATAATTGACCCTCCCAGGTTTAAAAAGAAAAAATAGTTCAAGTGGAGTTGATGATAATTCAGTAGGACCAAAGTACTTAAAACAGCACTGACCAGAAATAAAAGGCAGCCTTATGCATGAGGCTGTTGCTGTTGCTTACCTGGCTCACTTCTTGTATCCTCACGAAGTCGTCTGTGGGAAAAAGGTTCAGAGTTTTTCTTCCCCCAGATAAAATATCCAACCAGGCCAAATAATACACATCCCRAAACGGTTCCTAAAATGATGCCAAATATTACTCCTCCCTTGTTGCTTTTCTCTAGGAGAGAAAGAATAAGAAGAGCCAGTTGAATCAGAATGATAAATCTGTAAGATCAGATATTCCACTCTTGCTTTCTRCCATCCATGGATCTTTGTGGACTTCCGCTCTGAGACACTTTGCAGAGACTGTAACTAAAGCAGCCTCTCTGCACTACTTATGTGCCTTTATAGCAGCAAATAAAAGGCCGTGGTTCAAAGAAAGCTCCCTGCCTARTGATGGAAGCGAGCCTTATCATCTAACCATTTCTTTTTAAAGCAACAATCACTGTTTGAATGCAATTCTGTTGAAGCCATGAGTTAATACAGCAGCTTCTGAATTTCAAATGTTTACATTATAAAGTGCCATTTTTGAGTATCCATCCAGAAGTCTAGCAGGGCTTTCTGCATTTGCTCAGTTAACAAAATAATCCCATTCCGCCAGGATTACCCTCCGATTCCTTAAAACTTCTTCAAGGTATTCTGGTTTTCTTGGAATTGACCTTGCTTCCCCCCCACCAAGCACTTCCTTTTCAGTCATGTTATCTAAAAATCATGCACACTATATTTTGTAAAACTACCATAGGAAACCTGAAAACCTGATGCCCCTTCAGTTCTTAGTACTGCATACGATGGATGAGCTGCTTAATGCTGTCTAAAAGCTTGAAAGCTGAAAAGTTAAGGCATGTGCTTGTGTTCCCAAACCTTCCATTTCTTTTCCCCAAGACATAATTCAGAGCAGCAGTAGAGGGAAGTGCTGTGGTGGTTTTATCCCCTGTTATTATCTCTGGCATAATCATCTTGCTAATAACTAAATGCAAAACGAGCAGCTCCTYTGCGAGTGTTTACAAGAAGTTGCCTTTGGCCACAAAGCTGCCCAGCCTAACGCTAGRCATTCTCCATTTGACTTCTCTACCCCTGCTTGGCAGGTCTATGCCAGTATCTACTGTGAGTTTCCTGAGCTTTTGTGAAAAATTAGAAAAATAACTAATTTGAAATGCTTTTTATGCTGTGCTGCGATCGGTAACACTCCATGCCAGTGAACTCTGGAGATGTGGAGACTTGATGCTGCAGGATGGTGTAGGACRGTGCATTCCCACTGACATAATAGAGGTGCAAAAGGGCCAGCTGATTTATAGGTGCAATGAGAGAAATGCTCTTAAAGGCTCCCTCTGCATTTTAGGTTTGGTTTCAGGGGAATTTTAGCCTCAGTGCCTGCTAGGTCCCTATTAATTCTCACACATCTTGCAAAGCCTCCTGTTCACTGGCAAAGAGGCTGGCATTCAACATGACAGTGGGCTCTGCCCCATGGCACCGTAGCTGGGCCCTGACCTCCGCGTGCGTCCYGGGAGCCGGATGGAGCCGCGGAGGTGCCGGCGGAATCCCCGCTGGAGAGGGTTGTGCCGTGGTGGCCGCCCGGCACATCCGTGGCTGTGGCCGTGGCCGCTCCACGYGCCGGGGAGGAGGACGTGGGGGTCCCGTTGCTGCTGCTGCTGCTGGTCGCAGAGCTGGGCACCACATCGTGGCGAGCCGCGGAGCTGGAGGAAAATTCCCGCTGCGTGGGGCCGCTGGTCCCCGCTCCGAGYGCCGCGTTCCCACCCGCCGCCGTCCCGGGGCTTGCGGCGCCCGCCGGCGTCGCCGCGGGCTCCTCGGCGCCCGGCCCCGAGCCGGTTCCCTCCTCTCTGCCGCTTGCTGCCGTGTCGTTTGTTTTCTGYGCGGCATTCGCCGCCCGCTGCAGCCTTGCTAGCAGCAAGAGCAAAAGCAGCCCCATGGGCGAGCGCTGCATGGTGTCCGCTCCCAAGTGTTGGCGTTTTGCGGGCAGCCTGGAAGAAATTTGCTTCTGTGGAGTACTTCTTTTGCAAAGGAAAACCGCTATACCCAAATAAACCACCAAAGAGTTATAGCCCAGTTACACCGTTAGAGGCAGCTGTTAGGGAGTGTTCTGAAACAACATTAATGAACATCAAAACTTCGTGGTCAAGAATATTCTGTACTCAGGAGGGAATCATGTGCAACAGCTTTGCTACCCGATGACATCCTGGTACCTTCTAGAACAACGTGATCTACACAGCGTTTCTGCTCAGGTAGCCTTGCTGGGAAGGTGTTCAGGGAGGCCGTGCCCTGTTGCCAAGAAATATAATTTTGAGAGAAAATGTAAATTGAGAGCTGAAAAGTGATGGTGACATTTTGTGAGGTGGAGCAGCCAGCACCATATGCCTGCTGTCAGCAGCAGCTCAGGTAGCCCTCAGTGGTGTTGTCAGCAATGCTGATTACGGAAACTTTTGTTTTGTGTTTTTTCACTCTTTTTATTAATAAATTGTGGATTTTTCCTGACTTAGCTTCATTCTGTATGAGAAAGGGGCAATGGAARGTACAAGTGTAGTAAGAGGAGATAGCACTCGGCTACGGGTTATGTTTCACCAATAGATAAATGATGATTAATCATGTGAATATATCTTATTTTGTATCTGTCTTATTCTGTCTATACTTTATTCTTAAATGCTTCTGAGTTCAGTGGTTAGGATGTGGGATCATTACTTGAAACGTCTGTATATTTATAAAAGGCTATTTTTTCTSCTGGTTAATATGCCTTCTACTTCTCCAGGCTGCATATTTCCAAAGTAATATCTGATTATATGGGAAGAAGYATTTATTCTCAGGAGAATACTTGTAATTTATTCAGCAAAAACTAAGGGAAAAAGCCTTTCTTTCCATATTCTTTGAACTAAGGGGGAAGAAAAACATAGCAATTACCATCCCCAGTTACATTTGTAATTAGAGTGATTGATCTTCAAGTAACTATGAAATGCTATGAGATCTGAGTATTGGATTTTTTTTTTGTCAGTATTAAAGGTGCAAAGTTACCTTTACCAGGTGCAAAGAAAGGAAAAAAGCTACTGCATTTTACAAATTTTGAGAACGTGCTTTCATCTGAGCAATTCTGTTTTTGAGTGGCATGGCCGTGTCTCCTTTGCAGTAGTAGTCACGTTAATGAACAAAAYGAGTTTGAAAATCAACTTCCCCATGGCTATAACTTAAATCTAGATAGAGAAGTTGCTCTTGGTTCACTCTYACTGCGTTTGCCATTTTTAGTGAAGTGTACTACAGAGTCAGCGTCCCTACTGACCAAAGACTGGTGTTCTTGTGTGTGTGACTTGCCCATTTTTGTAATAGTCTGAGGCCCGAAAGAGATGATAATGGTTAATACTTATAATTRACTGTTTTTTCCACTGCAACATTCACACAGTTCAGGCAACTGGGAAGAGCTTTTCCCGTGAAGCTGCTTGTGCCAGTGCATGTGCATCTGCAGCCCCTGCAGTGGGTGAAGTCCTGGTCCCGTTCACGTCAAGTCTTCTTGGGGCTCAAGTCRGTCCTCTTGGGACCTTGCACGTCAGGAGGAGGAGATGCACTGATATTGCATTTGCTTTGGTTCTCCTTAAATTGCTCAGATGTGCCCTCACTATTTCTGCACTTTTGAGAAGAGTAGCCAAACTCTGAAGAGATCACTTTCTTCTAAATGCTCATCCAGTGCGTAATAAATATGTTTAAAAAGTAGAGATTCTTGGTACTATAAATAAAACAATTGCCATCTGTGTTTCATGAGTGTAACTCCCCATGTGCCAGTAATAAGCATAATGGCTGCAAACCTTCAGCAGTTAGAAGAAAATAATCATTTAACCACCATCTGATAGATACTATCTTCAGAACTATATATTTCTCATCTTCGTAAATTAGGGCTTTGCACCATTTCCCTTCCTCACAACTCTCATGAGACTGTRTTTGAATTTATCTAGTAAACAGTGACTCCAGCAAAGTGTAATAATGGCACTTTCTGGTTTCTTCTGGTCTGGCATAGTGTGTTCTTAATCATATGACTTTGCATATGATAATGTTATCATTGACTTTTTAAACTTCATACAGCAGATTTACTTTTGGGCCTTGCTTTAAAAATAGAGGGAACAAATACAAAACAAAACGTAGGAGGTTTTTATTGCAAAATGAAATAACAGCAAAGGGACTTGCTGGAAGGGTCCTGGCTTTTTGTTCCTGTGACTACTCTAAAGTACAGATCACTTTCCAGGGATCAGGTACGCCTAAACCTAGTGAGCAAGGAATATAAAATGATCAAGCTTAAACTCCTGCTACTCCCCCTCTCCTACCTCAGAAGAGCACCGTGGTGCTTTGGTTGCTTCCCCACTAAGCACCCCAAGGCCTCGCACTTACCTCAGCGCCCTGGCAGCCGTGTCGGTCCCGCGTTGGGTGTGGGTGCTCTCGGGGTGAGGGTGGCACGGGCTGAGGAGCCAGCGCCCGCCGTGGCACCGGAACCCACCCGGCCTCCTTCCCGGCCTGGGATCCACGGCCGAGTGCTCTCCTTGGGGCTGCACCGGGGCAAAGCTCTGCCCGGGAAGCTGCTTGCTGGGAACCAGCAAGGCTGTTGCTCCCTGCTCTCCTCTCTCAGCTCAAGGTTGCTTTGGCTTAYTGCTCTCGCCTCCCGCGGCGTGTTYRGGGGAGAGAAAGGCAATAAGGTTYGTCTCCTGCAGGGGCAAGCGGGGAAAATGAGCTAAGAAAAATGCCCTGGTGGAAATGGGTCTCACCCTATCGCCCAGCATACTCAGAATTGCAAGGCTCTGAGATAATCTAAGTCCACATTTGCTGAGTTTAGCCAGAAATACAGGTATCAGTAACTTTTGCTTTAGAATGCTGAAAATGAGATACCGATCTGAATGTTACAACTCACCTTCCTGCAGGGTTTATATAAATAGTCCTAAAGACAAGTAAAAGCCCAGCACACCATATACAATATTTCATACAGTGATCTGTTCAACAAGTTTTATCCTCTAATTTTTTGTGTGTATTTGTTTTAGCCTGGCATGCAGTGAGGAGAGGCTCAGAAGTGCTTTGCTGTTGCCTACTTGTTTGAGTGGAATGATCTGGTACTGAGATCTGTTTCCACTTGAAATTTTTGAAAGATCACGTGCAAATAYTATTTCATATCTCCTCCTGCGTGACTCCAGCGATATGCAATTAGGAGCAATAATCTTTTTCTGCAGTATGTTTAAACCTTTATTCATAGCCTGGCGTATAATACCCTTGTATGCAATGCACTTTGAGGGTGTAACGTTTGCCTATCAAAAATTTAACTTAAAATTGGTGTTTTTGAATGAGCTGTCTCAATACCTGTTCTCCCTTTGTCCCTGCAGAGTGAAAAATGGGAGGAAATGGTCCCAGGGAACCGGGAGTGAAGCAGTGATGGGGACAGAAAGGGTGACAGTAACAACGTGCACCCAGTGCAGATGCAAGATGGGCTATAGAGCCGTGTGTGCAGTGATAGCAGGTGAAAGAGAAGGGAAATAGAAGTCATAGAAGACCTGATAATCATCACCTTAGCTCAGTGACTTTAAAAGAGTGATAAAGCTAATTTCCCACACAGATTTACTGACTGTGCTAATTGGCAGCTGATGGGCAGCCMGGCAAATGCTGCCTGTCATTCAGATGAATACAAGAAGCCAAGTCCAGTGGAAGGATACTTGGCATTGGACAGTGCCCACCTGCCAGGTTCGTGATTCACCACGATAARGAGCGGAGACAGGACGTCCTCTTACTTGTTTTGTACAGGTTATTTGTGCAGCACGAGGTGCTGCTCGGCCAGAGGGAAGAGGACAGAGTCTGAGCCTGGCTGTTTGGTGTCCTTTGGACTCCAGGCTTCTCCTACGGGAAATTTCCAGCCACGTGTACTGCCCAGCTCAGCCCTCGGGCTGTCTCGGGAAGGGCTGGCTTCCCACCCATAGGGAAGTCTGGCTGAGAGTAAAAACCCTTCTTCCCCCAAAGCGAAAACAGCCAAGTGTGTTTGAATAGATACAAAATATTACAAAATGGCAAGACCTTAAAAGAACAAATGCTGGAAATTTAACTAGAATTTGGCACAAAAGAAGTTGTTTATGAAATGGTTTTATTTTCAGGGGTCCTCTTTTATAATTTCAGCTTTTCACTCTACTTTCTCAATAGCCTTTTGTCACAGCAAAATTACCAGGAATTCTGTGATTATGGTGATTACTGTGTGAGAGCATTGTGGCATTTATGGAGACGATCAGGTGAGCCTGTACAGGATGGAGACTCCTTAGTTGGCAGGTCAGGGTAGCTATTAGACCTCAGCYGCTTAGTCTACATGGATGATTTTCTTTATCATTGCAGCAGAAAGTGCTCTGTGGACATAAAAACGCACCACAGAAGCATTCTTGCAAGATCACAACTTGTCTCCTTGTTACTTGAATTTCAGCTCGTATTTACACAAGCTAAAACACTTTCTTATCCCTAAAAGTTCCTTGTACTTCTGTAGATCAACATTGCTCATCTTTTTCTTCAGGTTCTATTTGGGTTTCTAGTAAAATGATACTGGGGAAAAAAACGACACTTCCTCATTTGTTTGGTTTCAGTTTCCACTGACTCGGGTGTTTTAAGTCAGTGGGATATCAGGTTTATTGTTTGATTTCTGATAACCAGGTTTCTTCCTGAATGCCCATTGCCTTTCATTCAGCCGGCCATCCATCTCTTCTGTGTAAATGTGGGATGAACTTCTGTTAACATCTAGTTATTATGCTTTAATGCAGCCTGAAGATATATATATGACATAAAAATGATATTATTATGCTATTTATAAGCATTATTATTATTATTAAAGTAATATATATTGCATGTATTATAGTAATAAAGCAGTATCTAGGAACATTAATCTTTCTTATACAGTTTCAGTTATAAATTCTTCTTCTAAGTAGTTAGTTGACAGAACCAAGGAAATTATCTCAGTCCCTGTTCAGTATTAGTGATTTCTTTTTCTGGAGATTTCTTYTTCCAGTTTTGGGGAACTTGCAGTAACTTCCCAGTGCTTGTTGATTGTAACTCATTTCATAGGACCAACCGAAACCACTTAAGTACACAAAGGATCTGCTTATGTTTTGGTAGCTAAGCTACACTGGGAAAAAGCTGATAGAGAAGGGGAAAAAAGTAAGGTTGCCCTGATTTGAGCTATAATTAAGGTCAGAATCAAGTACTTCCTTGATAAATGTAGTTGTATATGCATTTATATGCACATATGTGTATATGCATCCTTGTTTCTCTGAAGTTTTTAAACAGTAATATTGTAGTTTGCAAAATCAAAATGAACGATCCAAAAGAGATGTCAGCACCTGATGTGGACAGGTGCCTGTTTCTGTACAGATTGTGTGGATAGCAACAAAAATAATAGCATGAAAAACAGTGTAAAAGAGTGTTCTAGTTTTAACTGTGATTATCCTCGTTACCGTTTTCAGATTCTATGGAAAACAGCTGGYGAATGGCTAAAGACAATTACCAATTTTCATATAGTTGATTTTATTGAAATCCTCTGTAACTAAAACATAGCTTATGATTTCCCTAGCTACAGTATTTCTGGAGTTTTGGAAAAGACGGAGAGCAGTATTAACCTATGACTGGGAYCTGATAGACTGGGAAGATGAAGAGGTAAGACAAAACAGTTACATTTGGATTATATTTGCTATTTGCGTTATATTCAGGTTTCTAAATCCAGTTTCCAAATATGCAGGTGTGCCTGAGAAGGGAGAAAGCTTGCACTCTGCTGCCTTATCTGTTTCTGCTTTTTGAGGGGCTCTTTCCCACTTTTGGCAGCTATTTCCAAGGATTTCACAGGAGCAAGTTATTTGCTTATTGGAGTTGGAGGCCTTTGAGAAAGACTTTTTGTCAATATGAATTTATTAATGTTATATCGTATGTACGTCTGGTTGTCCGTGAGGTAATTGCAACCTAAATGGAATCTCCCATGTCATTCCAGGAAGAACTGCGCCCCCAGTTTGAAGCTAAATATTCCCAAGTGGAAAGAGTGAATCCGATCACAGGAAAACCTGAACCTTTCCAGCCTTTCCCTGATAAGCTCAGTCGACTGATGGTGTCTGTCTCAGGAATATTCTTCATGGTACTGTGCAACAATAGTGGAATTATAAAGGACATTAATGTCATCCTGATATAAATATTAATGTAAATAACGAGTGCATTCCCTAAGGAATTCTCTGGAGGAATCTACTGTTGATTCAATGGAAAATAATTCAGACACTTGAGTTTGTTCTGATTTCTCTAATCCTTTAACACTTCTCTCCAGATTTCCCTGGTACTCACTGCAGTGTTTGCAGTTGTGGTGTATCGTCTGGTAGCTATGGAGCAGTTTGCATCATTCAAGTGGTATTTCATCAAAAAGTACTGGCAGTTTGCAACGTCTGGCACYGGAGTCTGTATCAATTTTATGATCATCATGTCACTCAACGTGGTAAGTTTTTGGTTTTGAACAAGCACATGAAACTGATTGAACGTAACTTGTTTTTAACAATAAATATTCAAGAAAATATTTTCAGAACTGGCAATTACCTCGGGCTAAACTGTCATTTAAAATAAAGACTGGAGATAATTAATAAATAAACAGATAAAGGAGTTTTCTGTAGAAGTCTGATAGCCTCTTCAGTTTACGCTTTCATGCAGAGGAAAGATTTATGGTAATGACTTTCACCAAGTTCACATAGATTTGTTTCTAAGGGTAGAGGAGAGGCATCAAGCTGCTGTTTGAGCACTTCTCGTGATTTATTCGATCTTGATTTATATTTATATATGTAGACATAATGTGTGTGGGTGCACATGCATCCATTTTTATGGATAAAGAGAAAGAAGACAAAAGTTAGTTTAATGAAAATTTCACTGGAAAGTATATATCCAGAGCTAAGGCATTTCCCTTCTCTGTCCAGCTAACATGATGCTCTAGGACAACAAAAGACTTTTAATTTTAGTTTTCCTTCTGCATTTGACATCCCAACAGACATTATTTGCTATCCTTACACTATCTTTTTTTTTTCTCTTTTAGGTATATGAAAAGGTTGCCTACCTCCTGACGGATTTAGGTATGTAGGTCTTTGCTATTCGTCACTTGTGACATGTACTTTCATATTTCTGTACCACAGGGTTTTGAAAGCTTCAGATATGCATAACAAGATACTGGCATTGCTCTAATCAAGTGAGAAATATCAAAGAAAAAGAGTGCAATAGCTGAACTAAGGGAACAATGCAAAAGAAAGGAAATCATTGTAATACTTCAACACCATTGAGCATGTTTAATAGTATCAGCTGAAAAAGAGACAGCTTATGATAACAAAGTAACAGTATATTCTTCTTAAAATACTAATAACAAATTTCTGATTCTTCCTAATTGCTTTGTTAATTTTTATTTTTTTTTAATTAGCACTTTCCTACGGAAAGAATGTATTAAAGGAAAACTACCTCTTCAAATACAAGAATGCTAAGTCATAAATTATTAAAGTAGCTGTAATTTAAATATTTATAATAAAGCTTCTCGTTGTGATTCAGCCATAGAGGTAAAGCTTTCAAAAAACAAGAAAGTAAAAACAGTATTTAACATCTACTCTGTGAATTCCTTTCATCACATCCTCTTAGACATTTTCTTTTAGCCCAAGTCAAAAAATGCAGTTGATTTTTGTCACAGCTTAAAAGCAAGCTCATTTTTAAAAAAATTAACAGCTCCCTCTTCTGGTTAAAGGATTGAAGAGCATACATTAAAAAAAAATTACAGATGTGTTTCAGATAACAGGTAGATAGACTGATTAGAAAGATGCAGAGTGACTAATCAACTTATTCAGGTTATTAAAACATAATAGAAATTTGAATAACAGCTTAAATTATTGTAACATATTTTTTAACAGACCACTTTTTATCCCTGCTTAACTAAATCTTTTTTGGTGTATTGTCTTAGACGGGGGAATAAGAAAGAAAATAATTATTCCTTTACATACCTGAGCTGTTTTTTCCAACAGAACATAAAAAATAGCCTCTTGACTTGAGCATAATGGAACTTCAGTTGTTTGAGCTATGTGGAGCTTCACTCCACTTGCTAACATATTGCTCTYCAGGCAGCAGGATGTCCTGTTAAATTCTGAGGAATAGCAATGTTTACACGGGGAGCTCGTATACTGTCAAYTCATCTCCTAGTTTACTTTAAAGCAGACTTTACCTTTATAGCAAAGCAATAAATGGTATCTATTTTAATTCTAAAACTGGCTCATACATATGCTTTGAAACCTTGATTGATGTGCTGTATTCCAAATGTATTCATCAACAAAAGCTATTGGAATTTTTTGACCGAAAGTTGCTAATACTAACAGTTTTCACTCCTAATTAAGACTAATCCCATCCTAAAAGCTGTAAGGAAAAATGCCCAAGGATGTGAAGACTGACATGCAATATTTGTAGTTCCAATGCACATTTCTACATTTACATACAAAAACTAAAAAAATAGAAGAAAAGAAGGTCTCCATYGTTTGTGCATTGCCTTATACGTTACCTGACACTTCACAGGCTTTGTCACATATGAAGTTTGTGGGGGAAAAGAAATCAATATGTCTCTAGACATGAAATTAAAAATTTGCACTGAATCTAGATTTTTCAAAAGGAAAACAGGAATTTCCCTTCCYTCCAAGTCCTGGGGCATTCTGTAACTTGGGGATTGTCTCTTGTGACCTGCAGACCGAGGGCTTTGAGGAAAAAAAATAATAATTGCAACCCAGTGGGTTTCTTGACTTCAATCCCTCGCTTGTTTTGTTAGTGCTAATTGATCTATGAGCAGAGCTTGATGTAAATTGAGTTCATTTCTGTGTGTGTGATCCATGCTGTCTTATTCCACAGAGCACCCTCGAACGGAATCCGAGTGGGAAAACAGCTTTGCCTTGAAAATGTTCCTCTTCCAGTTTGTCAACTTGAACAGTTCTATCTTTTATATTGCTTTTTTCCTTGGCAGGTAGGTAATAGTTTGCTAGCTGCTRTTAAAAAAAAACTTACATAGAACCCATAATTGTAGAGGTTTGGAGAAAATAAGTTGAAAGTATGAAAATTTATGAATAGATGAAAATATGTTGAATTTCTGAAATGTAAGATTTAGATGTGACAGTTTCTGCAGATGATTAACAGCACAATTACTGTTTTCAGTTCTCTGTGAAGGTGGAATTCTTGAAATCTTCTGTTTTTTTGAAAAGCTAGACAGTAAAAATTTGCTTTTTATGATGGTTTCTACACTTGATTTAGATACTAAAAGAAAAAACATTTGTGAGAATTCAGAACCTTTGGAAATAAATCCTCTTCCGAACATGCATCTATATTTACCCTTAAAGTAGAGAGCTTCATTCATTTCTCTCAGTTAATCCCATTTGGGAGGATTTCCTAGGACCCATTTCTGTAACTAATAATATGTGCTTGTTTTGTCCAGCAACGTATTTGCCGTAGAGTCACTAAACTTTTTGTTGCATCTTGTATCTAATGACACGAAGACAGGGTGCTGCACCTTTTTTTGCATCCTCATGTGAAATTTTTACTGAGATGATTAATTATTTTTATTCAGTTCATTTCACAGACTCATGTCACAAGAATCTGTTTCTGTTAGATCTATAGGAAGGGCTTCTTTGTGATGAGTTTGGAGCTGATTTTATGCTTTTACATCAGGATGCAACCCAATACGAACTTCAGCTGATCTCTGTGCTGTGGGAGATACAATTGCAAGGGTTTGACTTCTTTGGAGCAGATTAGACAGATATCTAAAATCTCTGAAGCTCAAATTTTGATTTTGGACATAATAAAAATTCAGGATCAGTCACAGAATGATGGTCTCTTTACTGGCTGGCATTTCAAAACAACTGTGTCCTACAGATAGATTTAAACCTCTGGGATTTAATCTGTTTGTGCTTCATGAGTTCTCTCAGTAGATGTTGCAAAATAGCTCTGCAGATGAGGGTGCTCCTGGAATGTCCACTRAGAAACAGCAATCTTGTTTTTCAGATTTGCAGGCCGCCCAGGGAAGTACAACAAGCTTTTTAACAGATGGAGGCTGGAAGAGGTAAACAATCCCGTTTTGTGTTTCTGGTAGGAAACTGTGGGATGGCTGAAAGACATGAATTAAGTCCAGTTTGAAAGATTTATCATTCCATCTGAGTGYGGAGAAGAATAAACTTTTATTTATAGCAAAAGCTGAGAAGCTGGAGATATGTTTTTCCTCCTGCCTTCTCAGCTGTGCTGAGTGACTCTCCATGAGGCACTTGTTTCCTTCTGCCTGGCTGTCTGTGACAAACAAACTGTGATATTCCCTCGCCTCACTGGCTGCATTTGAGTCCCAAACTGATGGTATTTCCAGGTTATGTGGCACTTCTGGATGCAAGACATGCATGTAGTGCCATCAGTTGTCCATGGCAGCTTCTTGAGTTGGTACTATTGTTAAAATACCAATTTAAATAAAAATAGAATTTCAGCCTGTAAATTAAGACCTGCACTTCTGATATTAATAGCTCCAGTCTCAGTAGAACCACAGAGAAAAATACCACAACGTTAGAGTCTCTTGGTATAAAAAAGGTTCTGTGATTAGTGTAGCTAGTGAATGTGCCAGTATATATTGCTTACTTTATTGTACATTGTTTTGGAAATTTGTACGGCTGAGATACTGGTAGCAGAGCTTCCACTGTTTGCACCTAGGATATTACAGATAAAATATTACCCCAGTCTTTTGAAATGAATGCTTATCCATTTGTCTAAGAGAAGCACGCTTTATCCTTTATCATAGACCTTTCACATATCTCTATCCTTACACCAGATAATACTATTCCTTTGTTCAGGAAAAGAAATGCCTAAAGACTGTTCCGTTATAGTTTGTGTTGGTATTTCTGCTGTTAATTTTCTCTTAGGATTCAGGTACCTAAGAAGAGTGTTTTTTTTATGAGCCGTGCCTGAGTATTTTCCATTCATTCTATGAACAAATAAAAATAAAAGGAATTTTCTGATTTTAGCAATCAATCTTTTTCCATTTGTTTCAGTGCCATCCGAGCGGCTGCTTGATAGATCTGTGTTTGCAGATGGGAGTTATTATGGTTTTGAAACAAATGTGGAACAACTTCATGGAACTGGGCTATCCGTAAGTTTGGTTGTCAATGTTTGTTTTGCAAAGCAGTGATCACCTGGCACTGTGATTCAGTGACAAGGAAATATATATATATATATATATATGTATGTATGTATGTATATGTATATGTATATATTTTATATATATGTGTGTGTGTGTCTGTGTGTATGCGTATTTTTTTTTTTAATGGAGGGTAGAATGTGGTCTTTAAATTAATTGTCTCAACTGATGAAGACTTAGTGTGTAGCTACAATACCCAGGTGGTGAAATCCATGTTCATAAGCACTTAAAATGGGATTCTTTAGCAAGTTCAGGTTTGTGTGACTTGCGCTGTCTCTCAGAACTTAATGCTCAAGRTATTAATGCTGCAGGTGTAGTTTTAATCTCCCTTAAGCAGATGGGGGGAGACTTTGTTACTAGTGTTTACCTAAGTTCAGTATTTGCTCTGAGGTCTAAAAATGTGATTGCGAAATACATGACTAGGTCTACACTCTTCCTCCACGTACTGGGAGAGAAATAGAGTATAAATAGTCCAGTGTTAGAAGAGTTTCTCTTTCAAAAACACCATATTTGGAGAAGATTTCTTCTTTTTCCATCTTATCTTCACATACAATGATACTATATATTTACTCTTAAGGGAAGCAAGAGTGGCTGTGCAGAAATAAATCTATGCACGATGTATTAGCCATTTACTTTAGTTATTATGATTTAGTATAATATATTTATTTTACACACACACACACACACACACACACACATACACATTAAATACTCAAAATCATAATGCCAAGACCAGAGCTTCTGGAACCTCTTCATAAAATGTTGTTTGCTACAATACTGTAAATATTGTATACAACAGTACTAGCAAATATGCTTGCTGAGCAAGTGCAGTCAATAATGGTGTGTTTATCTGACACAGGTTACTACAGAACTGGTGGTCAAGACGCAAAATGAAGAAAGGAGGGCAATTAATGGAACATAAGATTTCTCTACCTCAGTGGGAAAAAGATTGGAATCTGCAGCCTATGAATCTCCATGGCTTAATGGATGAATATTTAGAGATGGGTGAGCAAATTTAGAGAGAGATGTGCTTTCTTAAAAAAAAAAAAAAAAGAAAAAAAAAGAGAATGGACTAAAGTTTTACTTGGATCTTTTGTATATCCCATTTCTAACCATGGAACTTTCTTTTTTCTCTAGTTTTACAGTTTGGCTTTACCACCATCTTTGTTGCTGCCTTCCCCCTGGCACCTCTCCTGGCATTGCTAAACAACATCATAGAAATAAGGTTAGATGCATACAAATTTGTCACCCAGTGGCGGAGACCTATGCCGGCAAGAGCAACAGATATAGGTGAGAGAACCTAATGACTGTCACAGGCAGGTACCACCTCCGTGTGTTTTCTTCTTAAAACTTAACCCAGCTTAACCCTAGAAATATTTCATCTGTCAAGAATGTAATTGATAGGTAATATTATAGATGTTAGTAATGACTATCTAAGAGGATTTCTTTTCAAAATTCCTTTACATTTCTAGTGAGGAAACATAATAGTATTTTGAAAATAGGCCATTCATTAGATCCCGAAGTGTTATTTTAGACTTTTTTTTAGGGTTCGGATTTGCTACACTCAAATGCTATCAGTCAGTCAGCAGAATTTCAAAATTGAGATTCCATCATGTGTGAGGATTAAATTCACTTTTGGTTTTAAATTGAACTAAATAAAAATACTTCTTTTATTTGACCATATGTTTGTATTTGGCCTTTCTAACCAAAGATTTTGATTGTGCATTTACTGCTTAGCCATTTCTTCTTAACAAGGAAAAGTTCCTAGAAAGCTCCAATTCACATGGAGCGTGTGGTGGCAGGAATGTTGAGACATTGCTTAATCCCAGTCTGACTTTTTGGCTCTCTAATTCTTTTGCAATAAGCAAGGAGAACTCTAAAGAGAATAAACTTGGGGACTTTTTTTTGTCGTTTGTCTTGTTCTTAGGTATCTGGTACGGGATTCTGGAAGGAATTGGAGTTCTGGCTGTCATCACCAATGCCTTTGTTATTGCCATTACTTCGGATTACATTCCGCGCTTCGTCTATGCATACAAATACGGCCCCTGCACGGATCAGGGATACAGACAAGAAAAGTAATGAAGATACTGTTTTGTAACGTATACATTCATATTTCAGTGGAAATGTGTTTTGCTAACATCTTTCACGGGCAGTATTTTATCTTTTTCATCCATGCAAAACTTCACCAAAGTTAAGTGCAAGCAACCCAACCATGAAAATCATGACTACTAAATGAATACATATATATATGCAATATGAATCAGCAACTTTCAAGCTCTTCCTACATGAACTTTCCTTCCTTTTCTGCAAGAGCTCTGGTCTTTATTCTGCCCTCATACTCCCACATGCATACATATTCTCCCGAACTCTCTTGTATCCTAAAACTTGCCTTTCCAGGGGAATTTAGTCAAATTATGGGACACATTTTCAGGAGGACAGGATGGTTTTGTATCTGTTATTTGCAAGGAATAGATAAAAATTTAACTACTGTAGTCATAATTCATTTGTATGATTTCTTTCATTCATATCACTATCTTGCTGCCTGTAACACATCTTTTTGGTTTATAGTGTTGGCGAAAATTCTCCTTTCATTCAACTCATAAAACCTGTCATTTTTTTCACATATGCTGCATGATTGATGGCAGATTCTGCAAGGATGTTAAATTGTTCAGTCTTTCTGCATCTCTAGCCATTATTCTAAATTAAAATTTCCAAGTTACAGAAGTTGCCAGGAAAGATCTCTGCAAATAGCAGGAAACTGTGTTTTATAGCTGCTGATAGATAAAAAGCAAAAGATGAGAAGTTCTCAAATGAAAGTAGCATGTATCCTTGAAATGCATTTTATTTCTTTCAGATTAAACTTCGCTTCTCTGTCTAAAATTTTAGAATGGCTTTCAGCCCTAATAAGTAAAGAAGATAGTAATGCCTGCTGCTATGYAATAACAGAATAGGTTTGCCTGCAGAATCTGTGTTACGTGATCACCTTATGGAGAAAATCTTGATCCTGTGTCTTTTCCCTTTAGATGCCTAAAAGGATATGTCAACAGCAGCTTATCAGTGTTTGATCTGAGTGAGCTTGGGATGGGCTACTCTGGATATTGCCGGTATGTTTGGACACTCCTATTTCGTCTAAAGTGGACATTAAATTGGAAGTCTCCACGACAGAATTACTCCCAGAGTAGTTTTATTTCTTCCTGTAAAAGCATTGGGGTATAAGTTTGTTCAAAATGGAAGTTGCAGATGGGAAGGTTGTATGCTTGGCTGCAGTACTAAGGTATTTGAAACCTGTGTTTCTGTGTTTTTATTGGCCTCTTCTAAACCTTATATTTCAGGCCTCTATAAACTTACTTGTTTGAAAGTTTCCTTAGCTGTAAAATGAGGGTAAAATTTCATTTTTTTTTAACCGTCCTATGAACTCTTAAAACTAAAAGAATGTCTCKTACCATTTTGTTCTGGAGTGAACTCAACACAGGATCCCAGGCAGCTGAATTGCTCCTGAAGTATGCTTGCTTTGCCTTTCCTTTTTTAGCCAGCACAAGGAGAGGCTAGTGAGTTCTTTACAATGTCCAGTATTTTGAAGAGGTTGCTTTACTGGGATTTTTCCTTTCTTTTCCAGGTACAGGGATTACAGAGCACCGCCGTGGAGTTCGACTCCATATGAATTCACTTTGCAGTTCTGGCATGTCCTGGCGGCACGGCTGGCTTTCATTATCGTATTCGAGGTCAGTCAGAGAAGGGAAAAAATGTCTTATTCCCATTTAAAATCCAAGTTGATGGTTTCGCAGTGGGCCCATAAATGAGGGAGTATCAGTGTCATTAGGTGCTTGCTCGTGAAACTCGAGAGAGAAAATAAAACATTTCATTCTCCCCACTCCACTGCTTCAAGCTGCATTGAAAGAGTATGCAGAGTTTTTTCAAATCCCTCCAAAGTCTTGTTTTCTCTACAGTCTTCTAACAAGACAGTGTGGTTCCCCACAAAATCTTCTACGTTTTGTTGAAGAAGAAAAAATAAGACTTAAGACTACAGTAAGCAGAGCTATTACAACTTAAAACATGGACTACTTGTTCTCCAGGAATGTGTTTTGCTTTTAGTTATGAAGACTCTTTCTACAGAATATTCGCTATTGTTTTTGAACTGATTTATCCTGCAATCACATCTTTATTTAGGTTACAAGATGTACATAGATTTACTTAAATACGCTTAGATTCACTTTTAGTAGACTTTGACATTTTCCCTTTTTGTTATACAGTGGTAAATTGCTCGTGTGTATGTGTATTTGTGGGTCTTTATACAAACACACAGATCGCTTTTCAGCACTAAATAAAATCTTAGCTCCAGTTTTGCCACTGACTTTTAGGCCTGAAAGTTTAGTCCTAGAAATTAATATTTAACYGTCCTAGAAGTAATTATTTTTGTTCTTCTTTTTCAGCACCTTGTTTTTGGAATCAAGTCTTTCATTGCCTACCTGATTCCAGACATGCCCAAAGACTTATGTGACCGCATGAGGCGAGAGAAATACTTGGTCCAGGAAATGATGTACGAGGCTGAGCTGGAGCACTTGCAGAAGGAGCGGAAGAAGAACGGGAAGCAGTATCACCACGAATGGCCTTAGCTGACACCACGCTGCAACAAAACAAAAGCACTCTTTGGAAGTTGGGGAGTGCAGTTGCAGAACGAGGTCAGCATCTGACACGAGCGCGGGGGATTCACGGTGTACATATGTTCTTGATGGGCAGTCCAGCTGCAGGCTTTGGTGGGCACCTGGAAGTAGATGCTTCCAATGAATAACATGAATAGCCTTGGCTGCCTGTGCTGACTTGGTGGTGAGCAGCACGGACAGGACTGGCGCTGAAGAGCGTGCAGACAGCTCCGAAATCTGGACTCTCCTTGGTTAGAAAAGGCAAAGAATGTTCATGCTATTCATGAGGATACTATCAGCTTAGCGAAAATAAAATATTACCTGTAAACTTATACAGTAAGGGCATGACTAAAACCAACTCACGTGATATCCACTATTTCTACAGCTTCTGATTGCTCAGCTGCATCTGTAATGCCTCTGAACAAACGAGCAATTGTTGCCTTTGTGGCCATAACTTGATATAAAAGATCTTTCAGGCTTACTATTTTGTCAGGTTTGTCCTAGTCTCTTGTCGAGATTGTGGATGTGGTCCTACCCTACCAAGGGGGTATATGGCTGCTTAACATATACTATGCAGTTTCATATTTGCACATCGATTTCATTAARTTATCCTCCTCGTTGAAAACCAAAAAAAGCAATCCTAAACTGAGCGAGAAAAGAGCAGCACGGAGAGCACGCAGCTCGATTTGCAGATGATGTGGCTGCCCAAAAGGCTTTTCACTTTTATATGCACCAAGGCCACCTCCAGAGCCTGCCGGAGGGCGAGCCCCTGTCCGAGCGTGTTGCTCTCCTCTCTGGGCAGCAACTCCACAACTTTGCAGGGTAGAAATACTCGGGCACCGTGCAGCTGACTTCMTTCCGAGTAGATAAATACCTATTTAGAGGATGCAAGCTTCTGCAGAAACACCTAGCAGGTGAACACTGCCCCTTTGTGACTTGCTCGTTCAGGGACAGAGAAGCAGAGCACTTGATAGCGGCGCTCCTATTGTAATAGTCAATATTCCAGTGATGTGCACTTCTGCTATTGGGCTGCATAAGGCAAAGCATGGGAACTAGGTACATGCAGATATGTATAGGGGTTGTATGTAAATGCACACACGCACGATGGTTATTTTTAGATTTTTTATTGTTATTTTTATGCCTTCTTACAATTTTGAGAGGCTTTTTGGATAAAACTCACTAAGAGTAGAAATGAGGGGCTTTTTGGGTAATAATCACTAAGAGTAGAAATGCACATAAAGCATTGAATTTTTCTGTGTATATGGCTTAAGGCGGTGCTGCTTGTGGCTACAGGCACATTTGTGTGATGAAGTTGTTTATTAGTAACAKTTTGTAATGCGGGATAAGAAGCACTTAAGTTAAACAAGTGGGCAGGAATCACTTGCAGAGAAGAGAACAGGKGGACAAAGTTACACTCATTCTGCTTCTAATATACAATTTTAAATATTTGTTTTTATTTATATTAGATGAGAAAAAAAAAAACAAAGCAAAGATGCAACAAAGCACAGTAACTGTAAGAAATGCAAATGTTAGCCATCAGTTTTAGCAGTAAAAATGCAGGGAAGTCACTGGTGACAAATATGAAAAGACCTGAAGTTTTACTTAAGATATTGAGCCAAAAAAAGAGTATCCACTCCTATATCTTTGAAAAATCTTTTTTTTAATGTTACATAAAATTAATCTTAAGAGCACAGAACCCCTTGAAGTGGATGAATAAGATCTGTTGTGTCTTGGGGAAGCCTAAAATCAGACCCTCAGTTTTATTAGTCACCCTACCTTATTCAGGAGATGTCTTGGTTAAGGTGAGTTGCCTGTGACCAGGCGAGGCCAGGGTAGGAGCATCTCTAGTACGGCACAACAGAGGGAARAAACTGGAAGCCGGGTGTTGCCCATTAGCTCGGCGACAAGGGGCTGCTGGATCTGAGCTTCTCCCTTTTGGCAAGGGGTTTTTTYCCCCTTCCCATTACGTTTTGCATTTTGAATTTCTTAGGATTCGTCTTGAGAAATAATTCAAACGTTCCCTGCAGTGCTTTTGTAATCACGCTGTTTGATTTGATTTATTGCTTCACTGTTTGTGAGACAGAGTATCGAGCACTGTTTGACAGCTTAACTGTGTGTCAAAGGATCCATTTTTGTGCCATATAACGGTAGTACTTCAGTTCTTCATCAGGTCACAGGTGAGCTCTCTTTTTAGTGTTTTCTTTAGGATAGAAAAAAAAAAAAGGCCTTGGCTGGCCCAAGGTATAAAAATTTAGCATAAAGTTAGGCAAAAAATGAAAAATACTGATTAATTATTTTATATTTTCTTCTTTCTGCTGAGGATATTGGCATATGACAGTACCAAGTGAGCAAAATCCCATCGGGACCTTACCAATACCTATGGAAGGAARCCTTTTGTATTTGAGGATGCTTTTGGATTTAAATAGCTATGTATATTCTTAATGATTTTCCGCACATACCAGGCAAGTACGTAGGTCTGGCACTGTTCAGTTTATGCACTGGGAAAGCACAAGAAGTTTTGGGGAATTCCTGTGCGTGGCCTTTTGGTTCTGGAGGATAGCAGCACCGTCTAAAGGCTTTGCCCCTATCTAGCCTTTTGCTTAAGCTGAGAAACCCTTTTTTCTAGACTTCATTTCACGTGGTGTTTGCATTGGCTGCACGTTATCTTCCTAAAGTGTAAGGCACACACTGTCCTCAGGAATAATGTATTTTATGTATGGCGAATGAACTTTTCATATTCTAAGTATTGTCTTTACAAAAAAGAAAAAAAAAAGAAAAAAGAAAAACAAAGACTAGTATGAATAGATTGTGCATGCAGGCTGCATTTGTAAAATCTGACAAAGCTACCAACTGTGCAAAAATGCTTTAGATCGTTGCTGATCTAATGTGTGACAACTTTGCTCTATGCATGCGCCCTTAGAGAGACTGCATGAGCAAGTACGTATTTTTAAACACAAAAAGATTACTCCAAAATGTCTTAATTATTCCTAACCAAATTCAGCGTCTTGAGCCAGACAAAAAAGAAAACTCCACTTTAAAAACAGTAGAAAACCCATGCAGGTTATAGGCATCTCATTTCCAATTACTTTAATCTAAAGTTAATTAGATTTAATTTGCTCTCCTGAGTCCCCTTCTCTGTATGGGGAGGTGCACGAAGAGCTTGGGGGTCCCCATAGGGATCTGAGGGGGTTGCCTTGGGGTTGAGTGTTGGCATCCTCTCCTGCAGAGCTCCTAGTTGTGTGTCCTGCTGACACRTACAGCTCCAAAACCAGGCACACTGCGTCAGGGCAGCCCATCTCTTTCTTTCTTTCCTACCCCTTTTTGCCACTGAATTTATGGAGAAAATGGGGCTTAACACTGAAGTTGTTATCAGTGACCASGAGGCTACGGTTTCCATAATCACGATAGGCCATAGATGTTATTTCTTTAGTTATTTCTTTAAGATTTCTTTATTTCTTTAAGATGTCTTTATCAYGACAACATGGACACATTGCTTGTTACCATGCCCTTTTCCAACTTGTCTTACATTTTCTTCTGAGGATCATTTAGGCTCAGTTGGGCCCYGCTGAAGACTCAAAGAAAAATGTCCAGAAGGAGTTGGTAAGAGTAAGTTACCTAGAGGTTAATGGAAAAGTCCCTCATTTTTTTCTAAGTTTTTTTTCATAAGGAGTTTTGCAGAACAACAACAGCAAAAATCTTGGGAAATCTTGCCCTTGGAGGGCAGTTTGATGTAGGGAAGGGTGGGAAATTCAGTGAGGTTTTATTCTGAATGTGTCCCTAAGACCATCAATCTAATGTAAGTTCTACAAGTTTGGCACATTTGGCATTTCCTTGCTGTGACTTGTTCCACTCCAAGTTCCAGTTATTGCTGCTGCCAGAGATAATTTCTGGAGCTTTGGGATCCATTAATGTTTGCCTGTGAATGGTTATAGTGCACCGGGGAATTAATTAATCTTTTGAATTATACCACAGTTCATTTGGTGGTAATTAGTATATACTTATTAAGGAGCATTGTATCATTTCAGATTACCTGAAAATGATCATGATCCATAAAATGAAAAAAAAAAAAAAATCCTTCTTAGATAGTTAACTTTGACCTTCCATCACTTTCATGTAACGCTATTACAGACCAACTTTTTTACATTCACTGATTGTATAAATAAAACTTGTTTTATAGAAATAGCTGAATGGGAAGGCAATAAAGTTAATGGAAGATCAAACAATCACATTTTCTATTAAGTTTTTTATAGTAGAAAAGGGATAGAGACAAAAATAATGGTATTGGTGATCACTTAAAATATGGTAGTACTTCCAAAAACATTTAAACTTTTTTAATCATGAAAAAATACTCATGTTGCTCATTGGGAGGTGAAAGGTGAAATAAATAAACAAGCATCCTTTCATAAGATCAAATGATCTTCCCTACCATTATGCACATGCATTCTAGCRTCCTCCTAAAGACTCTGAGCCGTCCTAGGGCTGCCTTCCGTTTAACATTGGTTGGAGTTGACTTACAGTGAAGTTTTCTCTCCAACCACATTGGCTGTAGATTTGTATATTTGGGCCTCATTTGGGCACAGCACAAAGTTACCCCAAGAGCACAAAGTTCTCGTGACAGCACAAGAAGAGAGAAAGCACCTTGATATTCCRTATTCCACAGGAACATTTGCGATGTAGGGCTGGGATTTAGGCTGGAAATGCTAGTGGTATCTTCCCTCCTCACTGCACTGACACCTGATGTTGTGTTTTTTCCATTGGCTTCTCCCACCTTTTTGCCAGGACCTTGACAGTGTTTTACATTCTCTGTAGTTCGCGTTCTTATTGCTGGGAATCAGTGGTTAGGATGCTAACGGGTGAGCAATTGGCCTCAAACCCAAKGCAGTTTAAGGCTAGTGAGATTTTAAGCGCTAGGAACATGGTGAATTTTCTGTTAGAAACGAGAGGAAATTCAATCTCCTTTTTATTTTCTGTTTTATGTGTATGAGAGTTTTGTATTTAAAAAAAATCTACCAAGCTTTACTCTAATTTTTACCTAGATTAGTATCACTGAAATTTCAARTGTTTGAAATCTCATGTAAAATCTAACTAAATAACATGCTTCRGTCATTTTTACACTGATAGTCCTGGGTAACTTGCAATATCATCGTAAGACATTTCTTAAGGTGTGTATATATTTGAGATTTATGTAATATTTAAATACTACTTGGTTTCTAAGTAAAGAATTAGAAGAAAATTTGAACTATTTTTTCTATTCATGAATCCAAACTTTGTAAGTAATGTTTGAAACGAGATTACAATACTTACCACAAAATGTTTCAAATGAATTGACTTTTATGCACTACATGCTGGACGTTCTSTGGCCTGTCAGCTTTTGCTTTCCTTTGTGTTTTAAGGTTACTTTTACATCCCGAAATGTACCCCAAAATTAAATGAATTTGCTGAGGAAAATGTTGATCTGATTAACTAATGTAAGACACTTTTGGCATAAATTTGTCTTTGAGATGCTGTTTACTTTATCAAGGTTTACATGTACAAATGCAACTACTAATTGTATCATACACATTTGAATATTGCATTTTTCAGTAATAAACTTGGATATCTTTGAAGGAGAGTTTGAAGTTCATTATTCCAATAGTCAAAATTATATAAAAAAAAAGAGTTAAACACTGGGCTGGGAAACATAAGCTACTATTAACCCAGCTGCATGGGTAAGTAAATCTTCATAGTAACTTCAACCTAATTTAAAATGTTTACTAATCCTTTAGTGCCAAATTGCAATCACTATCTACTACTATTTATGCTCTGTGTTTAAGTGCTTAAGACTAAGAACATGTGTGTATAACCAAAGGGATGTTCCTTTTTATCTCCCAGCATCAAGCCTGGGGAAAAGTCCCATAAACTTGAATATACTTTAAGCAATCATCTAAAATCCAGGAGGGGTTTGTTTGTTTGCCTTGCAGCCACAATAGGAAGTAATTTAAGGGGTAAACCCTGTGTCGGACACTTGCCAAAGGTTTAATCCCTAAATGCTGCCTCAGCTGGTGTGTTCTTAAGGCACATACTCATTTTTCAAATTTTCAGTCACTAATGCTCTACTGCTTTCCATAATGACTAATAATTCCTTTAAGAGTTTGTGTGTTCCTAGTTTCTCCATCTTGTTTTTTCAGCTCAGTGGCCTGGCTAACTCGAAGCTCCGGGACCCTTGGGAACGTGCACAGCTAAATGCGGGGTGCTGGAAAAGGCTCCCCTGGCCTTGCATCCTCTGAGAAAAGCAGCAGGTGCCCGTTATAGCCAGGGGCTTCCTCTTGGATCCTGAGCTCTCCCAGGCTTCCGGATCTCTATTTTAATGGAAAACACTACAAAAGATGATGATAGCAAGGACTGGAGAGTCCTCTGAGCACTSGAGGATCTGTGTGCTTGCACTGTCCGCTTTTGCAGGGAGGGGAACCACCAGCTCCAGCCCTGGATGACGTTGGATAAAGCTCCACCAATGGACCTTGCTGAGTTTTCCTCTCTTCCGAGGTCTTTTGCAGCACTTTCCCTCTCTGGGCGGATCCTTGATTCAAGATGGAAAGTAAATGAGCGGATAACTCTAAAGCTGACATGAATATTTAATCAAAACAGTGATTTTTCTAGATGTAATTTTAATAGACATGGCTTCCTTAATGCTTGGTACAAGTTTTGTTACAAATGCACTACCAATTTACTATTTTGCTTTTTTACTTTCAGAATTATTTTACTATTACTCTACTGATTTAGTATTTTACTTTTATTATTTTACTTTTACGATTTTATTTATGCATGAGTAGGAGTATGTGGGAGTAAACTAAAACCCTGTGGTATATTTAACGTTTTACGTAGGATACTGAGACTGAATGGACAGCTTTAGCTGAAAACTAGCCAGAACTATAGGAGAGAAATTCTTCCAAAGGTTTGCACAAAGATATTCTGAGAGAATACAGGTCTAGCTGACCTGACTCACTGTCTTGCACGCTAAATAAGCAAATAGAAAGAATTCCTTCTGTGGCAAACGGTTTTGGAAGAATTTGAAAAAGATAGGTGAAAAAATATGGGAAGAAAAAATGGAAATTAGGCATTCCTCCAGCATGTGAAGCTCAAAAGATTCTCAAAGCAGTAAAAATACTGTGATGAGTAAGGAGCTCAAGTAAGAAATAGTTTATTTGGAGCACAGTTCCTATGAAACTGGTTGTTTCACAGTCAGATGTCTCTTAATCAGATATCCTCCCACTGTCAGTAGAGAGAGGGTAGTAGTCACCGTGTAGCTACACAGTTAGACATTGTTTTGAACCACCTTTGCTCTTGAACTGTTTTGAATTTTCTGGCATGATGGTTTGGCTTTGTTAGCACAGCCTAAGAGGTGATGTTTGTGGCCATCACATGTAACAGGTACAATGGTATCAGGGAGCCAGCCCCGTGGGGAGTGAGACGAACGAGTGACCAGATAACGGTGTTCAGAAGGTGGCAGACATCAACTGAGAGTGAGTCACGAAGGTAACGGCTGCCAGTTTGTTGGCAAACTGTCACCCCACAAGCAAGGCAGCATTATTTTACACCCTGTTATTTCTGCTCTCTGGTGGAGTATCTCGGGGCTGTTGCTGGAGAACATGAACGCAGAAGCGGGAAGCAGTTTCAAGGACCTGACATCTACACCTTAAAGGTGGTCACAGGTGAAATAAAAGTGAAGGTTCAGATCTTCAAAGCATCTTCAAAGCGGGGCTGAGTATCGACTTGGAGGTAAGAAAAGACCTATTGACTTTGATTTACACCTGGCTAGTTTCGGAGGAAATGTGTTTCACTGAAAAGGAGCATCTAGTGGAGTGGACACGTTAGTCTAAGGCTGGTGACATTATTGTGCCTAGTCTTGAGCCTTTTCCAAAATTCAGTAGTGCTTTCCTATGAGGTGGCCTCATCAAATTGGGTTAAGGGGAGGTCCTTTATTGTCTAGAGCTAGTAGAGGGATTTTGTGGCTCAGAAATGCCAGGTGTACAAACAAACATTGAACCGAAAGAATCTCTAAAGCTCTAAATCTCTAAATCTTTTCAAGCTGAAAGGATGTCTGTCCAAGACTGTCCTGAATTCAAAGTAAAGTCTGTTACTCTCTCCTATAGCTTAAAATAAGTCATGGTGAAGAGTGTTTCTCATTCCCACAGAAGGGAGCGTGAATGAGTCTTTAGAAGACCAGCCTGGTCTGCACAGGCCGAGTAGCTGCCCCGGCCTCTCTTCTTGCCCGTGCTGTAAACCGTGGAGAGCTCCCTCCACCACCTCATCTTAGCGAGAGGCCCTAGAAAGTCACCTGAGGTCCTGCTCTGTCGGGAGTTCACCGTTGCACATGTACCTTAAATAACTAACTACTGAGCAGAGAGCGTGGCATAGGAATATAGCAGCTAATTCCCAAAAGGAATTCCCGTGATTCCCGTGATACACATGAAACGTTTCTTCTGAAATAGTAGCGCTTCCAAACCCCCGTTGTCTTACAATTTCCCAGTTCTGTCGTGAAAGTCATAAATAAAAATCTGCCTTTATTGCTATAGAGAGCAATTGGCCTCCGTTAGTCACCTACAAGCTGGAAAAAAATGCAATAAAAAGAGCTCTTTGTTTCTGAAGCTGGAGAAGAAGAGTTGATTAAGCGTCCTTGTYCCTCAGCTTCTACAGGCGAGATTCCATGCCCATGTTGGTGTAGGATTTTTCCTCGGGATTGTAGCCAGGTAGCTGCCTTTGGGTTTCGTTCTCAGCTTTGCTCTGGAAGGAGTCTTCTCTTTTAGCTTTCTTTGCAGTGACTTGAGGCATGTTGTTGTCCAAGTCCACCTGGGAAAAGGGCASGAGAATTTGGAGAGTGAGTTTTCCCTGCATCTTAATACTTGTGRAAAGGTTACATTTGCCGTGTTGCATTTTGAACTTTTGGCATCCCTTCCCATAGAAATCTGAAGAAGTGACTGCTTTTCATGTATGGCTTTGATTAACGAGGAGCCCCTTTCTTTTCTCTAGAGAAGTCCCAAGGGAAGTGTCTGCTGGAGCCCTCAGAGGCAGAGGAGGCCGCTGGAGCGAGTGCTCCCAACCTCACCGTGGTGTCACCACCCAAGTCCCCGCCAGGCGCGCGCAGCCGCCCGCGCTGGACGCGATCGCTGAGCTGCAGGTCACCCATCCTGCTGAGGTGCAGGAGGCAGCTTTCAGCGGTGGTTTCGGGAGGAGCACCCTGCCCGCGGGAGCCACTCACGCGCCTGCCGCTGCGCCGCGCGCCACGCCAGCGCCACAGCCTCCTCAGCAGCACCGGCGGCACGTCCTCTGCTCTCTGGGGGCCTGGTGGGCACACGGGAGGAAGAGGAGCACGTGTCAGGGCTCGCGGGGAGCCCTCGTGCCGCACGGTGTCCCCGCGTGGCTGAGCCCACCTGTGACGATGCTGAGGAGCAGCCCGGTGACCACGCAGCCCAGGCAGCCCACGGCGCTGAAGTACAGGTAGGACAGCGAGTACCAGGTGTCGGCCAGCAGCGGCCTGCGGGCAGAGGGGGCAGCAGGAAAGGGCGCAGCAGGAGAGGGCGCAGGGGCGGCCGCCGTCGCCGCCAGGGCCGCCCGCGGGCACCTACCTGTGCGGAGCGGCGGTGGGAGCGGCGGTGCCGAGCGCGCCGGTGCCGTTGGCGAGCGCGCAGCCCGCCGTGGAGAGCGGCAGCGGCAGCGCCTTGGCCGCGGGCGCCGGGTACACGAAGGAGCCGATGGCGACCCAGAAGGCGAGCGCGATGCCGGCCAGGAGGCCGCCGGTGGCGCCCTGCGAGCGCGGGAGGCAATGAGAGGGGAGCCCGGGCAGGGCAGCCCCCGCGCGTTTCCCTGCTTACCTTCCAGTTGGCACAAGGGAAGAGGATGCCCAGGGTGAAGAGCCCCAGCATGGGCCCCCCGCACATGCCGTGGATGGTGAGGGAGGCCTGCGGGGGCACAGCGTTCCATTCATGGATTTACTGCTGGTATTTTTAGGGCTGCACGGAAAAGAGGGAAGGGGCCGGGTACCTGGACGATGCCTCCGAGCAGCGAKGCGGCCGCCGCCATGGCCGTGCACAGCGCCCCGAAGAGCACACCTGCAGAGAGCGCGTGGCGCTCGGCGTCGAGGTGCCCAAAGCAGAGCCCCGGGGGCTCAGCAGCGCCCCCGGGAGAAAACCACCCCCTGGAAGCAAGGCCGTTCTGCCCACTCTGCGGTACCTACATAAGCCTTTGCTGACCCACGTGCTCCTCTTCTCCGACAGGTCCGGGAAAATTTTCTTGACAAAGTCTTCAAAGGTAACGGTCGCCAGAGCGTTAATGCTTGCAGCCACTGTGCTATGAGGGGGCAAAACGAGGATATAAATGTGAAGCAAAATGACCTTGGAAAGTAATTTCCCTACAAAGACATACCATTTCTCCTTCAACACGTTATAGTGCCCAAAATACCTGCTCTGTTTTCCTGCAGAATTTAGGAATTACTTAAGGAAAGTATCAAAATGCTCTCTTTTTCTTCTTTCCCCCTATAAGGTATTTTTGGGTTCACACACCTTAATGTTCCACTGAATGCACAGGCAACAAACAGTCCCGGGACTCCCGACATCGAGGCAAAAATGTCCATGACAAAATAGGGCATTAGCTGGGGGAAGAGAAACGCAGGGGGTTAGCGGCGGTTTCTCAGGGTCGAGGGGGAAGAGCAGCTGCGCCCGAGCGGGCTGCAAAACACCCGTTTCGTTGCAACCAAGAGATTCAGGTTTTGAGAGAAAGGCTGGTCATTTTGCAAAGCTCCTCTGTCGCATCACTTCTAGCCTAGCACCAGAATAGACATGTCCTGGTCCTGACCCAGCACCTGCAGAGCTGAAAGGACACGCAGTTCCCCACCACATTTGTGCAATGTTTCTGTGAGCTCTGTCTGGGCCCAGAACAGCGCTTGATCAGTCGTCTCCGTCTGTACCTGATCRGGTGCTGAAATGAAATTGGCAGTCCAAGGGTCGCAGTCCCTGTAGTGCGAGAACATCACCAAGCCAGAAAATACTGCACACACCAGCACGATCCAAAGTCCCACCAAGTTGAGGTAAAGCGCCCTGGAAAGAAAGAGAGAAATCCCTTGTAGTACAAGATATATATATAAAGTGGTTGCTTTGAGCTTTCTTGAGGGAGGCTTTACCAAGAATGGGCACGTAACKTCTTAAATGTTTCCCCAGCGTAAGAAACTGTGCTTTTAAGAACAGTAAGAAACTGCAAATCTTCCTAGCGGATCCAGTGAGGTCCTTATTTTTATTTAACACAGCCGACAGGCTGTTAGGATATTTCTGCGTCGGTATTTCTGAGGATGAGAACAGCTTAAAGGTGGGAGTGACTTACAGTTTGGCGTGCTTTTCTGATTTGCAGGAAATGCATCTCTGTATCGTGGACTGATTGACGCCGTAGATCCCGAGCCACGTGAAGGTTCCCCCGATGACGATGGTCCAAAAGGTGTGCCGTCTTAAAGGGTCCACGTTGAAGCTGGCAGGGCCACAGGAGAGCAGCTGGATTGCTTGTTTAAATGCACGTTTATTCGCCAAGAGCTGTTGATCTTTCAGAAATATCTAGTCTATGATATCATTATGTTGTAAGTAGCACTAGTGCATTGGTAACACGGATAAAACACCTGGGGGAGGCGGGATCATGGGGAGGAATCTTCTGGGCTTTCTTTTCTACTGCATCATATTGTTAGCAGATCAAGATCGATATATATCACTCAATTCCAATCACAGGACTAAGTAAGTGAGATTGTACTTACAATGCTCACATTTCAGTTGTCTTTCATATCACATGTGCTAGCTATCATATCCATGAGCCTGACCTCAGCATGGGAGAAAGCCACAAATCGGAACCTACAAATCATATCCGTGCTCCTAGTCATGTGCCCGTTATATATTATTTCTGTTGCAAGAAATGGCTTCATCTGCAGAGTGGCAGTGTAACAGCCAGCCAGGACAGTGTGTTATCCCAGTGCATGGGAGCACTGCCAGCAGCTGGAGTGAGGGGATTTAGTATAAATTGTCAGTCTTAGAGATGCAGAATGAAATGTGTGAACTAYGGGAAGGAATAATTGCCCTATGTCACGAGGCAAAGAAAAATATGCAAAGCTTCCTTTTCAGCTCAGTTGAGCTTTGATTCCTTAAAATAGGGTGATAGAAAGAGGGAGCAAAGTTCTCAAAGGTCTACTAGGTTGCTCAGATTTGRGGGAAAAAATAAGGAGCAGATTTCTGAATTAAAGTTGTTCATTCATAATATATAACATAGGCCCGAGTATTTTGGGTATGGTGAGATGAAATGCTTTAGAAATAATTTAAAGAATCCCCAGGATGAGTTATTTCTCACTCGAATATGTTGAGGCGGGCGCCCTCGGCCGCGCGTTGCCAGATGGCGCTGGGGCCGCTGTTGAGGATGGACCCGCGGATGAGAACGGTCGCGAAGCCGGCCACCATGACCATCATTTGGAAGGCGTCCGTCCAGACCACAGCTTTCAGTCCTCCCTGGGACAAGCAGAAACTGCGTGTTCTCATCGTCCTTTCCGTCGGGAAGYTGCTGCAGTGCCATGAAAGGCAAAAGTGCACCTGGCTCTCTGATGAGCAGCTAGACAGGCCTTTCCTTGAAAAGTTTCTTCTTATTCTCCCATAAAGGTCATATTTTTCAGCTYGGGAGATGAGACTAGTGATTTACACCATCATATAGGGATATTTGACCTCCAATCAAATGCTTTTTTTACCCCCCTTCATTAAAACATTTGAAGAAAGTGCTGTGATGTGTGACAGAAATTTTGAGCATAGACCTTTGCCTGTGTCTGTACTTYCAACAACATTCAGTACATGTTCTTAAGAGCTCAGGGTCCACAGCAAGTCTTAAGGACACAGGAAAAATAGTTCCAGAAAATCTGCAATTCAGCTTTCTTCCTTAGCTCCTTTCCTATCTGATGAAACCTGTGCTGGAGCAGCATAAATATGTTTTCAAGGAGGACCCAKTCAAATAGGAAACCCCATCATTTAAATAAATTAGAAATAATAATATAGCAAAATCAGCCTAGTTAGTCTGTTTGCTCTCTGATGTGACTGCGGGCTTCCCCCACACCTCCACTGGGAGGTGAAGGACTGATGTGCATGTCCTGCCCTTTGCCTCTTCCCCTGCTCTGATTAATTTATTATTTATCCAAAGTCATAAACAAGACAGGCACTCATGTGTTCCAGTTAGTGCTTCTGTTGGCATACCTCTGGCCAGGTTGGAAATATGGACTAAAACGCTTGAAATTCTGATTTTCAAAATGTGCTATTGGASCTGGCACCTACAGGGGAGTCTTTTTGTCTATCGCTCAGTGACCTCCCCAGCTCTTTATTGGTGTCAAGAAGGTCTTGCGTCGTTTGGACACGGTGGGAGATCTTCCTGGAAGCCCCCTTAGGTCTGTTCTTGGTCTGGAGTGACACCAGACATGTCACTCACTTCAGTCTTCCCACCTGTAACTTGCAAAACGTTTCCCCCTGCCAAATGGACTTATCTGTTTATTTTAGGATCTGAAGGAAACTCATCCCTGGAGTGAATGCCGTGGAATTCCAAACCTCAGTCCTTCAGACCACATCTAGCAGCCTGGCTTCTCATGCAGCCTTTTGGAGGCGAGGGGTCTGTGTTTGGCCATTCGCTTACGCCTGTTACGTACCAATGTGCAATAGAAAGTGCAGACAACTCCTGTGGCAGCTACAGAGCCCCAGAGATCAAATCCAGTGACTGTGAAACCCAAGAAAAACAAATGGTTAGCAGAGGGATTGTAAGAGGAAAGCCACCTGTTTACCCTTAGTATGATGGAAGTAATTTTCACTTGTGATTTTTTGTGACTAAGAGGAGTTCTGCAGGTTGTTTTGAGCTACCAGGTGTTGTTTTATATTGCAAACTGGGCTTAGCTACCTTTTAGGGGAGGAAAGTTGTTCATAAGCAAAATAATTATACAAAGAGAAACCTCATTCTAACGGGAYGTCCTTTTATGAGCAATGCTTTCTCTGTTCCATGTCCGGGATTCGATTCTGCTGAAAGATTTTGTGCTCTGCCAATTCTCTCAGAGGATCCAAGTGCTCAGGAGATTTCCATCTAGTCCTAGGGGAAGAAGCTGAGTTCTGCTGTCTGGGACGAGCARCAGCTTAACCTTGGGACTGTGCTGACTGGGCACTGCAGCAGTTTTGCATGCTCATTTTGCTTCGGCGAGTTTCTGGGCAAGGTAGGAATTGCAACTTTCAGTTTGGCTCGTATTGCAGCCTCTCTGCTGAGGCTTCACTTGTAAGGACAGTAGGATCTGTAGCAGTTCTCTTGTTAGCCACAGCTTATTTCTGTTAATCATGCTAAGGGCCCTCCGAGCAGCTGCCGTGCTAAAGGCAGCCTGGCTCCAGAGGAAGGGTGTTTGGGTGATGAGAAGAGCCCCCACATCACTTCCCGGGCAGTTTTAGGGAAAGCAGTTCCTTTGGGAGCTTACGCTGATTCCTTGTGTTGTATGCTTGTCAAGGGATTCATCCCAGTTATTGCAGCAGATGCTGCCAACAGAGCAATGCCAGGGGAACAGGAATGAGGTATCGGGTCGGAAATGCCATGGGATCTTCAAATGTAACCCTTGCCYCCAGGACCTTGGCCTTCACCTTGCCTGAAAGGTGCCATCGCAGCCAGAACAAAACTCCCCAGCGCCTATAGGGTGCCTATAGGTATCAGCCTGTAAAGGAAACTGCTCCGTGATGCAGTCGAGACGCGGAGCATCCCCTGCTCTTTGGCATTTCTGTGGGCGGCCGGGCGGTCGCCGATTCTTTCAGCCACAGAAATCTCCTGCCTGTCCCGTGAGCGGTAAGAGCGCCGGTGGCGCAAGGCAGGCAGGGTGGGAAGGAGCCAAAGTGCAGGGCGCGCTCCTGGGTCACTGCCTGTGCCACGAACTTTGTCAGGAGGTTGGGAAACTGCTCCCTGCCAACCCTTGGGACTGTTACTGAGTACAGGAGAGCGAACACGAGGGAGGAACCGGGGCTGTCAGAAAGGCGCAAGTGTTTGGTGAARGCAAAGCCCTCCCTACGGGTCTGCTGAGGAGCTCTGTGGCTTCTGTCTTTCTGTCTTTCTGTCTATCTTTCTTCTGCCTGCTGATGTACTTTCTTCTGCTTTGGTTATTCTGCTTGTCTTTTGATGGGGTTATTGGGGTAGCCATGTAGTCTGGCCTGGAAACTCACCTTGGTTGAGAGCCAGTGATGGAGCATAAACCACTATTCCAGTGTAAAGGATCTGCAGGATAAAAGAGTTCATGGATCAGRCTGTACCATATAGGGCTTTCTTCCTCCAGTCTTCACAAACTCAAACCCCTTCATTTAATTCCTTATGGATGGAGCTAAGCCTGTCTGTCTGTGTCCCCTTCCACCCGCTGCTAAGATGATTGTGTGTCTAGACTGGATGGCTCAGGAAGAGGGGCACTCAATAAGATACCAACAGTGTTGCAGAAGCAGYTCACTGGGTCTTGGAAATTAATCTCCCCTGGTTCCTCCTAATCCTTCTCAGAGCAGTTAACTCAGGGCCTTTTGTGCGTGTGTTGTGATGGAACTGAGCAGGGGAAACAAATGTTGAACTTCTGGATCTTTTGCRAAAGCTTTTAGAGGTAATTAGGTGGAATTACTGTGGAGAGACGGACAAATGTCCCAGCTCCTCAATTTTCCATCAAACACAGACAAAATAATCTTCTGAGAAACTCGGGCACTTCCAAATCAAAAGAAAAAACACTATTTGATGTCTATCTCAGTGSCTCAGCCAGTGCTTTGGGGCGAGCAAATCCAATCTGTGCTCGCTGGGCTTTGCCACCCGCAAGCCAGGAGTCTCCTTTGTGTGCACAGAGGTGGGGACTGGCTAGTGGCCTCTGGGACGATGCCAGGCTGTCTATAAATGCAGTCTATAAATGCCAAGCAGTGGTTTTGTGTCCCCTCAAGTGTCAGGCTTCTTAACATTCACAGTCCAACTGACGGAACAAAAGGGGACASTAAAAAAAGATAAAAATGGCTCTTGGGTGGAGGGACTTGGGTCTGGGATGGCTGCTTTGAAGTAAAGGTCAGGTGGAACCGTCACGAAGAGATTGGCAACGTCTTCTTACCGTCTGCAGGATGTAGATGAGCGTCGCAGCGAAACGGACCACTTTGTTAAATCTTAACTCCAAATACTAGGAGAAAGAGGAGATGCAGCAAGTTGCACAAGGAGCGGCCGTAGCTGAGCTCTTAACCTGCTCTTTGCCAGCGTGGCTGCCTGCTTCCCCGCTGCAATTACGGGCAGCTGACATTGCTGCTGGGACTAATAAACCCGTGCACACGATTAGTCTTCCTTGTCGAAACAGTTACATTTGAGAAATCAGCAGAGGGTGCTTGAAATCATGTGTTGGGCTGCTGCATGCCGGGGTCGTATCGGGAATAAGCGCCCTGGGGTGACAGGGAAAAGGAACCTGTGCTTCAGGGTGAGGTTTAATCGGGCTCTGCCAAGCAGAGGCCTGAGCTCATCTCCTAGAGCAATGGGATGGTTGGACTTCTGTCTTAAAGTCTTTCTTTAATCCTTTCACTGTAAAACAGATTGAAACAGTTGAGACAGGAGCCTCTAGCAGGTACTTTAACTGTTTTCCAGTTGTAACATATTTTGTCCTCTGTAAACTCTCTCATTTCTCTTCTACGTGTCCCCAGCAGTCCCTCTGATGTCCTTGCAACTTAGGCAATACAAATAATCAGCTTGCTTCTAAAAAATAATATATGCATTGATGATACACTTGTTCTGTAAATTATTGCAGAAGAAGTCTTCTGCCACAGATTTTTCTCTAGAAATAGCAAAATACTTGTTAAACTGACTTTTACCCTATAATAATGCATTTTTAACTTACCTCATAAGTACTTGTAATGCCAGATCTGTAGAATACCGGTACAAAAAGTTCAGCAGTGAAGAAGATGACAAGCGTATAGGAGAGGAAGAAGAGGATGAAGGATGCCCCGTAGCGATAAACCTCCGACGGCGTCCCCAGAACGGTGACCGCCGACATGAAGCTGGAGGTGAGAGAGAAGGCTATGGGGCCGCACGTCATCTGCCTGCCGCCCACCAGAAAGTCCTTTGAACTCTTCTTTTTCCTCTCTTTAATTGCAAAAAAGACTCCGATGCTGGCGGAGACTAAAAACAGTCCTGCAAAAACTACATAGTCCCAAGGTCCAAATTTTTTGATTTCTGGAGCCACAAAGTTGGCCATGGCTCCCGATGGAGAACTCGCCGCTGGAAGGGCTCCGAGTTCCTCTGTCGGTTGCTCTGAACTGGTTAATTCTCTGACAGCAAAGGTGGGTTTGTAGCTTATCAGTGACAAACAGAAAAGGAAATCCAGCTCACTTCTAGGAGGAAAAAGCAGAATTGCTTAGCCCAAGGTGGGAAGGTGCTGCATGCCCTTAGACCCTCGCGCTGCTGATAATTCTCCCAGGCTGTCTGGGCTGGGGAACTTATCCAAGGAATCTATAGTATGCTTCCTTTTATCTGTGAGCTTTTAATTTCAAGTTAAAGATTACCTTGGCACATTGACTTGGTCTGCCTCATCACTAACCTCTCAGCATTTGTGAATAATAAAAGGGGAGTAATATAAGAAAAGGCGTGGGGGAGAGAGGGGGAAAATGAAGGACAAGTTGGCATGCAGAGCGACGACCTTTGCTGGTGGGTCTGTGTTTTTGAAGGAGCAGTTCTTCCCCGTGGTTAAAATCTAAGCTTGAGGAGCAGCTATGGAGTTCAAGAGTTGTCCTTTGCCATGAMATGCACTCTGTGATGGACTCTCTGCAAGTTCAGGCTGCTGCAAAGAGCTGTAGCCTTTAATGGCTCGAGGTAAGTTCAGTGTTTCCCCGTCGCTAGTCCAGCCTGGGCAACCAAGAGTGTTACCTCCAGGTGAGCTACAGTGTAGACTGGGCAATGCTGGGGCAGGCCAGCGACGTCCATGCAGCAACTGGTGTCTCCCTGTGTGGCCACTGCAGCTCTGTGCATGTAGAGCTCCGTGTTGTGGAGCCTTGAAGAGCTGGAGAATTCAGTCAGGTCAGCAGAAGAGGACCGAGGAGCAGCAGAGAAGGCAAGAGCGACGTTCTCCTTCGTTCATCGTTGGGATGACCTGTAGAACTCAAATAATCCAGTTCTTCTTGGATTTGTTGCTTGGTTTTGAGTAAGGAGGATTCATGCTGCATCAGGCTGCACCGTGAGGATGCCCTTGCAAAAGAAGCGGTCGCCAGCCCGTGGCACCCTAGGATAAGCTTTTATGGTACAAGGGTCATAAAAATTGATCCATTTCAGAGGTGACCACGAGCTTTTTCAGTGTGTGATACGCCCAGCAAGCAAGTGGGTTTCCAGAGCTCTCATGCGGAGAAAGAGAAATACGCATTTTGGAGCATCTTTTCAGTGGTGATTTGCTCTCCTTTCACCCCACCACTGTCTCCAGCAAACTACACAATAAGGGAAGTTAATGCAGGAGAGACCAAGGAACAAATCTGCATCCTCCCAGCTGCTGCTCAGCAAATCCGCACCTAACTGCCTCGCAGTGATTTATTTATCCAAGTACGGCGTGTTACTGGTTAATATTTGGCTTTTGTGCAGAACAAGYGTCTTAACTCTCTGCCCACTTCTGAAAAATCACTAACTTCCACTTTCCAAGAACCCTGCTCCACTGCAGGGATGGGCTTTCTCCTATATTATTTTTGTTTGTTTGCTTGTTTGTTTTCTCCATTCCATTAAGAAAGTGGATGTTTCCTGCAGGTCTGAGGTTTTAATTCGTATTTACTGAGCCTGATTAATGCATGTCTGTGGCACTGGTTAATTCTGTGCTATTACCTGGGGAGCGTGCGAGGCCAGACACCCGCCCTGGCAGGACGGTGCTCATTTAACCCTGCACAAATGTACGTTTTTCAGCAGAGAAATGGTGTCCAGAGCGGGAAACTCATAACTTGGGGAATTGCTGGCAACGGGCAAAGGGAAGAACTGCCCAAGGTTTAGATTTTACCATTGCATTTTAGGCCAGTAGCATCCTTTACTCTAGGTTAAGGCAAGCGCTTCACAGGTTATAGGTTGTAAATGAGAATATCTGGGTCTGTGTGGAGTTTTATACTGTCTGGAGTAGTCCATACATATTAACTGCTTTTGCCCATGGGGAGATTTTGTTTTCCAATGTGCTTTAATTAAATACTTTGGATTTTTTCGGGGCGGGGAGGAAAGAGGGGTGTGGTTGTTCAAATTTAACAGTCTTGTGGAATAAATAGCATCACGTAGGATGGGCATTTTAATGACTTTTAAAGCTGTATCCACTGCTGGAGRCTGCAATGAGGTTCCTGGGAAAATAGGTGGTGTGTGAAGCTGAGCAATGAGCTTATTAATTCATAGCCCCAACACAGTTTTTTTAAAATATTTTTCCAAATTTTATATATATATATATATATATTTATAAATAAATATAAAACAATCAACAGTGAGGCCAGTCTGCTCTCTGCTACTCTCCACAATCAGAAGGGTGAAGAGGAAGAGGAGGACTCAGAGAGAAAGGCACAGCCTTCCAGTCACATTATAGTGCAGTAAATAGCAACAGGCACTGCCTAAGGGTCTATGAGAGCCTCAGGTTGCTCTTAACGAGATAACAGAAATTATATTATTATTTTAATCTTTACCAAGCAAAAAGTTAKGTGGAAAAAAAGCAGCTGTTTTAGGTTGCACATAAATCTGCATTCAAGCTGATGCACATGCACTAATTGCTAAGCCAAAGTGTAGATTAGTAGTGTGATTTCTTGGCGCTGCTGTGAGTCTGGGGTAAGATTCTTGTTTCTGAAGCAGCATTTCCTTTTTTTATATATACAGTCCTTGGTAGCTGCAATTTTGAACCAAGCACCAAGGCTCTCCCGTGCTTATTGCCCTGTTCTGGAAGGAACAGGCCTTCCAATAAAATACTTATTTATTTGAGATACTTCCCCAAACAGTGTTCCTGGAAAACTAAGAAAGAAGACAAGTCCTAAAGGCTTTGTCAGTCAATTTGCCTTAAATTTGCTTTTAATCTGAGGGCTTCTTTTGGTATAAATACTAGTTTCCAGCAGTCATTTCTGTCTGACCATTGTTCCGAGAGTATTATCATTGGCATCAGCCGAAATAAACCTGTTGGATAGAAGTTTTAAGTTCCTAAGTCTTGTAAATGCTTTAACTTCTACACGTGTTTTGATGCTTAAGTTTGTCATTTGATTCTGAGAGCTGTCACTTATTATAATCATAAGAGTAATTTTGAAGGCAATATYAAGTGTTACTTGAAGATGAATATTAGCTTGTTAGAGCAGCTCTGGACGTCTAGATATGGACAAAGCAAATATTCCTGATGTCCAAAATTACTGAAATATTTGAAAGCTGAAATTTTTGAATACTGAAATATTTGAGAAGTATTTTTTCCATCCTGCTAATACAGCTMATGTGAAATTTGTGCACAGACCGTCCTGCTGTGTAGTAGACAAGGGCTTCAATGTCAGGAGCTTGCGGAGACAAGCGGACTTTGTCCACGGCGAAGAAGCTGCTCTTTAATGATTATTCCTTCCCGGGAAGGGCGCAGTGCCCAAGGGCAGAGTGTTCCACAGGCAGCTCGGCAGGGAGGGTTTGATACATGTATTTTAGCTGCTCCATGAGGGAGCTTCAATAAGCATCTCTGCTYGGTCCGTTGCTCCACATGGTCCAGGCRCATTGACCAAGTGGACCAATAGACYAAATACCTGCACAGAGCCAAGATTTATCACATTAAAGGGAGAAGGGAAAAGCAAAAAGTCACCCAGGAACCRAGGAGTCTAACACCAAACACTAACAGCCACTTTGCTTGTGTTGGGAGCTTGAGGCGCAGCCTTTGGCCCGGCATTGGGTGGCAATAAAAGGTACTCATGCACTGGCAGATGTCCCAAATGCCCTATGGCATGTGGCTTTATCGTGTCGTAGAAAAGATAACCAGATGCATAAATCTTGTTTATGAGATCTCATGTAGGAGATAAAACTCTTGCATGTGTATGGTGTGCTGCTTCGTTCTAAGATAATGTCAGTGTTTCCTTGTTCTCCCCCTTCTGCTTTATGCCTCTCTGTGCAGGCGTGTGTGTGTATTTTTCCTTGGAAAATTCCTCCCTGGGAACTCGTGCTGAACAATTTGGGAATACCTCTGAAGTTTGGATAGGGAAAAGGAAAATAGCAGTAGTATGTGGTCCAGGAACGGGTCTAAATTAGACACTGAAATTAAAGACAGTGGAAGGAAACATTAGGTTCAGTGATAAATCCAGCCCCTTTGGACCACCAGGGCAGTCTGACATAATCTTAAATAGAAAACACTGAAACCAAAACCCCAGAGCAAGCTTTGACAACAGCTTCTCCATTATTTGGCGTAAATCCAGGTAGGAATGCATCACATAGCAAATTTGGTAACTTCCCACAACATCAAACAGAAGCAATAAAAGTTTTACTGGTGTGACAACAGTTTCAATAGGAGTTCTTCTTGGCAAAGGAACCTGTCCAAGGCTTGTCAAGGCTTTAGCTGGAGTTATTTGAATTCAAATAGTTAATGAACAGAAGCCAAAAATTGTTTTGTGTTTGGTAAGCTGTAGTTAGAAGTTTACGAACCGGATATGGGAAGGTGTCCTACTTTTAAAGTCATTCCTAAACATTCTGTAAGGTAAAAGATGTTTCTGATGCTCAGTGAAAGGTTGTTTATTATTATTATTATTATTATTATTATTATTATTATTATTATTATTATTATTATTATTATTATTAATTAATGTTGTGGAAGAGGAGCAAGGTTTGCTGGTCCACATCTTCATCCTCTCTGCCGTACTGAAGAAAATGGTCCTTCCCTAGCTTGTCATGTAGGGAATCAGCTAGCTGAACTTGAACCAATATGTTCGTTCAGATGTATCTTTGTCATGCTCAGCTTAAAAGTATTGCATCTGCCATTTATTAATCTYGAGCATTTTCATAAACAGTGCACAGGGGAAATCTAAGAAGAGCCTGTAGCAGAGAGCGAAGGAACAGCAGCAGGTCCTGAGTGAGAAGATGTCTCCGAGGGTCTCCGAAYTCGGTAGAAATCCACCCTGTGAAAATAGTTACAGACATGGATGAGTCCAAAGTCACTTATCAAGGTAAGGTCCTTCAAGAAGCTCCTAATTCAGTCTGCTCAACAGACATGTCCCACGTTGTCGTGGCAGGCCACTGATGTATCTGTGACCATATTGCTCTAGAAATCTGGGGGAGTGTAGAGAACAACCCAAGACACATTTTGTTGGACAAATGTCCACCTGAATAGGCAGACAGCTGCATGTGTCCCAAGTGGATGTGTAAAGTTATATAAGGTAACACTAAAAAATCATTCAATGATTTGCTGCAATGGCAGATACATGTGTATATATGTATTTATGTACAGTTGGATCTAGTATATAGAAGACTATTTACTGCCATCAACAGTAAAAATAATTTCCAGGGCAGTGTTAGATGCAAATGTCTTTTGTTGTGCAGGCARATGTCTTTTATTGCAGCATTTCTGTGGCTCAGGTTCAGGCTTAACAAAGATTGTAGCTCTGCCCAACTTTGGTAGAAGCAAGTGCTCAAATCGGGGAGATTTTAGTGCCTTCAGACTAGGTTACAGGTTGATCATTCATATTCCAAGCTTGGATTCCTCTCTACAGAGCCCATTTATTGAAGTGGTTGCATCTCTATAGTTACTATTGGTATGTGGCGAAGAGCAATCAAAGCTCTCGCCTTTCAGTAGCACCGAGCAGACACACGTAACACAGAAAGATCCTTCCTGTGCCAGCCKGAGCAGTGCTTGGTTCTTGCCTTTTACACAGGCACTGCTAATTTCAGCACTTCTTGCAGAGAGAGCTCGACTGAAAGCACCTAGCTCTTCCCCAATACTTTGGTTTCTGCACCAGGAACTAGGAGTCTCCCAAGAACATGCTAAGGAACCCAGCAGTGGCCTGAAGCATTCTCTTGACATGCAGCTGAAAACCAGGCTGCAGAAAACTTATCCTAGTGCCATGAAGAATGTGGTCATCTCCTTGCAGCACCAGACCATAGCGTGCAGAAGCCATTCCTCATACTCCACACCATTCCCTACATCTATRGTCTTCAGGTACAGTAAATTAAACTAATTTATCTTCTGTCCTGCATTCTCAGAACTCTTTGGGCAGACAAAATAAGGCAGCAGGAAATGGGAAAGCGTGCTGAAAACTTGTCTGCTTTTTAACAGTCCTCCATCTGGAAAATGAGTCAGGTCAAAAAAAAAGCAAAGCTGTAAATCAAGAACACTTTGGACTTTCATAACTGAAGTTGATGTAAATGTAGTTAGGAGAAAAGATTATAGAAATCTCACTTCGCTCTCCATTATTTTTTCTACGGACTATTAAATGTTTGCAGGGGGGATTCTAGTTCTCATTACCCCCAGTCCTCGTCTGGAAAACAGAAACTCAGCGTTAAAAGGGAATAAAATGTGACCATGGAGCCAGGAAATCTTAGGAGGAGGGAGTGTTTTTCCAATTCCTTGCAACTCTTTTTTTTATGTGTTAGTGCAGGCTTTTGTTTGTCTTAGGTTTAGAAGCTGGTCATTTTTTCAATATTCTGGTCATTTTGATTATCGTTCTCATTTTCCAGATCCATTTGGATGCAGTATCCATTTGGAAACTGCAGAAAATTGCTAGAATATGTTGTTTATAAGCATTGAATTGTTTTTACAAGGATCATAACATCTCCATAAAGCTGATGCTAAAGCTGGTGTATCCCATAGATATTTCATACAGTTGTGTTACTCATTTATCTTTCTGTCCAAGTTTTACTAAATCTGATTTTTTTCACTCTCAAAAATAGTAACAACAGACACGATGAGGCACTATAATAAGAAGCTGTGCTTTTAGTGATCTCCTAGTCTCCAGTTTAATTACAGCWGGGGCCCTTGCTTGCCTTCATTACAGAAACACCTTATACTACGTAGAAATGCTCCTCTCAAACAGGAGCTGCTACACGTGCCCAGGGAGCACCGTGGCTACAGGAGAAAAGGGAGGGAGATGATGCCTTGGGGAATCAGAAGGTTCGCGAGGATGTTTGTCATGGATTTTGAAAGGAGAAGGCAGGGAGAGGTAGATGCAGTCAAAGCCAACACCTCTCCCAGTTCATGTGAGGTTCTGGGACGTGTAGAAGGCTTTCAATGTGGTAGCAATATTCCAATAATTGCTGGGGAGTGGAGGACTAGCCTGCAGCTAGAAGCCACGAGTTTCACATCTGTAGCTTATAAGAAGCTTGGAAATAAGGGCAAATCAATGTACATGTGTTGTAGTAATAATGCAGCAGAAGATAAATGCTCCTTGGCAAAGACAAGTTTCTTGTTGGCCTGTTTGAACTGCTACACACTCTGTGGCAGCAAAGAGGGATAATTAACATTCTCCTGCRAGAAGAGTCTGGTAACGTCTCGGCGTGAGCGCCTGTTTCTGCAGCCTCAGGAGCAGGTGGGGCACTGAGGGACACAGACCTAACTTGCCATTGCTTCTTGTTCTAGGCTAGGCAGTGGTCTGGCCCCTTTTCATTTCATCCTTTTGTCATTTCTTCTGCTAAAGGCAGGACTACTTTGAATGTGGGTTCGGATTAGAAAGTATGTTTTAGTGAGAACTCTGCTTTTCTGCATTCTCACGCTAAAAACACTGATTTACAAGTTCTATCTGTGAGCTCTACTGGTCTGTCTTTAAAAATAAAGTCTTTTTTGTATATACAAGCATTTGCTTATAGCCACTTTGGTAGGGTAGAACTTGTGATTTGTGCTGTCGTAACAAATTGCATGAACTAAATGACAAACCTCTGCATTTCATCGTGACTTTGCCCCTGGCATTCGCCACAAGAACGTGACCTGTTACCAAACCACCATCTATAGCAAGCTGCTGTTACCAGCAAGTGTTGTGTTCGTGTGTCTTTAGTGATAATGAAGCCCAGGACATCCCTCCCTCTGCTGCCGACCTGCTCAAAAAAGAGGCTGATTCCCCCTGCACCATCTGATTAGCTCATCCCACTGGAAGAGTCCAAGAGACTCCAGGGTTTCCACTCACTCCTTCCACCAGCCAGAGCCTTGATCTCAGCTGAGGTCTCTCAGAGTTGCTGCCAAATGTGCCTTTAATAAATCACTTCTCCCCTTGCAAGGTGGAGTGTCCAGGGCACAGCAGTGGATCCGTATCCATCCACATGGATAGCAATTCCCCGAGCTCCACAGAGCCCATCCAGGTTTCGGTCTGTGTTTAGTGCCTTAGATCTGGAGCAAGGGAAGGCTCTGAGGGCTGGGGCAACACTCACTCCTAATTCTCAAATGATGTGAGCTGCCTTTAAGTGCTTACGTGGAATGGCCTCGGTGCTTGAACAGTTTATGCTGACAGTCACAAGTTACCTAAATTGCAGAATCATGGAAAAAGGATATTTTTCTGGAAAACCAGCCTATTTTTTTATAAGCTGGCTAAACTCCAGAAAACACTGGCCATTAAATGAACTTGTATAGGCTGGAAAGGTATTTCTAGTTAACTTTTYGTGGGGATTCATTTTAAGTTTTTCTAAACTTGTTTCTGTCCCTGAATTGCATGGAAACCTGCAAAACTACCTTTCCTCTGTCTCCAGCAACCATCTCCACTGTGGCAGCTAAAAAAAATGGAAAATCAGGTGGACAAACAGGTATCTGTCTTGATCATTGACTGCCTCTTATGATGATTTTGACTTTTTCACTGTTGGCATTTGCTCTCCCATCTGTTTATTGCTTTAACCTGTTGCCATGTTCTTAGCTAGTAAAAGGTGTAACACGTATGATTGACTGAAGTGCATAGTGTGCAGTGTAATAAGATTGGAGCCTAAAGAAGATGGTCAAATATGATAATATAATAATAGCAATTTACTTTGGATGGACTAAAACTAATGGAATACAACTAAATATATACAAATATGTAATTATGATGGAGGAATTAAATYCTTCAGCAACTTCCCTATGTAAACGGGAAGAACTATGGAAATGGTGGGATTTTATTTATATTCATATGGAATATTTGAGTGGATGTAAATCAGTGTTAAAACTAAAAAAGGACCTAAAATGACCTTATGYTGTTTAGGAAAGAATTAAACAAAATTTTCTGGATCTGACACAGCAAATATTTTGCCGGTGAAGACAAATTCATGACTTAGATATGGAAAGCTTGCAGGAACAAATCCTTCCTATCTAACAGTGGAGTAGGTGATCATGACTTATGATTCCATCAAAAMCAGAAAGCCAAGTCAAATATGTCTACACATCTGTACAGGTACCTGTACACATGTACATACACACATATGCACACATGTGATATTATACCCTGAGCATGCAAGCCTGCATCCTGAGCACCCTGCTGAGYTGCCAAATAATAGCACAAGAAATCAGTTAACTGCTAAACTAGCTAAAACTGAGTTCAACCAGTGAAAATAGCAGCAAGAGTTATTGAGCAGCAAGGAGGAGGCTCAGGCTGTCCCAACTAGGCATTTGCTCTAGACGCTGCAGCCAACCATCTCTTGTGCAGTGCAAGCTCATAGAACTGRTGGAAAACAAGATTTTCTTAAGTGTTTTCAGATGGAGCTCTTTCCGGCACATCAACACATTCGTTTCCCTGAGGTGAGCAAAAGGAACTCGGTTTTAGGATCTGAACCATTCTGGATTGATAGCAATGTTTGGGAATCGGATGGAAATATGAAATGAGTCCCCTGTCTCTTCCACTTCCTACTGCAATGACAACTTCTTGCCATCTGGCCATGAAATATCTTGGACTCTGGTTTTTAGGCAAAGGAGATGTTGATGACTAAAGTAATCTGGAAGTAGAGAGAGAGTTTGTATTAAGGAATATAGGGAGGAATATATTCATAATGTTAAGGAACTATCCTCAATTGCCTAATGCTGGGAAACCCATCTCAGTTGGATAGGTTTCTGATGCTTCACTTTAGCCTCCTGATTAGTCTTGAGAACATTATTAAAGCGTTTTTGGAAAGGGGATCCAATTTGCCCCAAGGCAAATTGACCTAGGTCCGTGTAGGTATCTATGAGAGCTCTCTTTCCATGCTTCTTAGTGTGTGGATGAATCTCTCCCTGGCAGCACAAGTTAAACAAGACCCACAGACTGTTGTTGATGACAGCAGTCCCGAGTGCTCCCTAAACACTGTTTCCTAGGGCTGGTGGGGTGAAGATGGATGGATGAAGCTGGGCAGCGTGGACTCTCTGGTGAGGAGATGTCCACCACTAGCTAGGACAACTGGTGGCCACCTGTAGAAAGGGAAAAAAATCAGATGTTCATTAGAAAATATAGAACAACTCCAATTTCTGTACAGGTTACACTGATCTCCAGGTAGAGTAGGCTTTTAATTACCCTGCTGTCAAGTTGGTGTGTTTGCTTGGGATGAACAGCCATAATCTGTGTCTTGTACTGCAAAATGTTCCACTTTCTTGGAAAAGCCCGTAGAAAAATAACAGCTGCTTCCATAAATTGTATAATGGCTTTCCAGGCAGCTGTGGCTCTGAGGTCTGGCGTGTTCTGTGTGTGCGGTTGTTTACTTCAGACGTGACAGGTAGTGAGGATATTGGATCTGAATATCCGGGGGGATTAGGCACATGTTCTCGCAATGTGCAGCCTGCGGTAGAGGTTTTAGCTGCTCATTTCTACTAGCCCGTGGGATTTATTTGTTTGCTTTTGTCTTTTTTGTTTGTGTGGTTATGTTTTGCTTCTTAATCCCATCGCGTTTGTCTTGTGTTGCTGGCTCAGAGCRCCGTGTTCGGGGACGGCCCCTGTGTAGTAGCCAGCTCAACAGCTTTTCATCTACAAAACGGAATAAACAATTTGATCTGCSGAAACATTTTTCATTTCTAGTTTCAAAGCCGCAGATTTTTCKTCCCAAGAAGAGCCGTGGGTTTGGCACAGCATTAGGTTTCTGTCAGATGCATCTTAAGGTTCAACCATCGGCTGCAATATTATGTTGGGGAGCAGAGACAGCGCGTTCTTTGTTCTCTCTTACTCCAAGCTGGCTGTACGGGGAAGTTTCCTATTTGATCTCCTCTCTGTAATTTAATAATGGCATGCAATGTGTTGATGGTTGAATTCAACACTCCAACCGTCTGGTTAAAGTCCCCTGAAGGAGGAATAACTTTTCCCACAGTTCATTGGAGCCRATCCCGAGACACAATTTCTTCCCAGGGTGGCCAAGCTATTAAAATCCTTTATGGAGTAAGAAAAACACTAAAATTGTTTGGGGCTGCTTGCAGCGAGGTTATTTCTGTGCTCGCTGTCCACTCGGTCGTTCCTTTATTCCTGTGGTCAGTCCTGTCTATCAACAGTCCTGTTTTCTTCCTGCTGCTGCCGAGGGGAACGTGTCTGCTGCATCCTTGTGCGGAGGTTTAGGTAGATGCATCATTCCCTGCCTTCAGGGAGCTTCAGGACAGCTATCTAGTAACAAACAGATGGCTTCATTTGTAAGTATAGCAAAACACCAGAGCGGGGAGTCTTAAATCAATATGCAATCCGTTACACGTGTTTTAATTCCTCTGAATTAGATGGACTTCTGTTACGGGCTTTTTCCTCCTTGTGTGGAAAGAACAGAGCAACACAGAGCAAGTCCGGGTCTCCCGGTACAGTCAGAGGTTTATGTTAGTAGAGATGCAGCAAAATGTGCATTTTAAATCCGGCATTTCTTAAGCTTTCTGAAAAGAGTAACCTCTGCTGGGCTCMTGTGCGCGTACGCTGTCCTGGAGCGGGGCAGGGGACAACCATCAAGGAAGGCCCCARCGTACTGCTTTGTCACACGGAACAAGACGTGGTGGCAGTCACAGGTCTCTGGTTGTGAGTGTCTGCATTAATCATTATGCTACCCTAAATTACAAGCCAGAATTTGCAGCCATTAGCTTTAACCTGAGGGACATAAACTGAGCTTTCCCTGTCCGTGAGAAGGGCACGTGAGCACTTCAGGAAGCTTTGCTGGGCAGCTTTTGGGCAATAACTGCATTTTTGGTCTTCCAATTTCCGCAAAGGACGAGCGYGCGTGACATGTAAACATGCGCACGCTGCGCTTGGCCGGCAGCATTAGCAGTGCTTTGATCTTCGTAGCTGTTTTTGTCTTTAATTTCTTGAGTAATCCTGTTTTCTACTGATCCATCCAAGAGCTTCCTGTAAAGCTCCCTTTTCTCAGCCCTACGCGATGCGACGTCCGTGTSCCCTCGGCTTGGACAGCAGCTCGGAGATGTCAAGGAGCAGCTGGAGAGGCAAGTGGAGCTACGCGACTCTGCCGTGTTTATCTTGGTGCTCTGGAGCTGTCTGAGATTTTCCGGAGTGTTCCCTCACACCAAGGAGAGGAAAGCAGCCATTCACATTGAAATAAAGCAGAGAATTAGAGCAGAAATAAATATTTTAGTCTAACGGTAAGTTATGCTTAGCGAGGAGACTCGCACGGGTTGAACAGGAGACCATTAATGCAGAGCAGAGATGTTTTCAGGTTGGGGGGAGCTTTGACATTAATAGGAGGGAATTCTATTTTTTACACATAACAGTGTCTACCAAGACAGAGAATAATAAGAAAAATCAAAGTCTCCCAAGTTATCTTCAATATCTTGTGAGTTTTTGAAGCAGAARAATGTCAGTTTGTTTCTTACAATTCACGGGGAATGCAAAGAAGCAGATGGTTCAGCCCTTAGCACCAGCTATAATAACACATGAATCAAAGTTCAGTTAAATAGAATCCTTAATGAAATCAGTATACAGGCGGAAAGCAAGGGTCTAGCATTCAACATGTTGAGCCAATTGCTTGCTGGCTTATGGAAGGCTCCTGGAGGCTCCATTAATGGAGAGGGAGTGGAAGATCTCCACTGAAGCTTCCAAAGCGCCCGTTTTTAGGGATCTCAAACCACTGAGTTGCAACTTTTGAACCTTCGTGGCAGGAGAAGCGAGCCCTGGCCTCCTGCTACTCGGGTCAGCCTGGCAACGGGACCCTGCACAGTCACGGGCTCCTTCAGCTGCCACCTTGGGTATCTATTTCCACGGGGTGCTAATTTTCCATCCTGATTTTCTCCTTTTTCTTCCCAAAAGTTCCAGATAGAATCTGTTGTCTCCACAAGTCAAAATTAGTAAGTAATTTCTCCTGCCTTGCCACTTCTCCAGGAATTGCTCAGAGCCCCAGCAATTGTCCACTTGCTCCTTGATGCCAAGTCCCACTGGAATCCTGCTGGGAGTTAGATGAACTCTGAAGACACAAATTTGGCACATGAAAACATATTCTTAAGAGCATATTAAAAACATAAAAGGAAATAGAAATCATCACTTATTTTTTTTTTCTTTCAGAAGGASGTAATAGCCACTGAAAATAGAAAAATGCTTTTGGAAATAGAATCTTGTCAGATTTTCCAGTCCTGAGAAAGTAGAGGTTCCTGTTCAAAATTTTTCCCAGTTTGTGTAATACTTTTATTTCTCTACACACTCGGCTTCAGACACATTTCAAAGTAGTGACAGTCTCAAAAGGGGCCCCCCAAACAAGTCATTCCTGCCCAAAGTAATATCTGACAACAATACTAGCAGCTGGGTTGGCCAAGTGTATGTTTACCAGATGTTCGTTGCGTTGACACTTGCCAAAATGTATCCTGTAATTGAGACTTCTTACTCAGCTTACACTTTTTCCTGCCGTTTCCAGATTGCTTCCAAGAAATGACAGCCAAAAGGGGGATGTCACCAAGAAAAAGCCAGCAGGACCGTTATTTAGGCAGAGATTTAATAAGCTAGAGAAACATCTCTCTGTAGGTTTCTTACCTGAACTGCAGATATAAATAACACATGTTTCTATGGGTCCCTATTCTGCAGTGGAGTGGGGGACCAAGGCGGTTGTGGTAGCTTGATCACRGGGAAAGGACAGTGCTTGGCACGTGGAACCATCTCAGAAAGAAATGAGAGAGAGTTGCATTATTTTCCACCCATCTTCTTAGTTAAACAGTAGCCGTGCAGCTTGTAATACAAAAATATTTGTATGAAGAATTTTCCCTACACTTGTTTTGAAAGGTCATCTAGTGCCCAGTGCTTTTTTTGAGACTAAAGTGTTTTCTTGCTGTCTGTCCTTTCTGTAAGGAAAGGAGGGAAAATAAAAAAGAAGAGATCCTGTTTTTCTAGCTGTGAGGAAACCAGACTCCGTCCTCAACCTTTTTCACAACATGGGATCAGAAATTACTTAAGCGCAGATTAGTTGAGAAGGAATAAATTAAAGCTAAATGCTCYGCATAGATAATAAATAAAATAAATGGCCATGGTCCCAGATGAAATACTCCGATAAGTATTTCAGAAAGCTCATCTATTTGGCATTTGCTGCTGTGCTGCAGCTCCAAGGGAGATTCATTAGGTTGGAAACAATTCCCAGTCTCTGTTTACCTTTCTATCCTAATGATTAATCCTGTTCAAAATGCAGAACTTCTTTCCTAAGAAACTGCAATATTTTGCTTTTGGTGTTGTCCCTCTCTGGGAAGAGAAGCTGAAGAATGAGGGGTTTGTGCAAAGTGAAGCCTGAAGCTTTCGGGTTTCCAGGTGCCCAGCTGAGCTTCATATTTTATCGGTGCTGTAATTTAGCTGTGTTTTTGCCATGTCCCCATCTTGCCAACCCCGGCCTTCTGCGCAAGCTGCRTCTTTTTTAATGTGAAATGAAACCTATAGAAAATATTTCCCTCRTGACAAATAGGTTTTCTGAAAAAGAATGGGCGAGAGAGAATGCTTGCAGAAATCCCAATTTAAGAAATAACAAATAAATAAATGGGAAAAGGGCTGTTTTACTCAGCCATCTGTATAAATCCTATGAATAACAGCTATCAGTGTGCTACACGCAGCAGGGTATGTGCTGAAACACAAAGGTGTGATTTTGGTTAATTAAGTGATTTTGTTGTTGTTGTGCCTGTAATTATTTGTATGTATTATTTGTATGTGGATGTTTATCCGAAAATCCCTTCCTAGCCATATCTGATGACTCCAAGATAAGAGAAGCCCCAAAGCTGCTTGTTTCCTAAAGCAGATGCCTAAAGTTATGCCCAGAATTGTATTCTCATCCTCAGGTTGAGAATGAAAACAAGGTTTTCAACTGGATTTGTGGAACTGTGTTAAAGAGCCGTGATCTGTCCATTTTACTAACAATTTCAGGAAACATCCTACAGAAATAAACAGCAGGCTGTGATCCTGCTTCCTCCTCCTCCTCCTTCTGGAATGTTTTAGTTCTTTAGGTGGCCACAAGTGAGAAATGGGCTACTTTTAATACATATACAAATGTCAATGTGTGTGTGTGTATGTGCATATACATAAGTGTATTTATATATATGTGTATGTATATATATATAAGGAAAAAATTCTTCTTAAAAGACATTCATTTCACACTGGCGTTCCATGTCCCAACTGGAGCATGACGCTCCCCGCTCCGTTCCCACACGGAACGGAGGGTTGTTATATTAATAGGCTATAGGTTATTATATTAATAACCTCCCCTGTGCATCCGTGGCTACGTGGGTTTCATGGAGCACACGGATGGGCCGAGCGGGGAGAACGGACACCGCACCGAGCAGCGATCGAGTTTGCTTTGGCTCGGGGTCTGCTGTCAGGATTTCCCAGCCAGCTGTGGCCAAGAATCAGGGAGATGAGTCTTGATTTAGCCAATTTAATTGATTAAATTTAATTTACAGAATTAGAATGAACACGCTCAATTCCAAAATTTCCAAGCTATGATATCAATATAAGCTGATATCAGAATTAAGGTTTTATGTGTCAGGTATGTTTTTTTTGGTAGGGAGCCAGATAATTCCCAAGAGCTACTTATCAAAAGGGCCTAAACGTAAACTTTTGAGCGTGTAAACTATGAAAAATATTTTAAATATGAATATACAAGGTCAAGCAAAATCAACGGGGCAGCTGGGGCAGCACAATGATCAAAGACCATCCGCAGTATCCCAAGAACTAATTTGGACTGTTTCTAGTACTGAGGGGAGAAGAAACTAAACGCCAGGGCAGAACAAAACCCATAAGCTATGGTTATTTCGGAGGCATCCCCTTGGGAATGCCTGGGAAAGATCAGCGCTCTCAGGAACATATGGAAATAGCCATTTCCCACATGGCCTACGAGACCCGTTTCAGTACCTCACACATACGCACGGTGTGGGTTAATTAGCTTAACGAACCTGGCGTAATGAGAGTAAGTTGGTTGGAAGGCAAGCGGGAAAACAGTAGGAGCGGGAGCRGGCGGCTTGCGCGGGCGGGAGATTCCTGCAGCCATCCAGAGGGGAAAACAGCCTTCCCGGCCAAGGGGATGCGGGATCAGCTGCCGTTAACTCTTGCCTGGCTCCCCTTCGCAGCTCCGCTCGGCTCCCTGCCGTGCTGCTGTGCAAAGAGCAGAGCATTTTGTGCGTCCTGTTGGAATTTCAATTTATTTAACTTTCCCCCTATTTATAACCTCTTTTCTGACCTGAATTTCCTAAGTTAGAATGATGTTGAAATTAATCCAAAAAGCTTTTCCTTTAATACGCCTATATTTCCATCTGTAAAGTCAGAATCCTTTTTTTTTTTTTACATATATATATATACATTTAATCCTCTAAAAGCATCTTTAATAGCAATTCCAGAGGTTGCTGCGCTTTCCTTTTTAAAATACTCAGACTGGAAACTCCATTTTTTTGAGCTTCGATGATGAATGCCCTTATAAATTGCCAAACAGCGTTTTTCTAATCCATGTAAAATAATCACATGTAGACAGCTGCATTGAGCAATATGAAGGCAAAGCATTAAATATTTTCACCTATTACTTTCTCAGCTCACATAATGAAAAGAGCAGGTTATTGTGTACAGTTCATATGCAGTATTTGCAGATGTTGATCTCCAAGAAAAACTAGCAACGTTAGTGWGAAAATACAAGTTAAAAGTAAGCAAAGGATTTGGTCATGTTGGGCAGTTGCTAGAGCTTTTCATCACTTTGAATAGTTTCTAAGGTTTATAAAATAATCTGGTTTTAATAGGACGCTTTGTACTGCTGCACGAGTAGCAGCTTTTGGTTGAAAAGGTGGTATGAAAAAAATTGTTTAAATGACTAAAATGTTTATTTTAATCTCTTTTTTTTKKWKGGGGRGGGCAGGGAGTGGCACCTATGTATTGATACATAGGCAATATACATCATAGAATATTCTTGCATTTTTTCAGAAGCTGGGAGTCTCAGCCCACTTTCTGAACCCCTTAGCTGGTGTCAACTGGTGTCTTGTTCATCAGGATCTTAAGCTCTGAAGGCAGCAGTGCAGTGTGGAGAGAACCCGGATTTTTCCATGTGTAGCTGGAAGAACATGTGCTCCCTGCAAATAAAGATGGGGAAAAAGGGAATAAAAGAAAATAATATTTTTTTTCCAGTTTCGGCATATGCGCTTCCAAAGTCATCAAGTAAGAGAGAGCGGCGAAGAAAATGGAAACAAAATAGAGCTAACTAATAGACAACAGTGGCTTATTTCTTTTATTCTTTCCTTTTGGAGGCTTTAGACCTTGCTGTGGTAAACAGAAAGCAAAGATTTCCTGGAATATCTTTGATTTGCCTGGGCATCTAATTTAATAAAAAAGCCAGGCGAAGCCTAAGCAAGCCCAGCTGCCTTCCTCAAAGCTCACAAGCAGAACCAGCCATCTACCGCCCTAATAGGCTACAAGGAGTTCATTTTAAAACATTTTTTATTGTTGTAGCCCCTTAGCGCAGGGTTGTTTCGATGAACGTTGACGTTTTTGTATCGTTTGGCACTAGGAATCTTCCAAGTGGCTCCCTTGGACTTGCCTGTGTGTGTATATGAGTGTATATGTTATGGATAGGAAGCATCTGTGTTCTGGTAGTGCAAACCTGAGCTTAATTACTGTAATAATTTAATAATCCGGTCCTGTAATGACGAGTTGGAGACTATGGTTATAATAAAATGTGGGTTTAATCAGAAGTGAAGAAAACCAGATTTTATGTTGCCTCAGATTTGGAGGTGGTGTATACTCCCAACAACCCACTTAAGCCGGGGAGGATTTRGCTTGTGGAAAAAGAAGCCAGAAAAATAAGTTTTTGTTATAAAATTAACAGTATTAAAACACGTGAATGTTACCCATAACTACTATATATATATTTTTTGGCGTTTTCCAGGCTTCCTGCTCTTGGAAGAAGTGGAGCTCGTGGGGAGAAGCAAGGGACAGAGGTGGCCGCCGCCAGGTGACTCTCCCTGTGCGATGGTGGCACTTAACAAACTTATGGAGCAAAGTAAGGCATGGTCTGACATAAGAGAACTTCTCTTTTTTTGCTTGTTTTYCTGTTTAATCCCTGCACTTTTTTTTTTCTTCTTTTAATAATTGCTGTATACTCCTTGCTCCCAGCTTCCGAAATGGTCTTTCCATTAGTTTTACTGGGTCCCTACAAAACCCTAGGAGAATTGCTCAGATCGCCATGAAGAGCATATTCTGTTAAGGTCTTTAAATGAAGGATAAGAGGTGTACTTTGGTGGGAGGGCTACCTGAAGAAGAATCTCTTGCTAATATCCATACTAGTACTTTATTGATATATATATATATTTTAGCAGGCATGGYGGTGATGGATTTATGGATGGATTTGATGGTCTTTTCCAAACATAACAATTATATAAATTTTATTTATTTATTTTATATATATATATTGTTTATTTGTTTATGGACAGTAAGAGGTATCAGTGGGAGTTCACTGTATTTGTGAGCCTCCTCCAGTTCCACCACCCCTCTGCTCATCTCGGGTTTGTATGGTCTTCGTCTYGACGTGAGAATTTAACCACTTGTCCCATAGGGATCCTACCATATGCACGTATCTTCTGGTGGTTCGAATGCCTTTTCCGAAGCTGGAAAATTCATTTTCCACCTTGCTGTGTGCTTTAGCAGTCTAGCGTGACGGGGAAACTCAAGCTCTGCCTTGTGTGAGCAGGGAGACGGGAGCTCGGGTTGCGGAAAGTGGCTCTGCCTTGGCGATTTGGCTGGCGGGGCAGGGAGCAAGCTTGCTGCTAACTAAATAATAAAGAGGTTGATTATGGGGGTCCCATCAAACAATAGACAGTACACTGCTCAAACGACTTGGTATATAAAAGGAGGGTTTCTAATTTCTCAAAAAAAAAAAAAGAATTGAATGCATTTAAAGAGGGGACATGGAGGAATGCCATAGTGGCAGCATAGATGGGACATGTAAACCTGCATATCTGGATGCTTGTTTGAGATTAAGTCTAAACAAAAGGCTATAAAAGGTTGTTATCTAAGAAAACCCATCCGAGACACGTCAAAATAYCCCTGTGCATGGTTTATAGCCGAGACGTTTTCCCTGCAGCGTTACCTGTCATGCTGGGGCGGTGGGCAGTGCGGGAGCAAGCCGGGCGCCGGGCAAGGCGAGCTCTTCCTGCAGCCCTGCCCAGCCCGGCACCGCACCCCGGGCGCCAGGCTGCACCCCTCTGCAACGAAGCCTTATCTGAGCGTCAGAATCATAAAACATCATTTACCTGTCAAAAWAAGTACCAAGGTATGTCCACATAATTTTAGAGCTGTCCCGAATATAAGTGTTGGTCTCCGTGTCACTTACCAGAGCAAAATAAGCTCTCCCCTGTGCCATTCTGTGCCGATGCCAAGTCATTTAGCAAGGGGCTTGCAGCAGCTGACCAAAATCAAGAGCAGTTCGCTTCCTCAGCCGTTGAATTACTCACCCAAAAAGCCTAATCACATAACAGCTTAAGACTGAATTTATTAGCTCCTGATATACTTGCTGGAGAGTCCCTTTGGGTCTCTTTCAGTACATCCTATTTGGTGCAATACTGTGTATCAGACTGATATTGCTTTACTTGGCACTGCATATCAGGTAGCCACTTACATATTCCAGGTAGAATTCCTTCYATTGACTGAGGATTTTATCATATGGATGAAGCTTATTTGAGCCTTCTGAACCCTTTGCCCATTTCCACTACTTTTTAAAAAATTTTTTTTTACTGTATAGTTTAAGGAAAGAGATTACTGTTTGCTTTCCACTCTGTTCCAGTTGGTAGCTGCTATGTCAAGGTGTTGGGTTTTGCTTTTCTTGTAAGGCTCCAGCTTTGCTGCACAAGTATTTTGGAGCTCTCCTCTCCTGTGCTCACATTTCACAGCGCCCTTGCTTTCTCAGAACTGCACTTTTTCCATTTCTGGGCATTCCTGCACTATCCTTAGTGTAAACAGTTTACATATGGCTAGATTTTGTCTTCTCCTTCGAAGAGCTCTGCAGCATATGTCAGTTGTTCTTTACAATCAGATTTGGTCTTTATTTTCTGTGCCAACAGTGCATTCTAATAGAGCTAACAACAAAATGAAGCCYCCCATATGATTATTGGTTGAACTTTCCTTCTTTTTTCATTTTTTTTCCTTCAAAAATGAACTGAAACTCTTTCCAAATTCATTTTTTTTTTTGTATAACTGGCGTGTGAGTGTGTAACTGGAGAGATAACAGTGTTCAAACACGCCTCCGTGCAGCTTTGGGCATCAGTACTCGTGATGTTTGTCATGGCTGCAGACCTGCTCTGTGAGGAGTTTATGGTAGAGTTTGATCTGTTGCTTATGCTCCTGATAGGAGAGCTGCAGAGTATGGCTGTCTTTAAACAGGCCATCCCGTGTATGTGGTTGCATAGATACATCCGAGTTTCATAAATGCCCACAAAATTCTAAAAAGTCAAACAATAAATGTTGGAGAGGGAAGCTTTGGTCCATATTTTCCCTTACCTGTTAATCCAGACTAGGAATCCAAATTCCACCACCCCAGCTTGAAGATAAGGTGCATCAACAACATCTACATGGATGGTGAGGTGCAGGAGGAGTGAAAATAACCATGCTTTTTCTGACCATTTTTACTCATTTTGAAGGGGAGACACTTTGATACACTGGGTTATTTTTTCTCCTTGTGTCCTCATAGCGACGTGCAGAGCATCCTCATGCAATGGTGTAGCAAATCTTAAAGAAAAACTTATTAAAACACACGGCAAACACTGCCTGGGTAGCAACATCTTCACTTAGGGCAAATAGTTTCCATACACCTATGTAATTTTCACATCTGTTTGGTTACCAAAGTCTAAGTGAGGAATTGCACCGTGCCCAGGTGAAAGACAGTGTCACCCAAGACAGGAATTGCCTCGGCACCCTGAACCCTCCAAACTAACATTTGAGCTAACTGTAAGTCTAGCTGCACTCTGCGTCAGCTTTTCCTATTCTTCTACTTTACACAGCAGTGCTCATAAATAAATATGATCAAAACTCGAAGGATTTTCTTTTTTTTTTTTTYYTTTTTTTTCCCCCCTCAGCATGGATTTCCCTTCTTCATTTTATGAAGAGTTTAGAAACAGATATTTTTCCTTTCAGCTTACCAAGGGATTAATAACATAAAACTTGGCAAGGAAATCACTGTCTGCAAACTGGAGCTAATAATACTTGATGTAATCCAGATACAAGAGTTTCTTGTGCAATCTCTACCTTTGGCAGCAGAGGGAATATAAGAACAGTTTAGGGGCCAGTGCAAATGAAGAGGAAGCAACTCCATTTATATATAGGCATGAAGGAATGTCTTTCTCCTCTGCCCAAGCAAGGTATATTTAACGCTGAGAAAATAGAAATTAAAAATAGTTCCAGTTCTGGAAAGAAAAAAAATCCACTTGAAAGAACATGAAATTTGGGTTGAGGCTGGGTTTTTTTTTTTTTTTTTTTTTTTGCTGATGCCTTCCAAATGTATGTTTGTTCTGGCCTGAGCTGTTTGACGATGCTGGTGGATGCCAAGAGCCGAAGGCAAATGAAGGCAGCAGCGTTGGAGTGCGGCTGGAGCGGGGAAAGCCCCGTGGAGGCAGCCGAAACGTCGAGGTCGGCTCCGTCCGCAGGGAGGCCGGGAGAGGAAGGTGTCGCGGCGCCTTGTGCCATCTACCACCTTCTCAGTGTAAGCAACGGAGATATTTTCCTGATGCTCTCCTCCAGAGYGCTTCCCTTGGGCTTTTTTTTGCACTGAGGTTTCTGCACTTTCTGCCTAAGTCTGAGCTATAGCATCATTTGATGCAAGAAGATCAAATTTTATAATATATCATTGGTTTGTGTGAGCCAACAGCTGCAGAGTAGCAGTTTGCATCCTCTGGGGGAAACCAGAGCGTGCCCTTAGGTTTGGATGAAGCCCCTTTTTTTTTAGCAAATTGGGGGCTTTGCTAATAGAAAACACTTCTCTGCTGTCAGCTCGCACCGCCAGCCCGTGCACTGAGCCCGTGATCCCCCTCGCTCACGTGTCAAGTACCAAAAAAGAGCAACAGAGAGGGGAAAATCAGCCAGACCAAAACCAAGAAAAAAATCCTAATAATGAAAAGAAAGGGGGAACGTTCCAGTTCTGTCACCTAATAAAGCAGACGTATCGAAAAAGGAGAGAGGAGGTGCGCACGTTTTTACAGGCTTTGGGAGAATTTTGCTGTAATTTGCCAGCAGATCTGGTAGGTTCGATGTTCACAAACACTCAGCTGTCCCCCACAACCCACACTACGGGCGCCGCGTGATGTCCACCTTCCACGGAGGTTTTTGGTGCTCTCTTTAATAAACATTAACRGCCCCAGGGTATAAGGCCAGCTTTTGTACTGCCTTCAAATTATAGGCAGCGTGGTGTGCCCTTACATACTTTTGTTACTCCTTTCTACACAGAAATCAAACGTATTCCTCATGCTGTGGTGAAACAGAAATAAAAAAAATGCCCTTTATTACAGTCTGGCAGAAATAAATAGGAGTACGTTAGGTAGGATAAGCCCATGGATAATAGAATTTTTTAGGGATTTCACTGCTAAACACTGGATGTTGTTTGAAATTTCTATATTAATTCTCAATCATTATTGTATCCTGGATGTTACTGGAATTTGCTCTATCTAATTTCTTAATGTCTCTTCTGTTATGTTACAGTTTAACAAAAATAGCCTTAAAATGTACTTTTGCTTTTAGCTTACCTGGTAGAGCACTCACAAGTTTAGCAAGATGAAACATAGTTTATGCTTTATATTGGTTATGGTCTATAATACGCATATGTATATATACATGATTTTTTATATATATAGTTATTMAAAAAAAAAGGAATTTTAAGAGAATGGGATCTTTTCAGTGTGTGTTTTTAACCGTTTATGCAGAGAACTTTATACTGAGGAAACCTCTTGCAGAAGACCTCAGAAGGAGCTAAGCATTCCAATAAGGAAAAAGCTGCAGGGCTGATTATGGGCTAACCTTCCTCTGAACGTTATGTGTAGTGCAATAATCAGGGAAACATTTTAACCCATGTACATGCCATTTTAACCCACGTTTCCAGTGCCATTGTGCCTATCCTACTCAGACTCCATGTATTCCTTATGCAATTTGTATAGCCTGGCATCACAGAATTTCATACAGTTTTATTTTCCTCCCCCTTAAGTAACATTTCTCTAAGCTGTACCTATGGAAATAGCCCAGATGGAAGGATTTGTAGTCAGATCTTGAAAATATGGGATGAAGATTGCCACTGCACTTTTAATGCTGATGCTGAAAAGCCACATCAGCTACCGTGGTCCTCCTGGGACCCTGCGGGGTCTTCCGTGGAGGAGAGGAATGGATGCAAAATTGCTCTGCAAGGAAATAAGCCCAGGAAACTCTCAATTGTTTTCAATTGCAAATKGCCCTGAGGCCAGGATTAGCCTGATTGTGGTGGTCAGAGTTCATCCCATCATCTCATAAAACATAATCCTATAGCTGAGGCCCACGGCTGAGGGAGAAGACCCGGGATCTGCTCTGAGCTTTGAGTCACTTGTGTYTTCAGCCTCTCCCTTGCAGGACAACGGCCGAGCTCTTTCCTCTTGCTCTCACTTAGATAAAACAGCTAAAAAAGTGTAAAGATGAGGATGGGAGCAGAAACTGTCGAGTCTCTAAATCTCTCGGGTCCTTGGGATGCTTTTCTGTGGAAACCTGCATTTTGCTGGGAATGCTGCCTCTGGTCAACGGAGGCCGGAAAAGGGAAATTATACTGATAGAGCGCAGGAGAAGAACATTGTAGTATTATAACTAAAACAAGCACTTTTTGATTCGCTCCTGGCCTCTGGAAGCTGGAAACCAAGTCAGACACGCTGTTGAACGGAGCCATTTATAAAAGGCTGACACAGTAATAACTGTGTTGTGACTCTCCTCCAAAAATGACATCAATCTGCAGCCCGTGTTTAGGCACATGGCTTTAATCTGATTAGAGCAAGGAGCTGCCTTAGTGATGACTGTGCAGTATATCAGTTATTTGCAGCTCGTACTCTGAGGCTGAAACCATCTTGCTCGAGTCCCAGGGTGTTTAGGGTTCGGGGCTTTTTTCCTGTGAAATTTCTACAGGTCAATATCTTTAATAAATGCGTGCTTATTGCCAAGTGAAAGATGGTTTAGACATAATAATTTATGCAATAACAGAGGACGTCACAACAGAGACTGACAGACCTCTGGGCTGCCTGAAACAAAAAGCCAGTATTGTTGTTTTCAAAGGGTTGATTTTTATTATTATTATTATTATTATTGTTATTATTGTTATTGTTATTATTTTGTGGTCCTTGGCGAGGACATTTCATGGCTATGAAGAGCTATGGTTGCTGTCTTTGCTCTTCAGTCGTATGTTCACGTCTACTACGCTCATCCAAATTGCAAACAAAGAGCTGATTCCATGACATATACRTTTAAATCATGTGGATCTGCAGGCAGCTGAGACAGCACCACTCTGCCTTGAGATTGGAAGCTAGAAGGAAGAGAGAGAATAACTCAATGAGTTTATTTTACTTGCAAGTGACAAAGAGTAGCAGCTCCACTGGGAAAGAGTAATAAATTCTCCTGCAGTACTGCGATGTTGATGTCAGTCAAAAGCAGCTAGGAGGACAAGGCAGCCCTGGGAGCTCATCTCGCTAGATACGAAACAAGCCGAGAGCTGGCAATGTAAAGTCTATTTGCAGTCATCCACTTAGCTGCTGCTGGGGAAATATCCTCTAGAGCTTGGCAGCTGGCCCTGAGATGCTGTCCAAGTTTTAGGACAGAATTTACCACTGGAGTGAGGCTGCTTGCCAAATGGAGCAGCCCCTCCGCGCTGAGCTCAGACTTTCTGACGTCTCCCCCTTCTTCCTGTGCTTAGCTAAGAGCTGTTGCCGGCCCCGTGTTGAGGGACCCATTAGCTTGGAAGTTGAACAGGGAGAGCAGAACCCAAGTGCCCGTCCCAGGGCATCTCCGTGGACCTGGCTCCTTTGCACACACGGTAAGATCCTGGAGCAGCCCTTCCTGCAGCACCCAGAATACAAACTGACTCCTGTACCTTTAATATCAAAATTTTTGCCATCTATCATGCAAGGATATTGAAGCCACAGTATATTCTCTATAACCTTCTGCTGGTTCTCCCTTTCTTGCAGAACTGATCTGTCTGCGGAGGGACAGTGAGCTGAGACCAGCCATCCAGCCTCCTTGCTTCCTTCCGGATTGACACCCAAGTCCTTGGAGCATCCGCGGCTTCTGCAGCACCAAAGTGCAGCTGGGCCCCTGAATTCAGTTCAAACAAGCCAAAGGGACATGCTGGACTCAACACCTCCATTTTGCCTTGAGCCACGAGTTTTCACAGCTCGTGTGCAATTACCTGGCTTCGGCACAAGAAGTTTGCAGCGAAGCTGATMTAACTGCAGGTAAATGCACAGCAGGCGTTGAGCTGCTTCTGCAGCCAGGCAGATGTGCTCCATTCTCATGAGGAATAAGTTATCTCACAAGCTAAGAGCAAATTTAGGAATTTGCTGGCATATTTCTCCCAATATTCCAAGCAGAGATATGAGAGCCGGTGTGCAAATCCTGCTCCTCCTTGGCTGGGGCAGAAAGCACATGCCCTCCAGCCTGATCCTGAAAGGGGAGGCATCAGGGCTTTCTACGTGAAGTACTAATTCTGTAATTATGTGCAGAAAGGCAAGCGTATATCTGCACTTAGGCTTGCAGGACAAAAACCCCATCATGTTTTAGAAGTTTACCTTGACATACCTGTCTTGAGGTTGAAGTCTAATGGAGAAGAGCAAAACAAAGCAAGCTAAAATAAAGGATTTTCCAGCAAATTTCTTTATAATGCACCATGAAATGTCCTGTAGCTCACTTGCTCACTTCGGATGGCAGGCATTTGTAGAGCTAATGTAGGTTAAGATAACTTATTTTAAGTAAGAAGTTAAATTTGGCAGATAATACTAAACTGCAATTGCAAAGAAAAGGCCTTCAAGCGTGTTTACATTTCACACCTACCTCTGCACCTGACTACCCTTTCAGACACTGCTTGGAAAGGTCAATATGGAGAAGTTCTTCTGGACTGTTGTGAAACAGAAGAAATTTAGTGACTTTGAAATATAAATACAAATGAGGTCGCTGTGTTTTTTTTTTACTAGACATAGAAGCTATCTGACATAGTACTACAGCTGAAGAAGAACACTATTTTAGGAATATTGTGTCAGCTTCTGTTGGTGTAGTTAATGCTAGGAGTATGCTAAGTATGTCAAAGGGAATGGGCTTTGGAAATGATAAAATAAATAGTAGCCACCATAAAAAGGGTGCTGGAGGACGATGAAATAGAGAGTATCCCTTGACAGCTTCAACAGAAGGGCCCAAAGCTGTGACTGTCCACGGCTCCAGCAAAGATTTTGCCCACACAGCTACCACGGGCTTAGGCCAGCCCCGCTGTGCGAGMGCTCACTTAAGAAACGGTTGCGTAATTTAACCCCGGCTCCTCAAGGCCTAATAAACCCGGCCCAGGCCAGACCACAGCGGGCCCCCGTGGGGCTCGAGCGATGCGGTAGGTCCCAGCGGAGAGCCGCGAGCCGGGAGCTTTTCCAGGCACCGCCTCCGCCCTGGCAGGTTGGAGGCGATGCAGCTTCAGGATTTAGGGGACTCTTCCTGAATTTACCAATGTATTATCCATGACTACAGTCGAAAACAGCAACATTTCTGAACTGTTAGCCATCCATACCTTGTAAGCTTGTAGAAACCATGGAAACTYGCTTATTGCCTTTACAATTCGAAGGCAGGACAATAAAGGAAGTCCAATTTCTGTGACAGTCAAAGATACTTCATAATCTGTTTATCTGTCTACATATCAATATATATAACTTATATTTTTTCAAGCAGGAGGAACTGGCTCTTTCTGGTGCAAAGGTGTATGTTATCACGGAGACCAAGGAAGATAAAGGATCTTCCTGTTCTAGACCACAGTCCCTGCCCTAGAGGAGGAGAAATTTTTGACTATCCTGGAGGGACAAGTCATCACCATGAGAGGGAGACTGCTGTGAACTTCCCTAGCACGGAGKGGGAGCGTGGATGGATCTTGAAGCCCATTCACAGTGGGGTAATCATGCACTAGTCTGAGCTACTTCATCGTAGACTGAGAGAGAACCTGACCCCTGTGTGTTTTGCTTCCAAAAAAGGAGGGTATAGCAATGACTAAATACCCAGGATTTCTKAAGAATCACATTTAAGGAGACTGCCTCTCCACAATGAGTAATGTGGCTCCTTTTGCAGACATGTGGCTCGTTCTCCATATTTCATCTCATGGAACACGTAGCTTGTAACCATGCTGTGAAACAAGATGTTTGCCATTATGAACGCAATTTAGCCAGATTACATCAGATTTCTCTGGAAAAAAAAATGAAAATGAAAGCTAATAGAGCTAATATTTGAAAGGAAARGGATGTGCCGAAGTTTCGTCTCAGGAACAGGCCAGATGAGACGGGAGCACTAAGCAGTGGCTTGGACTGCAGCATCCGCATCCCGCCCACATGTCTGTGTGTTTCCTYACCGGCCACCTGCCCCAGGGATGCGCTGGGCACCCGGGTGAGAGCCCTGGGACTATCTGAAAAGGTCAGAAGGACCCAAGCCCCCTGAGTCTGCAAAGGGAGACTAGAAATCTCACAGGGAAGGCATCTGCTGTATCGCATCAGCTGGACTTGCTACAGAAACCCTAGAGGAGCCCCAGAGATTTGGCAATAAAAAAGGTGAGTAACACGCAGCCAAACACGTTAGAGCTGCAACACGATGCCTGGCCCAGAGAGAGGGGAAAGAGTCTGGGGGAAGATGCCTCGTTTTGTCAGACCCCTTCACCTCTCTCTGCATGACTGCTCAGCGATGGCTCGCTCCTCTTGAGCCTGGGAGAGCCTCAGGGTCCGGAAGGTTGGCGCTCTCCTCCTCCTCACGCTGGTGAAGCAGGCAGCCACAAACCAGAGGCTCGGTGTTCGGATGGTTCTAGCCACCAGCAGTAGTTGTGCCCACAGTAGTCAGCTCAGGGTGGACCTTTGCTTTCCAAACAAGTCCAAAYGCTGCATGAGAAGCATCCAAAGATCCAAACTGAAGGAGAAGATCCAAAATGAATGAAAACAGTGGTAGTACTTTATCCTACTTTCATAGCATGTAAGCTAGCTGATTGTTAGGCAAAAGAGTCATCCTAGCCAGCTGTTAAGGCATGTGTTAAGACTGAGCCCTAGAACTAAAGTCATCTGACTTGTTCAGTCCTGTTTTTGGTGTTGTCCCCTGCACTGTTTAAGTGAGCCCCAGAGACCCCGGAAACTCCATTTACCAAAGTAAATCCAGGGTAGTTCTCTTCCCTTCCGTAAAGTCACTTTAATACTGAATATTTTTTTTCCATAGCTTTATATTTTTTCTCCAAATGTGGTTAAAATGTAGAATAAAGGTGATGCTAAAAATTAATCTTTTTATCAATAATTTCATATCAAAAAAGTTTTCATAAGTGTCCTTAAGCCTGGTTGGCTTTAGTAGTACTTTTATGAGTGWCTTTTCACAGAAATATCTGAGCAAAGGTTCAGGTTATATTTTGTATATTTAGGTGTAACAGTATTATATCAGTCATCACAAAGCTCTTTGCAGGTCATCAAAAAGAAATAACGAATTACTGAGCAATGAAATAGGTTTGTTCTTCTAGCATCCAGAAGCATCTTCGTAATTAAATCACATTTAATTAATTGCATGTATAGGAAAAAAAAAATCCTTCCTTTGCAAAAATGAGAACTACAGACACAAATAGCAGATGATTTTGTGTTATACTTTGGACAGACCTAATGGAGAAAACATTATGTAGCAAATTTGTGCTTGGTTTCTTTTTTCTTTTTTTTTTTTTTTTTTTTTTTTTTGTAATAATAAGGGAGTCAGTGTTAGGATCATGGCTTGACTGATCAAACAAGAGCGACTGGAAAAATTTTTTGGCAAGATTACTCTAGAAACTTGGCCTGTGTACAGTGAAAATACACTACAGATGTATAAATTATGCAGGTTGGGACAGTGCTGGTCAGAACCTTTCATAGTGGAGTCATGTGGGAAAGAAAGTCTAGACGCCGCAGATTAACTTACTTTGTCTAAAATCATGCAATCTAGAAAATGCCTAAAACCACATCTGCACAAGCACACACAGAATTTTGTAACCAATTACCTTGACTAGATTTTCAAAGAGAGCACAACCAAAGGATTTTAGCCACTTGGCTCTATTGGTAAAGCTTACATATAATCTTAGTTTCAGCATTAGTTATAGCTTGCGTTTTAAGCAAGCAACAAATTAAGCCAACCAAGTGGGCAAAAAGAACCCCCTATATTTTGACAGAGAAAGTAGCTTGCAATTGAGTAGATCTTGCTAAGTTTCTCCCAGACTCTTTTCTTTCTGTCCGTGCTATTTGTGACCCTAGGAAAAAATTTACCTGGGCAGCCAAGAAGTGAATCACGTTTGGACTTTGCTGAAGAGCAGCACGGACAGCACTTCTGAAACAGCTTGGTCAGCAGCCAGCCCRAGAGTACTACGGATGGGAACGATGCCAGTATTAGCTGTATTACAATGCAGCTATTTAGGAGGACTGGAAGAGTTTTTCCAGGTACCATCTGTTTGTTGAGGATCAAGCTCACTCTCCTGCCCCTTATGTGCACATGCTCCACTGCCATGCTCAACACGGCTCGCACTCTGACAGCTTTGCATGTTGAAGTCAGACCTTTCTTGGTGGTCTCGTCTCGCTTCTCGCAACCAGCAGTGGTGTTTCCCACTGCTATTTCTCCTTTCCAAAGCTGTTTGATTCCTTCTGTCCCATGAAGTGGCACCTGCTGTGCTGCAACATCTTGAAGTAAGATTAAAGATAGGAGATTAGTAGCCCAGGAGAAGCAGTTGTCTACTTCTGTCCAGGGTAAGGTAGTCGTTCWCCTTTCTGCTCAAGGCCACATTGTTCCTGCACCCATGGGCGACCTTCTTGAGTATGTCTGGGAAGAGCTGTCCGTATCGTCCCACTGGCAGCTGTCTGGATATTGCTSTTCACTTCAGAAGAGATAGTTCTGTGCAAACTCAGGAGCTCCCTCAGGTATGTACAAAACCTAAAATAAGTGACTTATGAATTGTGACAGCTATGGAAGTAAGGAAAACAGGCTGATACTGCCATCAGTTTAATTGGCCACTGTAAGCTGTGGCCAATTAATATATATAAATAATAGATCTTCAGCTGTGTGTGATATATAAATAATAGATCTTCAGCTGTGGTAAGGCATATTTAGGCTCAGTGTGGTTTCCTCATGAAACTAGCCTAGAAAATAAATGCAGGATGTTACTGGGAAAAGTCTTTAAACGTTGGGAAAGAGCCCTAGTGTTTAGGTTGAAGCACTGAAAGCCCTGAAATGAAATGGTTCTTCAAGCAGAAATGAAACATTTGTTAGACRGATTTGCACAGAAAATATTGAATAGTTACTTTTTGATTCTAGCTCGATAGAAGCATGRAGAAATTAGCTTGCAAAGTATCTTTAAGTGCCCAGTTTGAGACAATTTAGGATCTGCATTTACAGCTGTCTTCMAGATGAAGTCCAGGTCTTCAAGTCAAGCTGATGGTAAATAAGCAGCACCCAGTTTGTTATCTGTTGTATCTGGTTAATGCCCGTGTCGCCCTGGTCTCTCCATCCACCTCGGCAGAGCTGCTCCTCTTTGGAGCACCGYGAGCAGCCAGAGCTGTTCTGTGCTTGTCCGGTCCTGGCCTTGTTCCCTGCTCCTCAGAAAGAGCCTGATGAGCTCAGCAGGAACCGGGACCACAGTCTTCATCAGCCCTATGGCTCTTGGAAAGCAGCCCCATGGCATGGGGTGGGGGGCAAGCATAGCATGTAATTCCTTTCATAAGCTGCTTAGTCTTCCTTTCCACGTTATTTAAGTCTTTGGCCTGCAGAGCTTTCTCTAGGAGGATGGTCCAGAACTTTTCATCTTCGATGGCTTGTTTCCATCCGGTTTATATCTCTGCTATATGTGTGTGTGCATATGGTTGTTTAGCTTAAATGGCCCTCGTGTCCCTAATGTCCAGCTCATAGTGTGTTTATGGAAAGGAGCCATGTGGCTTCCCAGGCTTTATTTTACTAGATTTAATGCGACTAGTGTCTTCCAGTCTACCCCATAAGATGGAGTTTTCTGTTCCATTTTTGCCTGAAATCATTTTTCTTTAATGGAAATTTCTAGAGAAAGTGCCCTTAATCCTTTAACAATCTCACGAAAGCTTCGTTGTTTCTGTCCAAAATACCTTGGTTGAAACATGAGGCTTCAATGATTCTTCCACAGCTGCCTTACAGTGGTTTAGTTGTCCCGTGATCAGCTAATATCCAAACCTTTTTCTCCTCTTCTTCCATTTCCATGGACTACGTTCCAAGCTCAAGGCAGAAATTCTTGCTCTCAGCTCCAGAGTAACTGGTTTTGCCAAATTTCATCCTGATTCTATTTCAGTGAGTAAGTGATAAATTCCTCCTCATCCTTCTTATATTGAGGCCTCCGAGTTTTAGGTCTCCTCTGTATGTCATTAATATTCTCCAGCTTTTGGGGCCAAAATCAGTAAGGAAAATATTAAATGATGCTAGTTCCAAGAGCATGGAGTACTTGAGGAACTCCCTGAATTATTATATGCAGGGTATTCTCATTCTGTTGCAGCAGCAGCACTTGTGGATCTGCTATTCCCCTTAGCAACACTTAGGAATTTCTAGAGAGAGACCTGCCTTCAGTTATATAAGGTTTGCTGTTGAATGCAGTGTAAATAAGGTTTTATCTCTAAAATCATAAATAGAAGTTTCCTTAAAATAATGACTAATAATATCCTAATGATTCAGTATTTTTTTTCCTAAGGTGATCGAGACTGTGTAACTATATTGAACATATTTAAAAGCAAAACCTGCTGTCYTTGTAAGTTTGCATAGCTCCTGCACTGCTTAATCTTTTTGCTGTAAATCTTAAAACTTCTCCTGTTTTCCAGCTCTGCACAAGCTCTGCAAGAAGTTTGAGAAGGGTTGTGAAAAATGACAATGTTTGGGTAAGGGCAGCTGATTTGAACCTACATTTTGTGGCCAGTTGTACAAAATACATCAAATCATAGATGTACTTTATGGTATCAAAGATGTGCATCAGTCTAGCTAAGGAGTCTCTGCGCCAGATAAGTCTAGCACCAAATCTGAAATGTTACTTCTTTCAGGAATGTAATAATTTTGGAGCTGTTTCATTCAATTTAATTCCAAAGGATGAACTGCCCTTAATACTCCTTTCATTCCAAATCGCTATTTTAATTTTGGTTAAAGCTTTGGGTTTGGACAAGCTGGTATTAGATGTGAATCTGCATCCAAGCTTGTGTTTTCCAATGATGCAGATTGCTTTGAAGGCAACTAATACTAAGCACACTGGGGATCACGGGGTAGTCATATTACTGGCACCAAAAATGCATTTGTAAACCACAAATCTTGGTATTGCAGCCCATCTGACTCATGGTATAATATTTTAGATGACTATTAGACAGTAATCAAGGAGCCAACTATAGAGTAGCAGTCTATACCTGAGACATCTAATCACATTTGATAGTCAAGTAAGTTGGTCTGACTGCTATGCTTATCTGTTTGTTTAAGGCAGCACATTGGGTGTAATTTGCACTCATTTAAGCACTTAGATTTGTAAGATAACATTTTTTTCTAAACATTTTTCTTTCTTTCTTTTTACTCCAGCTGTATGAAGAAAACTAGCAAAAAAAGCCAAGAAAAAAACCAGAAACCATCTGTATTTCATAAGCAGAATTTTCCAGGGCTCTTATGGAATATCACAAAAGCCCCAAGCAAGCCCKAATTCTCCTCAGGTTAGAAATATTAGAAATGGAAAACAGAAGTAACTGAGAAGCATGTGCATTTAGTTCAGCTCTAATCCAAACAYGGTGTAAACTAATGATATCGGTCTACCAGACATGAGATAATCCAAAGACTTTCACCATTTACAGCAGTGAGCAGGATTTGGGAAACCACTGGTTTGTGTGAACATTGGACTCCCAGCCCAGGTGCGAGCTTGCAGGAAACTCTGTTTTCCKTAGGTTTAGCCCGAATCAAAGCAAACCCAATCCGAATCTCTTCTAGCAAAGCAGCTCTTTGGCTGTTCCCTGGAATCCTTACTCTCTTCCATTTTGTTGCAAATATGTAATAGTCAGGCGTGATGCTCAGCACTTCAGGCTCCGTGAACCCATCTTTTATTGGGTATTTTTGGCCAGTTCTGTTGCCGCGCTCCTCTTTGTGTCTGAATTCCTGGCGGAGTTGCTTTATGGCTAGCATAGCCCGGGACATTTTAACTCGGATAATGTATTTGAATTACAGGTACGTCCAGCAGACTCAGCCGCGTCCACCGGCTCGTTCATTTGGCGAGGCGCGAGCGCGGCGCTGGAGACGGCCGCTGTCCCGGGGCGCGGGGACCCCCGCGCTCTCCCTTGGAGATGCAGCTCAGCCCGTATGGTTTCCTCATGCCTTCCCCCTCCTAAGCTCACGTTTTGCATGAGCTCATGAGTTCCACCAGCGTGAGGTAAGCGGRGTCTTTCACGACGTGTTTCTGCAGCCGCTGCCTCGGTAGGAGCTGGGAAGCRCCTACGAGCTCTTGCAGGATAAAATACACTTGCTCAAGGGTCCTGCAGCYGTACCCAAGCCCACTGCTGTAGCCAGTGCCACGATTTTTTGCAATACTTTGTCTTTGGGTGACTTGCAGGGTGATAAGTGTCTTCCCGAAAATAGGTCTACAGATTCAAGCCAGGCACACACATAAAGGCCAGCAACTAGGCTACATTATTTATTTTAATGGCAGCATGAAAATACCCTGATTTTTAGCACGTGGCCTCTGCTTTCTCTCTCCTTCATTGCCATTTTGTAGGTAGCTGTGAAAGAGAGACGAAAGGACTAGATTCCACTGCCACTTGGTGCATAGTGACCAGTCCTAACATTTTAGAAAATGCAGGCAGCTGCTAGTAAGGACTTTACACACATGGAAACCTTTCTCAGATCAGATCTGCCTAAAGCTAATGTAACACAGGAAGTGTTTTTACAGCGTGAAGGGTTGCCACAAAATTGCTAATCTATATTAAAACCTTTACCATCTTCAAGACAATATTTTCTTTCTGGCTGGCTTTTCTTAGAGCAAGCAGCTTAGCCCTGGAATGTTAAAAACACAGTGCATGCAGTTTAGGTTCGAGCCTGGGATGGGAGTTAATTAGCTCCAGAAGAAACCATTCATACTGGATAATTGCTCCAATCTGAAGGCAGAATCAGTGCCTTCGGAATCAGGCGAACCATAGCCAATCTCATACTCCAGCTAAAGAACAACAGAAATATTAATGTAGTTAATTAATGTAGTTTTGCACTTACRGAAACTTGGCCTTTCTCTTTGGGATGTTTTTGGCTAAGGGTGTGTGCTTGCTGCCTTTTTTTTTCTCCTTAGGAAGGAATGGCTTGTTATTTATTAGTGAGTGAAACAGCAAGTGCTATTAATACTGTAGTGCTGACAGAGAAAGCATTTTCCCAGTTTGCTGTTCTTTTTTCTCTTCCCTTTGAAACGCTTGTTCTCCCTCTATAAACAGATGCAAACAGAGCAAACGTTTCCTGCAAAATAAGGCAATTGATACCAAGCAGCTACAGTGGGATCAYGCTGTCAATGTGCTGTGCGTCTGCACAACGGGAAGCAAGAAAAAAAATGCACCAAGAAGAGTATTTTCTGTGTAAAGGTCCTTCCTTGCACCCAATTTTATTCACTGTTATGTAGTATAAAGCTGGCATAAGTCCAGTTGAAGGGACAAATTGATAGTCTGGAAAGTTTTCTGGCAGCTCTGTCCACAGCCATGGCACGTAGCGGTAGTTTGGAGCTGAGACTCTTGAGTTAGGAGCTGCAAAGCCCTTCTGTGAGGCCCAGTTTCAGCAGTGCTGCTCCTTCTGTGCAGGCAACAGAGTCACAGTGTGGGGCTGGATCCCTCACTCTTCACCCACTGAAACGGGTGGGATTTGTGAATCTTAGAGCAAACACGGGCACGGGGGATGCCAACGTGGAAGACCCTCCTGGGCAAAGCAGACGGTGCGCGCCAGACCCCAGGGCAGGCTGGGTTTGTGTCCCTTGAACAGCTGAGCTTCCAAGGGAAAAGGTTTTGCAATCCCCAGCTAGCCAAGCTGCCACGGCTGAGTCAGAGGGATGCGCTGGGAAACCTGGACGAGAGCATTTCTCATTGCTGCAAGGAGAAGGATGGGATCCCAACTTGGCATCTTTATTTGATTTGTGTGCTGGACCTCTCCTTCCCAGTTCATGCTTTAAACTCCAGAGTCTGTTGCCTAGAGGGCTTTTTCTTCCCCGCCTCTGGTATGCAAAATAAAGGCAAATAATCTAGTCTTTATTCCTTCAGTTTATCCTTGCCTCTTTTCCCAGGAGCACTTGGAGGTGTGAAAAGAGGCTCGCTGCAGTTGGACAAATATAGGCATGAGAGCAGCTGCAGGAAACAACTGAGCCTAGACTGCTATGGGGAAACACTACTGGTAAAGTAAACGTGTGAGGCTGCAGTGAATTATGTTTTGCAGCCAGAACTCTACAGGTTTCTACCTTGGCCATGTGGACATGAAGCCACAGCACTGCAGCTCAAAGCATTGGCCAGGGGCAAGAAATGTAAGAAAATCATTAAAGGGGGAATACTTTGGACTACACTGTCAAACATGTAGTTTCCTAAAAGAGAAAAGCAACCTATGAAATGAAAGAGAAGCAGAAGGGTCCTCATCCACTGGAGAAACAAAGCAAAGGTTGAGAAAAAGAAGTAAGGTTTTCTGAAGGCTATCTAAAAAACAACTGTTTTGTAACAGTTATAAAATTGTTTAGTATACACATTCTTCTGGGCAAAGTCTGTCATGTTTTGCATCCTGTTTCCCCAGAGCGTCTTGCTGCAGGGTCTTAGCCACAAGCAGAGCTCGCCAGGGAAAAGTGAGTAAGAAATGCCACAGGAAACGGTACACCAGGCTATTTTTTCACATTTCATGAGAAGCCTCATTATTTAACTGTACAGGATTATGCTGAAAGGAAGACATCRTAAGCTATTGTCTTCACAATTGCTAAGGATCCATACTGATCCATACATCCAAGCGGAATTTACTGGAGAAATAATCTTGCTTGGCTTCCTCAGCAGCGTTATTGGAAAAAAAAAGCTCTGGGGTTTTGACTGGAAGGGTTTTGGAGGTTTCAGGTTGTAAATGGCATGCTTCTGGGCCAGGCACTTCTGTGGGAATTTTCTTCTTGGGTTCCTGGGAGCAGGTTGGACACGGCATTTTTGGCAACGCTAACCTAAGCATAGCTGTGGCAGGGGATGCACCTGCTGGAACGGCGGCTCGCTAAATATTTGCTCCACCGCCACCACCTGCAAAATCAGCCGCGACGCCAGGTAAATGGTTGAACATTTCTCTGCCGAGATCCACGAAACCAAAGGCCTTTGTTTTTCCAGAGTCCTACGGCTAACTGTCCTAGAGCAGTATTGTTATTAATGAGGATTACGAGCGAATGATTTAAGGGAGGTAAACAGGTGGATTTCCCCGCCGGGGGCAACATCTGGGTGCCACATGTGCGCTGCTGCATGGGAGCAAAGGGCCAAGCAACCCCGAGCAGAACATGTAGGACTGTGGAGGCTCTAAATCACATCCTGCCCGTGGCTGGGCTCTCCAGCATGGGCACGATGTGTTTCTGCCAACTCTGAGCAAAGCGTCTCCTAAYTGCTTTAGCGACTTTAGCCGTGTGCAGATGTGTGCCCATGGGAGCCTTCCTGCTTCTGCTGGCAGAGCTGCAGCGTGCTCCCCTGCACAGCTGTAGCAGCGCCCCAGCTACATGGAGCAATCTCGAATTTCAGCCTTATATCACGACCATTATTAGAATTTCATGGGTCCTGACGTGGCGTTTGCCTTGGTAGTATTCATGCAACAGTTGAGATTTGCTTCTCTTTACGTTGCTTCTAAAAAGGCCTCTTTTTTTTTTCCCCTCCTTCCCATTTTTACTGCAAAAAGAGGCTCTACTGCRGAGCATTCCTAGCTCTGTGCAAGTCTACAAAGTGATGCAAGGAATGGATTTAGCAGCAAGTGCTGTCTGAACATTTGCTTGACCTCAGATATTTGAGCAAAACAAAAGGGATTTGCATGCAAACAGCTGGGAAAAGCTGATGTTAAATTGAGGAGATGAGCATGGTTTAAGTATTTCAGAGCGGTGTCGTGGCAGGAAGTGAGCCCTATTTTCTTTTCTGTTGTAGGCTTAGTGGAAAGGATAAGAAAATATTTGGCCTGTAGAGCTGCTGCCATGTCTCTAGGCAGCGCAGGGCCCGGAGCAGCTGTGTCCCTGTGTGCTGCCATACACAGCGTAGGTCCCTGCACATGCCCTTGGGGCAGAAGTCACAGCTCTCCCAGGCTCACAGGGAATTACACTGCTGTGATCCCATTGCAAAACGTTGTTCACAACGTCAATATACACATGATTAAAAAAAAAAAAAGAAGGAAATAAAAAGAAAAACAGTAGGTAATCCTTGCAAAATCCTGTGAGGTAAAACATATGTGCTGATATCTCTGTTCTCTGAGAGGATGAGTCAAGAGAGAATGTGTCAGTGACTGCTCATAAAACAGATTAAAAACCTGTAAATTCCAACTTCCAGTGCTGTAGGATGACCAGGGCTTCCCCTGGACATCCAGGACATTCCTCTTAAGGAATTAAACAGCCTCAATAAAGGAGTGAAGAAAATGCTGCTGTCAACTCCAGCAAAGCCTGGATGAACCAGCGGTCCCCAAAGAGCCACCTCCAGCAGCTGAGTGCTCAGACTTGGCAGCAGGAATGCTGCCAGCAACATCAGGTCCAGGTGAGTAGTTAAGTGTAGATACAGGAGTTGTTCCAGATTATACTACTTGATAAAGAGATGAAAATGAATGTTTTTGGTAGTAGAAGAAAAATAGAAGTGCTTTGAGSCATATAGTCTAGTCTCCAAATGAGCTTTGATTTAGTTTTATCAWTACATTGCACAAGATTTAAAAAAAAAGAAGTTTAATTTAATTTGCATTAGTTAAGAAAATGCATTTCACCCAGTTGTTCTTAAATCATGTAACTAGTAGTTTGTAGACCTTTGATAACTTCAAATATTTGGGAATGCCAACAGTTGTACCTCCCAGCAGATAGGAAATGCAGCTGAAAATCTGAAAGTGTTGTTTTCTGTGATGATTTTTCATCATGACAGTTTGGTCATAAGGCTAAGCATTACATKATCAGTAATTAGCTCCAAACAGCTAATGGTCAAAGAGGGCTGCTTGAAGGTATTATTCACAGTTCATTTGATTAATGACAATAAGTCCTGATTTGTAAATCATCTAGAATTGCCCCAGTGAACAATTACTGCTGGTATTTAGAAATGTCCAAGATTTCTRAAAAATTAATTTTCCAGAACCAGTAGTATTTCTTGTATTATTCATTGTGTAGATTCCCAGATGAATCACGGACCAAAAACTAAAAGGCGACTCTGCAAGCCGTGTGCAGGTCGGCCAGCTACGATATAGAACAGAACAGTTCCAASTTTCTTCTTTGACTTTGACTCTGTCCCATTGAAAGCACAGGTAAAATTCCCATCACTTTCAGCAAGAGCTAGAGAACACATTTTTAGAAAATGCACTCCTCAATCTCTATTTCTGGCTATTTTAGTGTTTAAAATAATTGGTTCTCTCCATTTATGCTGAAGCTGTTTTGAATTTATGGTCCTCTTTGGTCACTGTAAGCAGAAGCAACAGGAGCAAATATTCCCAAGGTGTCCTAAGGTGCCAAAAATATGATTTAACTGATTGACACTGAGTTAGTGGTCCTAGCTACCAAAGTTATACCTTACAAGACCTCCCCAAAGTGCTCGTTGCTCACTTAATAGAAAATCCTGAGTGTATGTTTTCAAGAACATGTGAATTTTACTGGTATTAATGTTAGTGGACTTGGCCTAATACTTCATAGACAAGGTCAGTTCAAAAGCATAGTGCAGTTTTAAAAGTCAGCAAAGRGAGAACATGAGCAAAATGTTGGTCTTTGAAGAAAAATGCATAAAAACATATAGGTACGTTTAAAGATAATGTCCCTTATTTGCAGGATGGGTGACAGATCCTCTGAGCTGGACCTGCAGCATCAGCCAGATGCCACAAAATGGGCACCAAAAGGCGAGACCATCTCAAAATTCCCCGTTGTGCCCTGCCTAGACGGCTGTGGGAGGTAAGTGCAAAGATAACCATAAAGTCTTGTACCTAAAAACATCTCTGCCACCATCCCCAGCGATTTTATTGGTGCCAAACTACCCCTTTTCTGGAATCATGTTGAAGCTTCTCTGACACAAGAAGGGGTTAAGAAAACGTTAACCTGAAGGAGATCGGCAAATTTCGGGAATGGCTACAAAAGCCCCGTGGACATGGGMGCGCACCAGGCGCTGCGAGAAGGACGCAGTGTTGGGGCGCTCAATGAAGGCTCTGTGTGCCACGAGCAAGGCAGCCCTGCACAAAAATAAACAGAGGGCTGGCTGTAAATAGGCTTCCTTCACCTGCTGCTTCAAGTCGATTTTTATTAGAAAGTTTGCTGGAGGGGACGTTTTTTTTTTTCTGAAAATGAGGAGCTTTGGGTATATTTCAATTGAAACCAGATGCTGGGTTTTTGCGCTGTTTGGATACAAAGTAAGGTTGGTTTTAAACGTAACACACTGTTAAAAACCCTTAAATGAAAGTCAGAGTGAATGTGCTTGGGGGCAAAATGGGTATTTTCCACCTTTTTAAAGACAAGTCTGGGAGCAGTGGTGAATTTTATTATGGAAGCATGTTTGGTTTTCGTCTTTGTTTGCTAYATTGGGAAGAGGGAGGGTGAAAGGGGGTTAAACTTGGTAAATCCCAGGATTTGGGTTTTGTCTGGGAGGCTGAATGCGTGGGCCCACGGCCTAAGCTCACAGCCAGGGTCTCTGAATACCTGGCACGAAGAGGTTACTTGGTGACTAATCAAAATGCATGAGGATCTAAGTTTTATTTGGGAATTCATCCCTGCTCTTAATAGTCGGGATTATGTGTCGGAAAATAGCATCCTCAGAAAGAAAGCTTGATGGAAATAATACATACCAGTTGTGTCGAAGGAACACATCTGATGACTTCTCAGCACTGCAAATCCTGGTTAACCGTCTTGAAATCAATGCACTAATCACACTTCAACTGACGTCAGTGTCGTCCCACCAGACTCCTGCAGACTCCTTCCAAATTCAGATTATTCCCCTGCCTGAACAGAACATGTCTGATTTTAGTACTTTGTAAGGGAAAGAGAGAAGGAAGAAGCAGCAAAGTTTATTTATCTTTTCAAATCCTAAATTACATTTGATTTTTCTCCTAACACRTGTTTTCCTGTGCAGCCTTCTCCCTTGCCCATACTCACCAACATGTCTTTTTGCATTTTTCTCTGCTGCAGCTCAACTCCTTTTGGCGGTGGCTAAAGCCAAGGTAGGTTCAGTTTTAACTGCACGTTTTGCTGAGACAAGCAGACCGGCGGGCTCCAAACTTCCTTGTCGTTTTATTCACTAGTGGCCTCATTTTAAGCCCTACTTAAAACTCCTCGTGGGTTTTGAATTCCCTTTTCCATATGGCTTCCCCAAGAAGGACTCGTGCTGACTGGAAGACACATAAACCGGCCACCTATTAATAAGTCAAACCAAATTCTTTGCCTCTCGCTCCCTCCTGCTGCCTGCACATACAGAAGGCAATTCAGCACACTCTGAATAGGGCTGTATCACTAAGGAGCTGTGTAAATTATTATAAAAACTTGTCAAAATAAGGTTTGGGGGCCTATGTAATGCATAGGCAACACCTCTAGGTACAAAGGCTGTCCTTTGCTTCTGCCTTTGGTACCTTTGGCACCTGGCAGGGCACATCCACAGCCACGGAGCTCAGTTTTAGGATATTTTTAGTGCGTTTGAGTGCATTAGGATCTCACCCATCCATACCTTGCCCATACCCCTTGCCTTTTTCAATGGGGAAAACAAGGAGAATGCTCTGGAAAGATTTTATGCAGCATCTTTGTGGCGGATGAAGAACGTGCTAAATAATGAGGCCATTTGAGCACTCAGCTCTGCATCCTACAAGGAGAAGTCACCCAGAGGTGCTTGCTGCCCTCGTGTTCAAACAAGGTGCCTTCCTCACCCTTCCCAGCAGAAAACCAGGCACCAGGAGTCAGAGAACAGCGTTTGCCCCCTGAAGCCTGCGGGGCCTCTAGGACCACTTCACGTAGAGCTGTTCTCCAGATTAGCAGCCGTTTGCATCCAAAGCATTGGGGTGCTGCAGTTTGGCTTTACCTAAGTAGCAGGGTCTGTGTTGCCAAGTAGCTGTGGAAAGACAGGGTCGGCGCAGTTACTTACGTGCTGCTTGTTTCCAGCRTTTTCTTTGATGCAAAAGGCATTTCTAAATGATTTAACAGAGGGACTGGGGGGGTTAAAATAGTCTCGTGGTGGAATCAGTGGGACTTTTGAAAACGCCTTTGGTGCTGCTGGGATTTCAGCGAGGGTCTTCAGGGGAGCGTGCCACAAGGAGCAGCTGTTTCTTGGCTGCGTCCCCAAATTTCCTCAGATTTCATACGTTTATCCGGATGGGCTCCTAGCAGGAAAAAGAGATGCTCAGCAAAAAAACCCTCCCCTCTCCTGCATGCTTCTCCTCACCCTGCTTTCCTGCTAKTCTTGACAAATTCCCTTCGGTCCTTCCGCTTTGATGTCTGGGGGGTGTCCCAAACGATCCCCAAAGCCCCTCTAGGAAGCACCCCAGGGCCGGGGCAAGTGGAGCAGTGGCCTCACTTTGAAGCCACGGGCTACGACACCAACCCGCCCGGGAGCCCAAGTGCTGCACTTGGCACCAGCTGGCACCTCAGAGCAATAGCTGAGGGGAAACGAGAGTGTCCTGGGAATAAAAGTGCTGGAAAGCGCCCCCGTCGGCACGCACAGGCCAAGGACAAGTGCCAAGCGCCAAGCGAGCTCGGTGGAATAAGTCGTAAAGCTTCCCTGGAGCCCYGGAGCGCAAGCTCTTTGCCGAATGCAGCCTAGTTGCGACGGCTGCCACACGCGCGGCGCGCTCCCTGCGGGTGCCCTGGCTGCCTGGCTTCTCGGGGTGCAGACCTGGAGGGATTTTCACAGGGTCACACAATGGTGGAGGTTGGAAGGGACCCCTGGAGATGATCTCGTGCTCGAGCAGGGACAATTCGCTGCAAGGGGCGCTCCCCATGGGCGCTTTGCAGGCGAGCGGCCGCACTTGGGCGCGCTCCCCGGAGTGGCGCGACGCGACACGAGGCGCGCGGGTCTCGCCCCACGTCGGGGTCCTGCGGGGCCCCTGAGGTCCCTGGCGCCTCAGCGGGCGGACCCGGCTCCTCGGCAGCGCCGCGGGACCCGCCGCGTGCCTCGGTGCCCCTCGGGGCCGGGGGTGGCGACGGGGACGAGGCGGCGCGTCCCGCCCCGGGGCGGCCCCTTAAAGGCGGGCCGGGCCGGGCCGGGCGGGACCGGGGCGAGCGAAACCCGACACC
>NW_020455510.1:4790964-4796280 GCF_003342845.1 Nothoprocta perdicaria
GCAGCGACTACCTCGGCGCCTGAGCGGCGCCCGCGCCGGCCTCGGCCTCGCCGGCACCGCCACGTCCCGCCGCGCGCTCCCTGCCGCCTGCCCGGGACACTATTTATTCCCTCCGAGCGCCCGAGGCGGCCAGCGCGCTCCTGTAGAGCTGGAGGGTAGCGGTTGGTTTAAGTTAACGCTCCGTATTTAAAAAAGAAAATATAATAATAATAATTCCGCCGCGTTGCGTGGTTGGCGTTTGCCCGCAAGGCGACGCGGCCGCGCGCACGCTGGATTTCCTGTTGGCATTTGATGTATGGCCCGTGCTGCCCTGTCCCGGCGCCACGGGCGCTCGGCGGCCCCGGGTGTCACTGGGGTGACCCTTCGCTCTGCCCTGGGTTTTGTTCGCGCTCTCCCCACGCGAAACGTCGCCCCACGGCTCCCCCGAGAGCCGCGGTTCCCACGTGCGCTCGGGAAGGAGGCAGCTCCCGCGGCCGGCGACTCCTCCGGACTGCCTCCCCGCGCTCTCCGAGCCCTTGTGCCTGCCAGAAYGCCTCATGCCACATCCCGGGAACGCCGAGGCCGGCGCTTACCGCGAGGAGGAGGAGCAGCGAGCGCCCAGTCCCCCGTTATTTTTGTGTTTCGCTCGGTTTCAAGGCAGGCGGCAGGTATTTGTCTGCACCGCCTGGTGCCCCTGCGCTTTTGCTGTCATTAAGGTTGTTTGTGGCCCTGGACAAGAGCAGAAGAGCCTAGTCGGGAGGAGGACGAGGAGGAGGGGAGGTCATAGACCYGCCACTGTTTAATCACCGTTTTGGAGTAACGTGGCTACTAGGTTACTCTGCTGCAGGCAGAGTTGCTGTTTGTGTGGAAAAGGAAACAAAAAACGGCAAAGCTAATGTGTTGTTTTAATAAATATTTGAAAACCATCTTCAAGTCTTAGAGCACAGTTTTTTCCGTCCCTCGCCCAGCTCTGCTCGCGTCGCTCGGGTTGGAAACCCGCTCGTGTGCTGCGTCGCTCGGCACGACGGGGGCGACGCGCGGGCTCTGCTGCGGGCCCTGACTTGCTGCCTGGGGCAAATAAAGAGCAACGCAGCGGCTCACAGCGCCTGTCACCGCTCTGCAGCGCTGCCCACGGCAGGCTCCTGCACYTTGGAGCCGCGTGTGACTATGAGAGGTCTCGTTTTTGCTGACCCTGCTCGCGCTCGCTTCCACACCGCTCTGCGAGCCCTCAAGCTGGGGAAGATGCTCCAAAGCGCCGCGGTCGACACGAGGMACCGGCGACGGGAGCCTCGGAGGCGTCGGGAGTCTCCCGAGGGAGGTAAGTGCTGACAAAGCCTCCGGCCCTGCTCCATGGCGGGATCCTTGGAGAGCTCTGTGCACCCTTCAGTGTGCCCGGGCTCTGTCCATGCGCCTGCAGCCCTGGAAGCTTTTCCTGTGGGATTGCAGTGGAATTACGGTGTTACTTCCTTTACTGTTTTTTTTTCAGGTGTGAAGGGAAGAGAAGGTTTGGATTTAAAATATTTTTGCTGCTCTTGTTTATGTCTGCTAAAGGCAGAAGAGGTAGAGCAGGGATTTTTTGTTTGTTTGGGTGCTTTGGGGTTTTATATAATGTATTTCAAATAGTCCATTTCAAGCCTTCATTGAAGATTTGCTCGGGATTTCAAGCAAAGAGCCTTGCMAGGATGCCTCTTAACTGCTTTTTTGACCCAACAGCTCCTCCTGTTGGACTTACGTATTTATGCATTTATGTATTTATGTATTTATGATTCCAACCAGAAAGTGGCRGTAAGATTAAGCTGCCTTGGTCGTTTCTGGTGATCACAGGAGATTTTTCAAGTTCTGGAGATGTCTTGTTGCAGTTGTAGGTGGCTTCATGTGCCTTTAGTGGGAGCTTCATTTTCTCTTTTTTCCTCCAAGGGTATCCAATGCACATGCTATTAAAGYGCTGCTGAAATGTATTTGGTCAAATGTTCTTCATGAAGTAATCCYGTGTGCTGAAAACGATGTTTTTCTATCTGTTAAAATGTACTTTAGTTTGCAGACTCTTRGGGAATTTATTTTCTTTCACTTCGATTATTTTTGCTGGCTGTTAGCTAAAAATTATCAACTTGAGAGCTTATATTTGGTTCAAGAAATATGTGGAAACTGGCAAAAATACTCACCCAAGTGCATGTTCCTTTTAAAAAGAAATCATACTAGAACGTGTATATGAGGAAACAATATGAACTCTTAACTCTATTTAATTTCCTTTATAAAGTTGTCCTCTCACCTACCAGGTCAGGTAGGCGTCCCCCTTTTAGGGCCTGGGAACTGCATCCTGAAACGGTTGTTTATGTGGCAGCCAGTGCTTATTATGTCTTTCCTCACTGTGGAGACCAAAAAGAAAATCCGTGGAAAATGTTGGCCTGGAGAGRGATCCATTCTCCAGTGCTTGGGGCTGGCAAGCAGCGGACAGGAGAGAAAGCTGGGGACTTGCATCATATTTTCCATCCTTCCTCATGCTGTAAAGGTTTAACTACAACAGGAGGTATCGTCATAAATTAGCTTTACTGTAAATAATAAAGGCTTTACCATAGACAGGCTGCCCAACCTGCAAAATTACGATTTTTTTTCCCCTGTCAACTTAATGGATCATCTCTTTTCCAAAATACGCGTCAGGATTTTCCCAGTTTAGAGCGTGGGCCAATAGAATGACTTCAGCGGGCTCTGAATAAGCCCTTGCTGTTTAGCTCTCAGTTATCCGGCTTAAATTTGTCTAAGAGCTTATTATGCACACACCTGGCTTATGAGAAAGAAAGAAAAATGCTCCCCATACGTGGTCTGTGTTGGCAGCTCTTTGGGTAAGCAAAAGTAGTTGGCTTTCTCAGCGGCAGACTTTACCTCTTTGTGACTATGAATTGATTCCTAAATTATGTGATTTACTGAGAGMTGAAGCAGAGCGAGATCTGGAATCGGATGCTGTGCAAGTGCGCCAGCAAATAGGCCAGCCACGTGTCTGCTTGCTTGAAAAGACCGTTCCTTAAAAAAAAAATATATGCAAAGGAAACCCAAACCTTTTCTAAAAGACTTTTCACTGTTGTTTGGCACTCAGGACGACTCAAGCAAATGTCCTTGGGGAAAACGGTGCTAGCAGGAGGTGAGTGAGACGTTCTGCTGCTTGCTTGGTAGCCTGCGACTTGGAGTTTGGCATTGCCCTTTGCCTGCTCATTGCTGACAACCCTCGGTTTACTTGGTCCTGACTTACTCCATAGGCTGGGCAGGCTTGGGGAAACAGCATTACACTTAGCGTGCTTCGCCCTGCGGATGAGGGAGGCAGGACAAAGCTCCTGAGGGAATAAATAAGCTAATCTTGCACTACAGGGTTCTGTAAGTTGATATAGTGACAGTAAAAGGGCACATAAAAGTGCTGTAAAATAAATGCATTCCAGATTCCCAGTGTACAGTATTTCTGGCACACCTCTCGTCAAGGCCTTTCTTTTACAGATACTCAGCAAATAAAAGTACAAGGCGGGTGAGCCATATTTCGCTGAGTTATTATGTAATGCTGAAGGCAGTTTGCTTTTATTTCCACTTGGACAGGACACTTTTCCACTTGAACATTATGTGACACCCCTTATGAAAACAGAGGCCAGCTCTGGCAAATACTTTGGAGTGTTCCTGTTACAGAATTAGACCAGTGACCATTTCAATTCTCACACTCAGCTTATTATRTTTATAATATTGCAAAATATTCCCCTCTTGGCAGCTAAACTTCTCCATTCTAGGTCTACACACAGTCCTTTTTKATTATTTTATTTATTTTTTTATTTATTTTAACATCAAAATCTTGTCTGCTTTTTCATTTGGTTTGTGCCAGGGAAGGTTGTGGCCATATCTAGGATATCTCTATGCTTAGTTGATGCCAATAACGGATTTTACTCAGTTAAAAAAGCCTGTCATTTAGCTGCACCTTGATTTGAAATCCTTCGATTAATTAGTAAAACCAGGAACGTGGAAGAATGTCAGTTATTATTAATCACCATACAAAATATAAAATGTTTTCTTGCAGCCCAAATGCATTCAATAGCGCCCTTTCATGGCAAATAAAAGAAAATGGAGCAAAAATCCTTCCCTTTGCCCTTTCCCAGRTGTTTTGCAGATTTGCAGGCTAGCAGCGGCCGTCTGGAGAACGCACATTGCAGTCACAACATCAACACGGTATCTGCAGGTATGCAGTTTGAGGCAAGAAAGGCAAGATTCAGTTGCTTTAAAATTACGTGACACATCCAATTCCAGCTGCTGCGGTGCCGGACACGCAAGGATTGTTTCTGGCCTTGGTGAACAAGAGCGGCTCTGGCTCTGCGGCGGGCGCTCGGGCCGGGTATGCCGTGTGGTTTCCTTTAAAGTAGGGTAGTGCAAGTGGTGTGGGGACACGGGGCAAGGGAAGAGCCACCACGGCGAGAGGCGCCCGGGGGTGCTGCGGAAGTCGCCGGGAGCTTGGGAGGCCTCGGGCTCCCCGGAAAGCAGGCCGCGAYGGAAGCGACAAGCAGGCTGGAAGCACCGACGGAAACAAGAGCTGCTGGCACAGAAMCGAGGACTGGGTCCAGATTCAGGGAGCGCATTAAAGGTCCCTCCCTGGCTCAGTAGCTCAGTGTGTGACAGGAAGAACAGCCAGGCCGGGAACGGGTGCGTGTGGAGCACAGGGAGCGCGCCTGGAAGGGCGCTCCTGGCCGCACAAGCCGTGGTGCCCGTGGACCCCGGGGCTGCGAGCAAGGGGGTCATGCACACGGCAACGGGAACTCCAGAGGCCCGGAGCTCAGTTCGGGAAGGGAGCAGTGACCCAGCGGGAAAAGGAGCTGCAAGAGCTCCGCGGCAGACAGGAACAGGAGGGCAGAAGGGAAGAGAGGGCAAGGGGGAGCCGTGGAGATGCGGYCAGCCCGAGGGCTACTTTGTGAGCTCAGGTGTCCCCAGGGACACAAGGTGTGGTTCCTGCAGACCTCAGGTAACCCCGAGGGCCAGTGGGTGACCCAAGATGACCCCGGGGCACCTGCCTCCCTTTGGCGTCTCGTAACCCCGAGGGCTCCTGGGTGACCTCAGGTGACCTCAGAGACAAAATGGGTGGGTCTCTTTGACCCCGAGTAGCCACGAGGCAGGACTGGGACTTGAGGTGACCCTGGAGGCGCCGCTTGCTGCCTCCCTTTGACCTCGAGTAACGTGAGGACCAATTGGTGACCTCCGCTGGAACCAGCGACCCCACTTGCTGCCTTCCTTTGGCCTCTAGTAACTTTGGACCTTCACTAAGGGCCGCAGAAAGGGAACCTGCTTCAGGTCACCTGAGGTCACCAATCAGCCCTCGGG
>NW_020455510.1:4797184-4806796 GCF_003342845.1 Nothoprocta perdicaria
GAGGTCAAAGGGAGGTTGCAAGCAGGTCATCGGTGTCACCTGAGGTCAACAATGAGGGCTTGGGGTTACTAGAGATCAAAGGGACCCACACATTGTGTCTCTGGGGTCACCCGAGGTCACCACTGATGCCTTGGCGGGGGCAGCAATGATGCCCGGAGGGGCAGATGTGCAAAGAGGCCTGGGGGCATGAAAACTTGGGCGGCCTCCGTACGGAGGCCTGGGGAGGTCGCAAGGGAGCCCAGAGGGCCCGGGGGGCCAGATGCACATAGAGGCCCGGGGAGTGCGCACCAAAGTCTGGAGGGCCCGGGGGCCGGCTGCGCACGGAGGCCCGGGAAGGGCGCACCTAATGCCAGAGGGCCGGGGGGCAGCTGCGCACGGAGAACTGGGGAGGACGCATGTAAGACCGGAGGGCGCGGGGGGCCAGCTGCGCACGGAGGACCGAGGATGGCGCACGTAAGGCCGGAGGGCCCAGGGGGCCAGCTGCGCACGGAGGCCCGGGGAGGACGCACGTACGCCCGGATGTCCAGGGGGGCTAGCTGCGCACGGAGCCCCGGGGAGGGCGCACGTAATGCCAGATGTCGCAGGTGTCCAGATGTGCATGGAGGCCCGGGGACGGCACAGGTAAGGCCGGAGGGCCCGTGAGTGCCAGCTGTGCACGGAGGCCCAGGGAGGGCGCACGTAATTCCGGAGGGCTTGTGGGGCAAGCTGCGCATGGAGGACCGGGGATGGCGCACCTACGTCCGAATGTCCAGGGGCTCCAGCTGTGCACGGAGGCCCGGGGAGGGCGCAAGGAAGGCTCGGATGGTCAGATGCGCACGGAGGCCTGGGGAGGGCGCACGTAACGACGGAGGGCCAGGGGGCCAGGCTGCGCACGGAGGCCCGGGGAGGAGCCAAGTAAGGACAGAGTACCCGGGGGGCCAGCTTGGCACGGAGGCCCGACAAGCGTACACGTAAGGCCAGAGGGCCCGGAGGTCCTGCTGCGCACGGAGGCCTGGGGAGGGCGCACGTAATGCCAGAGGGCCCGTTGGGCCAGCTGCACACGGAGACCCAGGGAGGGCCCACGTAAGGCCGGAGGGTTCGTGGGGGCCAGCTGCGCACGGAGGCCCGGGGAGGGCGCACCTAAAGGCCAGAGGGCCCGGTGTTCCAGCTGCGCACGGAGGCCCAGGGAGGGCGCACGTAAGGCCGGAGGACCCGGGAGGCCAGCTGAGCACGGAGGCCCGGGGTGGGCGCATGTACGCCCGGAGGGCGCGGTGGTTCATCTGCGCACAGAGGCCAGGAGAGGGCGCACGTAATGCCTGAGGGCCCGGGGTTCCAGGTGCACACGGAGGCCCGGGGAGGGCGCACGTAATGCTGAAGAGCCGGGGGGGGGCAGCTGCGCACTCAAGCCCTGGTAGGGCGCATAAACGCCCGGATAGTCCGGAGGGCCAGCTGCGCACGGAGGCCCAGGGAAGGCGCTTGTACACCCGGAGGGCCCGGGGTGCCAGCTGCACACAGAGGCTCGGGGAGGGCGCACGTAAGGCCAGAGGGCCCAGGGGGCCAGCTGCGCATGGAGGCCCAGGGAAGCTGCACAAGTGCCCGGAGGGCTCACAGGGCCACCTGCACACAAAGGCCCCGGGGAGGCTGCACAGCAGCCCGCAGGGCCCAGAGAGTCACCTGTGCATTGAGGCCCAGGGAGGCCACACAAAAGAGCAGAGGGCCTAGGGGGCCAGTTGCATACGGAGGTCCGGGGAGGCTGCACGAAAGCCCAGGGGGCCCGGTGGGCCAGCTATATACAGAGGCCCGGGGAGGCCGCATGAGTGCCCGCAGGTTTCAGGGCTCCAGCTGCACATGGAGGCCCAGGGAGGCCGCATGAATGCCCACAGGGTCCGGAGGCCCAGCTGCACATTGAGGCCAAGGGAGGCAGCACAAAAGCCCGGAGAGCCCACGGAGCCAGCTGCTCGCGGAGGCCYAGGGAGGGCGCACGTAAGGCCGGAGGACCCGGGGAGCCAGGTGCACACAGAGGCTCGGGAAGGCCTTACAAATGTCCAGAGGTCCCAAGGGGCCATCTGCGTACGGAGGCTCTAGGAGGTCTCACAAAAGTGAGGAGGGTCTGGGAGGCCAGGTTCTCAAGAAGGCCCTGGGAGGCTGCATGAATGCCAAGAGGGGCCGAGGGGCAAATTGCGTATGAAGGCTCGGGGAGGCTGCATGAAATCCCAGATGCTCAGGGGTCCGGCTGTGCACGGCGGCCCCAGGAGGCCGCACAAAAGTGCGCAGGGCCAGGGTGGCCAGATGTGCACGGAGGAACACGGAAGCCGCACGAAAGCCTGGAGGGCCCGTGGGGTCACCTCTGCATTGTGGTCCGGGGAGGCAGAATGAATGTGCGGCGGGTCTGAGGGGCCAGCTGCACACGGAGGCCTGGGGAGGCTACAAGAAAGCCCAGAAGGCTCGAAGAGGCGTACGGAGGCCCAGCGAGCCTGCCCGAAAATCTGGAGGGCCCGGACAGCCGGCTGCACACGGCGGCCCAGAGAGGCCGCACGAATGCCCAGACGCTCCAGGGGTCCAGCTGCACACGGTGACATCCAGAGGCCGCAAGAAAGCGCGGAGGGCCAAAGGGAGGAGGCCCGGGGAGGCCGCACAAAAGCCCCGAGGGTCCAAGAGGCCAGATGCGGATGGAGGCCCGGGGAGGCCGCATGAATGTGTGGAGGTCCCGGTGGGCCAGCTATAAAAGGAGGCCCGGGGTTTCTGCGAGAATGCCCGCAGGTTCCAGGGCTACAGCTGCACATGGAGACCCTGGGAAGACACACAAATGCCTGGAGGGCTCAGGGAGCCAGATGCGCATGGAGACCCAGGGAGGTTGCACGAAATCAGGGAGGACCTAGYGGTCCAGCTGCACAYGGAGGCCTAGAGTGTCCGTACGAATGTCCGGTGGGCCCAGAGGACAAGCTGCACATTGAGGCCCGGGGAAACCAAAGGAAAGACCRGAGGGCTCACAGGGCCAGCCKCACACGGAGGCCCAGGGAGGCTGCACGAATGCTGGGAGGTCCCGGTGGGCCAGCTATATACAGAGGCCCAGGGAGGCCACATGAAAGCCCGGAGGAACCGAGGGGCCAGCTGTGTACGAAGGCCCRGGGAGGATGCACGAAAGCCCAAAGGGCCGGTGGGTCAGCTGTGCATTGAGGCCCAGGGCCGCATGAAAGCCCGGAGAGCCCGRGGGACCAGCTGCATAAGGAGGCCCGAGGARGCCGCACAAAAGCACGGAGGGCCCGAGGGACCAGCTGCGCACGAWGGCCCAGGGAAGCYRCACGAAAGCCCRGAGGGCCCGGGGGGTCAGCTGCAAACGGAGGCCCAGGGAGGCCGCAYGAAATCAGGGAAGGCCCAGAGGGGCCCGGGGGCCCATTAAGGTCCGGGAAGGCAGCACGAATGCGCGGAGGTTCACAGGGGGTAGCTGCACACAGAGACCGGGCGAGCCTGCCCGCATGCCTGGAGCGCCCGGGAGACAAGCTGCACACACAGGTCAGGGGAGGCCACACAAAAGCGCGGAGGGACAGAGGGTCCAGCTGCATACCGAGGCCGAGGGAGGCCGCATGAAAGCCCAGATGCTTCGGCATACACAGTGGCGTGCACAGTGGCCCCCGGAGGCCGCACGAAAGAGCGGAGGTCCGGGGGAACAGCTGTGCATGGAGGCCCAGGGAAGCCGCACAAAAGCCCGGAGGGCCCGAGAGGCCAGCTACACACGGAGGCCTAGAGAGGCTGCATGAATGCCCGGAGGGTCCAGTGGGCAAGCTGCACATTGAGGCCCGGGGAGGCCGCACGAATGCGCAGAGGGTCAGAGGGGCTAGCTGCGCATGGAGGCCGGAGGAGCCTGCCTGAATGCCTGGAGCGCCCGGTGCACAAACTGCACACGGAGGCCCAGGGAGGCCGCACGAAAATCCCGAGGGTCTGAGGAGCCAGCTGTGCACGGAGGACCGCAGAGGCAGCACAAAAGCCCGAAGGGCCCGATGGACCAGCTATTCACAGAGGCCCGGGGAGGCCGCATGAATGCCCAMRGGTTTCAGGACTCCAGCTGTCCACGGAGGCCAGGGGAGGCTGCATGAATGCCTGGAGGGCCTGGGGAGCCTGCTGTGCACGGAGCCCCGGTGCAGCTGCACAAAATCAGGAAGGGCCCGGGGATCCAGCTGCACACGAAGGCCCGGGGTAGCCGCATGACAGCTCGGAGGGCGYGGGGGGCCAGCTGCGCACGGAGGCCTGGGGAGGCTRCACAAAATCAGGGAGGACCCGGGGGGTCCAGCTGCACATGGAGGCCCTGGGAGGCTGCATGAATGTGTGGAGGGCCCAGGGGGCCARGTGCACACRGAGGCCTGGGGAGGTAGCACAAAAGCCTGGAGGGCCYGGGGGATCAGCTGCACATGGAGTCCTGGAGAGGCCCCACGAATTCCAGCAGGGTCCGGGGGGCCAACTGCACAYGGAGGCCTYGGGGAGGCTGCAYGAAAGYTCAGAGATCCCGGGGGCCCAGCTGCACATGGAAGCCTAGAGAGGCGGCACAAATGCCCGGAGGGACGGAGGGCAAGCTGCACATTGAGGCCCGGGGAGRCAGCACGAATTCACGGAGGGTCTGAGTGGCCAGATGCACATGGAGAACCAGGGAGGCTGCACGAAAGCCCAGAGGGTCTGGGGGGTCAGGTGCGCACGGAGGCCCAGGGAGGACACACGAAAGCCTGGAGAACTCGGGAGACCCTCTGCGCACCGAGGCCCAGGAAGGCTGCACAAAATCAGGGAGGGCCCTGAGGTCCACCTGTGCACGGAGGCCCTGGGAGACCTCACAAAACCACGGAGGGTCCGGGGGGGCCAGGTGCACACGGAGTCCCAGGGAGGCCGCACGAAAGCCTGGAGGGCCCAAGGGGACAGCTGGGCTTGGAGGCCTGGGGAGGTTGCACAATGCCCAGAGGGCTGGGGGGGGCCAGTGGCACATGAACGCCTGGGGAGGCCACACGAAAGAGCAGAGGGCCCAGGCGTCCAGCTGCGCATTGAGGCCCGGGGAGGCCACATGAAAGCCCAGAGGGTCAGGAGGCCAGGTGCGCACGGAGGCCTCAGGAGGCCACGCGAATGCCCGCACGGACCGGGGGGCCAGCTGAGCACRGAGGCSYGGGGAGAACACACAAAATCCTGTAGGGCCTGAGGGGCCAGCTGAGCACGGACACCCCGGGAGACTGCACGATATTAGGGAGGGCCCGCGGGTTCAGCTGCGCACAGAGGCCCAGGGAGGCCTCACGAAAGCCTGGAGGGTTCAGAGGCCAAATGCACATGGTGGCCTAGAGAGGCTGCACGAATGTGTGGATGGCCTGGAGGGCCAGGTGCACACGGAGGCACGGAGAGGCTGCTTGAATGCCCGGACAGCCCCGAGGGCCAGCTGCACACAGAGGCCTGGGGAGGATGCTCGAAACCCCAAATGGTCCAGTGGGCCAGCTGCGCACGGAAACGGCGTGAAAGCGCCCGGGGAGGCCGCATGAAAGCGAAGAGGGGCTGGAGGGCCAGGTGCACGTGGAGGCCCGGGGAGGCCTCACGAATGCGCGGAGGGTCCAGGGGCAAAATGCACATGTAGGCCTAGAGAGGCTGCACAAATGCGCGGATGGCCCGGGGGGGCCAGGTGCACACGGAGGCCCRCGGAGGCCTCACGAATGCGCGGAGAGAACCCAGAGGGTCAGGTGTGCATGGAGGCCCCGGGAGGTCACACAAAAGCCTGAAGGTCCCGTGGGTCCAGCTGTACACGGAGGCCCAGGGAAGCAGCAAGAAAGCCTGGAGTGTCCTGGAGGCCATCTGCGCACAGAGACCCAGGGAGGAGGCATGAAAGCCTGGTAGGCCAGGGGGGCCAGCTACACACCAAGGCCCGGGTTGGCTGCACAAGAGCCCAGAGGGACCAGGGGGCCAAGTGYGCMCRGARGCCCAGGGAAGCCGCACAAAWGCYKGGAGGGCYCAMGRGRCCAGCTGCTCACGGAGGCCCAGGGAGGCCGCACGAAAGCMTGGAGGGCCCARGRKRYCASCTGCGCRYKGAGGCCCGGGGAGGSCGCACGAAAGCCTGGAGGGTGGGGGCCAGCTGTGCACGAAGTCCCAGGGAAGCCGCACAAATGCTGGGAGGGCCCAAGGGGACAGCTGCGCACGGAGGTCCAGGAAGGTCACACGAAATCTTGGAGGGCCTGGAGTGGGGACACACACACACATGGAGACCCGGAGAGGCCGCATGAAAGGCCGGAGGGCCCGGAAGGTCAACTGAGCATGGAAGCCAGGGGAGGCCGCATGAAAGCGCGTAGAGTTAGAGAGCCAGCTGGGCAAGGAGGTTTGGGGAGGCCACACGAATGCACCAATCAGCCCTCGGGGTCATATATGTTTATCTATATTACTTTCATATTCCTTCATCACTGAGTGCTGGATCTGCATAAATTCTGCAGCGCTCTTTGTGGCAGTGGCTTCCGTTGCAGTTTTTTTTGTACTCCCATTTTCTGTGGTAGTGTCTGTAGGGCTCTCCCCCATGCACTGTCTCTCTCCCTGCTCCTACTGGGTTTCATATCCAGCATCCCCTTYGCTCTAAATGACTTTGCAGCTTCAGGTCATCCTTTCCCAGTCCAAGTTCGACCATGTTGCATTTGAGGCTTGAATGGTCTGGCCCAGTGGACTCCGTTCTGGATTCAGCMTGGACACACCAAGAGCAAAGCATCAGGGATGCTCCATAATGTCTGCATGGTGACTTTTGTCTTCTGCATTTGTAGATATTTTACATGTTTAAAACACCTCTGCCAAGCTCTCAGACTCAGGTTGGCGTGTTAGAACATGCATGTAAATACACATGAAAYGAGGCACATAGTAGCTTTCGGGAGAAAGGGAATTTATTTACTTTAAAATTTGGAAATGTTCTCTTTTTATGTTTGCTAGAAGTCAAAATAAAAAAGYTAAATACAATTTTACATCCTTCTATTGTACCCTAATGAATTGCCTTTTTTTATTAAAGGAATTATCCCCTTGACGAGAATATCCTCAGCTCAAGTGAGTTAATACTCTGTAAGAAGAACTAGACCATCACCTTGCCTTCTGACATCAGGAAAACGCCAGAAAGATTAGATCAAAAATGCAGACTCTCAGTGGGAGCTTACTTGAATTCCTTATACTGTGTAAAAAGCATGTACAAATGCGTGTGAGGGAAGAGCACGGATGAAAATCCAGACAGCCTGACTAAAGCCCTTCCAAAAGCCTGTCTTTGCCAAGCTCAGGCCTTGCCATCACTATCCCGTGCGCAGACGAGGGGCGCTGACTTGTTCTGTGGTCAGAGTGCAGGGCTCTCTGCTGYTCTCTGGCCCGGCTTCCTATGGACACCTTCAAGCCAGGAAACAAAATCTAGTTTCCTAAAAGTGAATTAAGATTTAAGTGGCTATATTAACCACTCTGGAAYGAAAGAGTACAGTATCCATGCAGGCTTAAGCCCAGAGAAGCCTCTTGGCTGCACAGGTTGCATGAAGAAGCTCTTCCACACTTAGATCTTGGGATGGCTCCATGCTGCCCACGTTTATGCACTTTCAAAGCCCTCGCCACATCTTTCAATTTGTTTTTTAACATTGCCTGGTGAGGCACAATTCACCATGAAAAGTTCATTAAAAMGCTCGCTGCTGTTGAGCTTGTTTCTAAGCAGCATAGTACATCTTTCCTATCCATATTATTGTCCTAAACCAGTTTCTAGTTTGTACTCTGCATCATCTCAGTACCTGACCCGAGAGGAATTCTGTTCAAGATTTCTTGCAGTTATTGAAAAGTTAAATTGATTTGTACCTCCATAAAGCTAATCTTACCAAAACCTGTCCTTGCACCAGTCCAACACTGAAACTCCACTAAAAACAGCAGGTTAATCTGCTTTGCCCCATACAGATAGAGTGCCATAAGTCTGTGGTTCCCACTGCCCTTTTGGCTTTGCATGGAGGGTTTTGTGAGGGTCTCCTAGAACCACCCAGGCTAAAAACTAAAATACTTGCACTCTCCCAAGCCTGTAAAACACTGGGACCTCACGTGCCTGTGAACGCAAACAGCAGAGATGCAGAACAGCTCGGAGGAAAAAAATAATTTAATCAGGTTACTTGCATTGTGATAAATCCCACTCAAGTCGGTCTGCTGTGATTTTGGTCAGCTTTTCTTGCCCGTGCTATTTTCTTCTTCTCCACATTGCTCTGGGTTGCTCAGAAYGGTCCTTTCACGCATGGGGATATAAGTGGTGCAATTACCATTAGTTCAGCCATGTGAGCCTTAAGTTTAACTAGGGGTCCTGACTTACCCCAGTGCTTTGTATGCTCCTCAGCAGCAGCAGAAGGCAGGTTATTTATTTCAGAGTCTCACAGAAACAGCTGGAGCTGCTTCTGCAGGAATCTCTATTGAATAAGACTGGAAGCCAGTTCATTTCTTTATTGCTCTGGTTAGACTACTTGTTCCGCAGCACTGTTCCTTGGATCAAAAGGCCAGTTTGCTTCTGAAAGCAGACACTGATCCATAACAAATTTGGGAGTCAAACTGCATGTTACTTTCAAAAAAAGTACCCGTTCAAAGGGAAAGACTTCTATAATAAAGATTTTTTTTTGATCACCTTTAACAAAGCCTTCATAATAACATAAAAATGGAAGTCGTTTAGATGTCTTAAAATAAGGGTTCAACTAAAATGACCTAATTCTAGCTGTCCACATCCTTTCCTTTCTACTGGGTTGCAAAACCCTTTTCATTTAGCACACTGGGTAAATAAGGGCTCTTCCTGGAGGCAGCAGAGGCCAGAGCTCTGCCAACAATTTTAATACAGCATAATTCTTCCTGTAAGTGGCCGAGGCTTTTGCAGAAGGTAAATATGTATGGAGGATTAGCAAAGAGAGAAGGTATGAAATACAGACAGCAGCTATGGCAGTTATGCCCACAATCATGCCTAATTTTGCCCAACAATTTTTATTCCTACAATTCAAGCTCCCCATTCACATTATTCCCAGACATTGCATTTGAAACAAAGGTGCTTCATCTGCAACACCAGGACACTCATTTCAAAGAAAAGCAAAGTTTTTTCCAGTCTCTTTAAAGCTCTAAACCAGGCTTTTATAGCGCTGATGAGATGCCAAACTTGACAGAATTTAACCTACTAACATTAAACTCATTTTTTTTTTGCTTGTCTCCTTAGGACTCGCTGTTGGTGGGAATTTCCAGCTGCAGACCATACTGCTTGAGGCCTCCATTCACATTCCAAAGAAAATCCTCTGTCAAAGGTGACAGAAAGATTGGATGGGAAGAATTCAAGATGGGAAGGACTGCAGTGTGAAAGGTGGAAGATACAAACTAGAAACCTCTGACTTGCCTGATGTCAGGAGAATACACAACGCAACCCATTCCCACTTCTYGCCTTCTCTGCTTTCATTTAAATGCTGCTTTAATCTCCTCACTCTTTTTAGCTTAAGAAACTACTGAACAACAAAGATATTCAAAGGAAAAAATGCGGTACTGCCCAGGCCCCAAAACAGGAGCACAAAAGCTCAATGCAAAGGAAGCGTAGGTATTTTCAAAATATAAATAAAATTAATACTATTTTTATTTAAATAAAGACATTAAAAATATTTGCATAATACCTGT
>NW_020455510.1:4806956-4931434 GCF_003342845.1 Nothoprocta perdicaria
AGGAAAGGAAAGAAATTTTGCCTTTACAAACAGGTATTCTCTTAGGTTCCATTGAACACTTAAGTATAATCAATATACTCCCAACAGAAATGATATTTCTGCCCAGCATTCCAAAGACGACACTTTGATTTAGCTCAAATTTAAATTTCTGGGGATACCCAGGCACTCAAATAGATCTCTCAAAGCCCAAGGAAATCTTTGATGCACTGCAATATCGCCTGAAGTTTTTCAAAGACACACAGTGTTATGCCATTCTAGAAAACATCTGATTATGAACTTCTGTCAGCGGCCATAGCTTGCCATTATGGCAAGGAGAAATTTGGCTGCCCCAAAACTTAATAAAAATCCTATAAGGAAGAGAAGATGGCACAAACTACCACTCTGCATAGTTTTCAACAGCACATCTTCCCCGCTTCTGATAGATGCAATGCATAGTGATTTCCCAGGCTTCTCCTATGCCTTTGCTTAATTAACATGGAAAAGATGTTCCATGATTGGCAAAGACTCTTTGTTTCTATAAATGGAGTTCTAATTAACCACTCTGGCAGCAGGGAGAAAACCACAAAACAGGATTCTTAAATTAATGAGATATTACAAATATTATACGTTAGAAATTTTCAACAGTGCCTGCCAGAAAAACATCAGTGAGACAATTTTTGCTTTCTCCTCCTTAACATAGAAACACTTTTAATGAAAAAAAAATCGAGTTGAGAGGCAGGTTTGTTTTTTCCCTATACTTTTCCCACAATTTTCCCTATGATCCTCTCTCTAGTTACCTGTGCTTTCAGTTTTCACGATCCTTTGCCTACTCTGTTATTAACTGCAAAAGAGCAATGCACGTTTCCTTTTCCCCCTCATTTCCATGATACACCTTTTTCCTTACCAGGCAGCACAGCAGAAGCATTAGATCGACATCTCCCAACAAAACAAAATACTTCTGTCCCAGAGTCACTGTCTGAATTATTTTCTTTGCCCCCAGATGTGAAATAAAAGGAAGAGAAACTCTATAAAGTGAATCCAATACCCATCACTTTAAGGCAACATTGCAGTATGTTTTTTTTTWAAAAAAAAAAAAGGACATGAAGAAAAGAAAAAAAGATATATATGTTTAAAACATAAATAGTCAAGAAAAATGTTAGCAGTGAAAAAAGAAATACAAGCTGCATATTTAAATGTTAGGACTCATCACCATCTGCTAGAATGAAGGACTTTGAAATAGGCAGGGGGATTCTGGATTGTGTAAATCCTTTTGCCACATGCATAAGATAAAATTCTTTCCCACTTTTTCCTCTTTTAAATCCACAATCTCTACTTCTATATCTGGTGGTGTTTTTTTCTTTTACCAACATCTGCCAAAATTTCTTCCAGTGAGCACATAAATTTCATTTTTAATTTATGCTCAGTGCAATTCACAATATTTTTCTCTCAAAAGCATTTGTAGCTTTTAAAAATCCGTATATTTTGTAAATCTATTAGTGATCAAATGCCTTGTTTGTTCACTTGTTTTTGTTAGTATTTAAACGCAGACACACGCATTAGAAAAAACAAGAATGTGCTTCCAGTTTGGAATAATAAATGGCAGATGTGTGAGGAGTGAGTTGTAGCTCATTTTATTATTGTAACAAAATAATTGTTGTGCTAAGGTTTACATTTTCTGGAATATATTTAAGTATATATTTTAGCTAGCTACATGAAACAAGAGAAAACACATTTTTTTTTGGCAGGATTTTCCACAGGTATCTCAGTCATATCACCCAAAGCAAAAATATGCCAACATAAAAMCCAAGTTTTCTTATTCCCAATTATATTATTTTGTTTAGGGATGTTTAGCCTCATCAGGAATTAATTTATTTAAATATAGTCCCATTTTTGCCCGTTAACTCAGTACTTACCCCTCCAAACATGAATTCAGTTTTAGAACAAAAGTAAKTTGCGTTTTGAAGGCACCATATGACTAAAAGCAATTTGAAACCAGATTTAAATAAAGCAAACGGAGATAACAGCTTGGTCCCCTTTTCCTTAGATCCAAAAATTTTAAAAYAAATATGAATAATATATCAAAGACCAACTGGAAAAAAGATGTGGCATTTGGCCAACAGTCCCTTTAGGCACATAAGCTTTATGTCTTTATGTCTATCTCTTTATGTCTATCAGTACCTGGTGTGAAGTTAATTATTTAAAAAAAAAGCCTTTTCCAAATACGAGCAGAAATGCAGCTTTGTGTTTTAATATTGTACATATTTATTAAAAAAAAAATCCTTGAATGCTCAGAAAGGCACCTGTGGCTCTTTACCATGGGCACTACTTAATGAAGCTCCTACACCTTCTGGCTTAGGCTATAATTTGAGCAATTAACTTTCCCCCATCAGGGTAACATAAAAAGAAAGAAGCACCTGCACTCAACTTGTGCAAGCCAATGTGAGAGTTCAGATGCAAGCTGCAGATTGGAAAGGCCCTATTTTATATTTAAGCTATGATTAAGATTAGATCTGGCCGATCTTTTTTTTTTTTTTTTTTTCAAAAATGCAATTTTGTTGCGCTCAGAATTTCTTTCAGAAATCCATCAATTCAAACTAAAAGTAGTATTTCAGATATGTCACCCAATATTTCTTTTTATCGTACTCAAAATATTACAATTTTGTCATTTTGTTCATTTTTTCTTAATAATTCTTTATACGTAATAATTTATATATTTTACATTCATACACGCATTGATTACACAATCATGACTGCTGTATATTTTATTCTTCTTTTGCTAATGCTTTGATATTATCAAGTACAATATTTGGATATTTTCCAATTTTAGGTTTGCAGAATTTTCACTTAAAATCATTGCTCTCAAGAATGACAGCACATTTCAAGATAGGWAATCTACACAAAGGACAGAAATTCTCCTCTCCTAGCAGCTAGAATTGAATAAGAATAATAAATAAGATTAATATTTTAACAACAACCTTAATACTTGCACTTCCTTTTTGGCAACCCAGCATTTCCAGTTAAATGGACCTGTTTTTCCCCTGTTTATGTAGGGATCTAAGTATGGCCCCAAGTGCTGGTTTTGCTACTTTTAGTCTACGATTTCTTCTGAGCTCTAAACATTTCTGACAACGATTTCAAATAAAGAGTCACTTTTGTTTACTTTCAATTAGTTCAACATAGCTTGGTCAACAGGCACCAATAAATAATTCTAATCTCATGCTGTTCACATTAATTACAGCAACCAAGTCTATAAAATTGGGCTATTAATCATGAGAGAGCACAGAGAGAGCAGCAGAGCTTTAGCATCATGTCCAAAAATAAAGTTCTCTTTATCTTTCTTTTTGTGTTAGTGCACAAAATAGGGAGTTTGGGGATGTTCTTTCTTATTCCACTGTGCAAATAAAGTTGCTTTAGGAAACTGTGAAAGCAAATAGGTGATGCATATCCTCAGAAAGCAGGTTGATTTCCTAGAAAGCATCAGAAAATTTCCTAGAAAGCAGAGGGGTGAATTCCTAGACAATCGGACACGGAGAAGTCCCAGAAAGACACGGAGAAGTCCCAGAAAGCAGAGGGATCACCTCTTAGGAAGCCGCATGTTCCATTTTTTATCATTGAAAATCTATCTATCCCGTTGAGACTAGCACAACCGCAAGGTGGGAACTGAATCCCCATCTGACTGGGATCTGAGCTGGAAATTTTTCATCCAGTTCCACATGCAAAYTTTTTTGCTTGAATCCTGAAAGCCGCAACTCTTCCCACCTCCACTCCTTTAATTCTCCATTTCACCACTTGTGTGATCAAAATGTGGCTCATAAGTGATAGCAGTTACGGAAAAAAACAAAGAAACAAACATCTTTTATTGTTTAAGGAAGCAGATRTGGAATGGCATGACTGAAATGTAGATATACATGGGTCCTTACTGGTCCATTTTTACAGTTATTCTGATGAGTTGCACTGTACTCCAAAACAAGGCTTRCTAAGATTTTTAAATATCTTTTCCATGTTAACTGCCTTTTATTCTTCACTTGACTTAAATCCTAAATCTGCTGTAAAGGTACAAGAAGTACAAGAGATGCTAAAGATGGTCCTTGAGAATGGCAGCTGGATACTTGAGGATGGAACCAACTAATTCCTAATAGGCAACTAGTGATCAGGGTAGAATTCTATTTCAAACCTGGACTGTGTTACAAAGCATTTCTTCCAACACTCATTTTGGATTATTGCTTCAAGGTACTAATTGGTCTAGTCTAGACTATTTTACAAACATTCATAAAACAGTGGGAAAAAAAATGCATGCTTCAGAAACCTGGTACATTCATGCCTCTGAACTAAAAAGAACATGAGGATGGGAGCAAGTGAAGGATGTTTTTAATGGAGTTTAGTAACGCTTAGAGTTGTTTTTTCGTTCGTACTAACAGCCTCGTCAAACTTTCTCTCATTTCTTTCCGGGGCTTTTTTATCTTCAGCTTTGGTCCACGGAGGGCTGTGCAACTTCTGTTGAAGGTGAAAATAGCATTGGTGTAAGCGCGGCACAGGTGATAGGCACGTATGTAAGAAAACAGTGGCTAATGTTTGGCTACTATGACTSTAGGACCGCTATGATACTCTTCAAACATTAAGTAGTTCTCCAAATGGATGATAACAAAGAGCTATTTTGAACAGATCCAGTGAAAATAGCTAGTTTACACTGAATTAAATAAGCAGCTCTGTTTCTGTTTTAGCTTAGAATGGRTACATGTACTTCATGTTTATACAACATTTTTTTTTGTTTGTTTGTTTGTTTTTTGTGTTTGCAAATAATTGCACATTTTACAAGACGTTTTGTTAAAACCTTGACAATTTCAGAAACGGAATACCTGAAAGCTGGTCTCTGTTTCCGCTGCCTTCAAATGAGATGTTGAATTACTGCGGTTCCCCAAACACGTCTTGCCAACCTGCAAAATACAGATGTCAGCCGTAACTACCCAAAAGGAGCCTGTTCTTGCTCAAAACGGGTACAATTTTCCTGAAATATTTGCCATGCTTTCTTAGCCTAGTTGATGAGGTGCAGGGAAAAAGAGAAGTTCTAATAGCCAAGGGAATCCCACTCTGCCATCATTCGCATGTAGTCTACTGTGGCTCTAAAAAAAAAMCTTAGTACTTGCATGGATTTTTCCTCTTTTAAGAAATTAAAGTATGAAATGTAGTAAAATATGGGTAACCTTTAGCCATTACTTTAAAATAATGTTYACACTGGAATTTTTCTGCTTATTTTGAAATTAAAAGCTTATGAAAGGGGAAATAACTTCTTTCCAATTTTAAAGTCATCAAGACTCCTTCCAATATAACCAAAAATTTGCTTATTTTAAATTTGACATAAAACTTCCTCTGAAATGCTCCCTGTTTCATATCAGTTCTTGAAAATTTTCAAAGCTAAGTCATACCTAGTTAGAATATTTTTAGACATCAGATGTTCACTATACTGSTAAAAATAAGGCTCAGAAATCATGTTCACAGCAATATTAACATGAATGCGTACTTACTCCCAGTAATATCCACTAGCAAGTTTACTGGCATTTCTGCAACTTGCCATAATATTTCAAAAGTGTATGGTTGACAACACTGGCCTAGGACAGGATTAGCTATATGCACTGTGTAGGGCAAAGGAATCACGAACACAGACGAAAGGCAGAAAAAATGCTTAAATGCTGTATATAAAATAAATTTAGTCTAAGTTCATCCAACAGAAACTTATAGCATAGCAGCATAAAAATGACCTAACCCAGCCAAGACCACTTATAATAATAAACCTCCCAGCACACAAATCAAATATCCAGAAAATGTCTAAATATGCTTTGTACACGTGACATCAGGTTGGAGTTGATCAAAAAACAAGCAACTGTAAAGAAGGAAGAAAAYGTATCAATTTTGAGAAAAATCTTTTGAGAAATTCTGACAGCCCCCTGCCTATGACAAAGTTAATCTATGGAGAGATATGAAGAAGAAAATGAAATGTGTTATTACAAAAACGACTACAAGAGGGGGCTACTGCCTCTCTACTGAAATCTTTGAGAAAGTCCACGGTATTGCCAAGTAGCACTTCAGGGCATTTTCAGTCATGTTTGAGTTAATAAAGTGATCATTTGAGCTGATACAWTTGAAATAGTGTTGATTAGAAAAAWAAATCATTTTTAATCCAATGATAAAGCATCCATTGCTTTTCTTACAGAAAACAAACAAACACCAAGAAATATAAGTATTGAGTTAACGTTCTAGATAAACATTTAGGAGTGAGATGACTGACAGGAAAATTTTAAAATAATTTTTTAACATTTTAAAGTTTCAGTTCCAAGTAAAACTGGTATTTAATATATCTATTTATGGAGCGAGAGAAAAAAACATTTTCAACTTAACTGCATTTAGGAAAATGTTGAGGATTTTGGAGACTTCAAGTGAGCAGCTTGGGGGAAAAAGGTGCAAGAGATCAAAAAAGCAACACTACCTCAGGTTATTTAAGGAAGAGGACAGAAGCAAAACTAGTGAAATTTAAAGTCACTTTATAAATCCACCAAAATTTTCAGGTCACCTCTCAAAGGAAACACGCAGAGACAGAAATCAAAAGACACTGACTGAAATTAATAAAAATATGGGAGGGCAGCCATTTAAGTGATACTGAAGAGAAATGCTTACCTTAGCATAATAAAAAATAGAAATGCTTACCTTACCACAATAAAAATAAAATATATATTGATAAAAATATTGCTTTATAAGTGATTAGTCCTTTATAGTTCTTTTCATAGACCAGTTATTAAGGGCTATCTCAGTCGGCAAACAGCAGTGAGGGTCTGTACTATTTCCTATTTTTTCAATTCACAGTTTTTACCCTTTCTAGAAGTGCATGAGGGAGATCAGAGCTGAGTAAAAGAGAGCAGAGCGGGACATTTTTCTAGACACAGCAGTCAACTGCGCTGCCAAAACAACATTAATTATTGATTCCTTGTCACTGTGAAATCTCTGACATTGTTAACAAATAAATTAGTAGGCGAATAGTAGGAATGAACCTAAATACATATATATATATATATACACACACGCACATATATCTAGGCACTAAATACATATATATACTTCATGTTTAAAGGAGTCCAGCTGGCTGTTGACCAAAGACATGGAGGTGGAAGGCTGAGCTAATCCCCTTCAGAAATACAATCCCTGAATCTAACAAGACAGAAAGATTAATTTCTCTGAAGCTTCCCCCCCTTTCCCTAATATTACMCTATTATAATAAAAATTATAATAATTTAATGTGCTGCACCTAGCCATTAGTGACCGATTGCAGAGCTTTATCCRCAAATGAATTACTTGAACAGAGCAGCCTGTATATTTTATTTATGGAAGTGTTCTTCCCCTTGCCATTACTATGTCACGCTCTCATTGAGATTTCAAGTATGCCTGCCACACTTTTTGCAATTTATAGGCTTATTTATAGCACAGCATTTTATTCATTAAGCTACATATGCTGCATTTTGAGCATAAGGCATCAGGCAGGACCAAGTGCTTGAGCATTCGTTTTTAAAAGCTTTAATATACTGCAGGGAGAAATTTGGGAGGTGAGAGCTAAGCCTCTCCCAAGGAAAAAGCCTCTGGAAAAAAAGACATTACAGAAATCTTTATCCAAGTCTATTTGCTAGATGGCCAGTCTGTTTTGTGATTTTATTGTTATTTGATCTCATCCAACTGTGTATCTTCTTCTTACTATCTCTAAAATTGAATCTTGTCACAAACTGTAATTTTTATGGCTGTCCTTAATACAAAGAGAGGAGAAGGTTTATTCTGGTTTTCTTCTACACAGTAGAAAAATACTTGGGCAGACTGAATTTAGCGGCGTTTCGGGCTCATGTTACTAGCTTTATTTGAACTTTAAGAAATATATTAATGATTTCTTTATTTGCATTCACAAAGCAAAGTACTACGGGGCATTTTGCCTCAAGGCATGCATGCATTTTGTATGTTCAGCAGGATTCAAAACACCTGGAACAGTTAAGTGAGATATTTAACGAGATAGGATAACCCAAATTCATAAGCTGTGAYGCTCACTTCACCTAGTGATTTACACAGCAGAGCTGCACCACTCACAGCTGGGTGTGTAAATTATAAAGTTTGCCTCTTCATTTAAAGAGAATCCTCAAAAGGAAGTTAAATTCTGCACGCCCTTGTCTATTAAACTACCCAAATTGATCCACAAACCGCTGAGCAGTGTCTGATAAAACCAGTCCAAATGTGGGAGATTCGCCCGCTAGTCAGGACATTGATCAACTTAACTCACAGAAGGGGAAGAGCTCTTTATACTTGAAATACACAACTCCCTTTCACAATCTGTTCTTCCTAAGCTGAGTAGATATTTTCAAATTTCTTACCCTTTATTTTGCTTGGGAATATTACCAAGCTTCCAATTTCTGAACAGGAGACAAACAGATCATCTGGAGGAAAGATTTCTGCGCTASCACATACTGTTCAGCTTCAGCAAAGTCAGCAGCGCTGCAAGCAGTTATGCCCACTGTTGAACGTAACTTGAAATTTTATTCCCTCATTTTTCTCCCGTCACAATAACTCCCATATTTCCATGGAACGCTCTCTTAATAGCTCTTTTATACAGCACTGACAACATATTCCCTTAAAATGTACAAGAGCTATATCCATATCCACATTAACCTGGATTTCAAAATCAAATATATACATATATATATACTAACATGGTACAGGCATGGTGATAAACAGGATAGATGTTCTTCTCTTAAAACACCATTCTGCAGGGTAAATAACATTATTAGCCAAGTTGGGTCTACAGTTTATTCAAGGACAGATTTTATCTGCTCTGCTCGTGAACATGTAATAGATCTATATATTAACCTCACATGACCCTCCCTGTTTATTAAGATAAGGTGCAAGATGCATTCCAAGTGCATATATATTTTCATAAGACACCCYTGCAGTTTTTCATACCTCATTCTTACCGCAGCGCACACAGTGTATTGAGTAGTTGGTACAACCAAATGGATTTAACTTTCTATGACCTTCATAGCCTTCATTTCGGGAACAGAATTACTGAATTAATTTTAAGAATTTCATCATGTTGGAGTTTTGTTACTGCAATGAGGTTTTTTTTCCCCTCTCATTACTCCTTTGGGAAAGTGAGAGTACGATTTGATCAAAGCTCCGCGACTGAAACCCAGAGGAAAATGAAGCTAAATGGAGTGGTTGCTTAGGAACATGCGTATGTTTTGGTCCAATACTCTCTGTCCTCTGTCACCGAGTGATTAATGAATATGCAGTGTTTGTTTACTGCAGGAAATTAAGGCAGTAAATAAAAGCACCATCGCTTTTATTTATCAGAAAAGACTCCGCAAGGACAAAGAGCAAGAAATCTACAGGGAGAGGAGGAAACAAAGAAGCATTTTGTAAATCATCTGATGTTTTAACACTATCAAAGAAATGGTTTTAAGTGACGTGTCACTCGCATAAGGATTATTTGATATGGTAAGCAGGTAAAGTACATTCTTGGGTAATGGCAATGGGTCTTCACAAGAGAGGAGGGAAATGATTCATCAGTAAGAGCTCAGATTTATGCACAGAGACCTTCAGGAGCCAGTCGTAAGAGAAAGGTCTCCAACAAGACTAAGAAAAATACTGAGGCAATTGCTCTGGCAAAAATAAATTTCAAGAGCAACAGCACTTTTTGAAAGATTCTGGAGTTAAGATATTATAGCCTTATTTTCACGGACAAATTTCAGATGATTTGAGCAACCAGAATTTTGAATTACAGCATGTCCTGTCTACTTACAACTACAAGTCCTGTATGAAACATTGTGACAGCAAAGGTGTCAGAAACATCAAAATTTCAAGAGTTCATTTAACTTGGCCTGCCTGTATCCCATTTGTAAATAAAATTTCATTTGTCTACGTTCCAGCATGAACTACATTATATACTACTAAAGCTGTAAAGAAAAGTTGCAACAGGGTCAACAAATGAGAATCAATTAGAGAGGTGGTCAGTCACGTGGACAACCAGTTGAACAACCAGCCAGCTGTTTACCTTATTTTGTCTTAAAATCTTTTTAAAATCTTAAAATTTTTGCCTTAGAATTTGCCTTACCTCTTTTGCCTTAAAATCTGAAATGTTATATGTTCTTCTGCAGTTGATGAACATCGATGCTCAACAAATAAATGGAACAGATGACTTTTGACAATCCCTTAGGTATTGACCTCCCTCCGAGGGCTCTCCATTGCTCTGATGACCACCAGCAAACCACCCAGCTACCTCCAAATTAAATATATGTGGGATTAGTGCTAAGAGCTCCCACCCTGGTGCCTCAGCAGGTCCACTACTAGCCATGTGCACGGTTGTGTTTCCATCTGTCCCTAAGATTTTAATATTTTCATGCAGTCTACGTGCAAAACCTGGCCTGCAAGCGGGTCCAACTTACGTCCTGAGAATCGCACTCCTGGATGCTCTGGTTTTCTTTCTTTCTCGAGGAAACACGAAGACTCTCTTTGTCTGCAGAGACATTTGACTGGGCGCAGGAAATRAAAAAGGAAATAAAACATGCAGTGAGTTTACACAACGGCTTTCAGCAGGTCACATTTGAAAAGGCTGCATAGCATAAAAACAAGAGGCCAGGTACTGCAAACTGTTAATTACTTTGCATACAGCATTTTCAGCAAGTTTTATAAMGGGAATTGCTTAAATAAATTTTTCATTAAAGCACTTTGTTGCAGAGGATAACTTGAGGGTAAATCAATAATCAAGATTTTTTAATTGGAAAACTGACCGCACAAAATTAACCCAATGGTGCATTGCTGTGTTTTGTGTATTAGCAAGCAAGAGACTAATCCAACACAAGTTAAATTACTTCCTCTTTTCCCCAGCATTTGCAGAGGGCTAAAGGAGAAATAAGAATTTTCAAATCTCATTTCTCCATTGCTTCTGATCGCTGGGCCAGATTTAGCCAGAGAATTTCAGCAGTTTATGAACTGTTTATTGCAGCTGCCTACAGCCTCTCCCTGCTGGGACCTCATKTCACCATGAGTTGGCAAAGTGTGTTTTATTTCACACCTTTTATTTACCTCTTTAAAGCCAAAATGGGCTCCTATGTGGGGTAGTTGCTCTATAACCAAGGCTACCACTTTATAAAAGCAGTGAATTTCTTCCCTCTGATGTTTTAGGCACCCAGACATCAAAGGAGAGAATCTGCACTACTTGCTTTACATACAGCTTACGCTAGCTTTATACCACAGCAGTTTTGAATTTACCTTGAAGAAATGTGTGATAAAAAATCTTATAAATGCATTGCTCAAATCAGCTGGTTATTCAGATGTGCGTATCGTTGTGTGGGCAAAATGACCGTACGCTTTGCTGAAACATAAAGCGATAAAGAGAACGCTGGGTGCACCATAACCCCATGATATTCATGAGATAATCATCACCCCCACCCTGCTTTTCTTGGCTATGCAGAATTATTAAATTATTATTATTATTATATTCAGTGTTCATCTCACAGTGTTCATGACCTACTCACACAAAACCTCCTTTGATCCTCCATAGAGATTTAAGGTCTAAATCAAAGTCAACTGAAACTGATGCAAAGAGTGTGAATGATTTACCTGAGATATAATCAGATTCTTAAATGTTTCCAGTATATACTTTTATATTTTTAAAAAAGGCAATGATACATGTTTGCAGTGATCATGGCAGACACATTTTCATTGGACAGTTCTTAAGCAAGAGAGCTTTAATTTTACAGAGCAACAAAAGCAGCTAGCAAAAACAGCCAGGGGGTGAACAGATTAACAGGATGGATAGAGAAAGATTATTTTGTGGAGTAACAAGCATTATTTCAAATATGGCCTTTAAGCTGTAGCATGGGATTTGCCTGTTTGGACTGTGAGAATGATATTACAGTTCTGTCTACTTAAATTCCTATTTCGTATTCCAACCGAACAAGATGCATCATATGTGCAGTGAATGATGGATTCATGTGATTTCTTGACTACGTGAACCAGTAAATCCACATGGGAGACCAGGGAGGCCAGCCAGCTTGAACCTTTATCAACTCAGTCTTGCATCCAAGAGGAAAATAAATGTCTCTGGATAGTGGCTCTAGTTCCAGAATTTGTTTTCTGCTCAAGTGTGTGCGTTCACAATTATAAATCCACTGCATTTCTCAATACATGGTATATTTTTTTTACACAATGAAGAGAAGTCCTCAATATTTTCATGAGGTTAGGCTAAGGAAAGACTTTGCAAGTGTACTGTTTTCATGAGTAGTGGAAGCCTTACAGCATTTGTAGGAAATTTCTAAGAAAACAGGAAAAAAATTCTACTCTTGTCCTTTTTATCATTCAAGTGCAATATTTCATACCAGAAGCTCTCTTCTCACTAGGTGCTTCTCATTGATCTGCAGGTCTCGAGTTCCAGATGGAAGTTCACACCCTATTTCTTGCAGGGGCCAAAGAAAGACACCAGAACCAGCAAGGCAGAAAGAAGGAAGGACAGGAAGGAAAGAAGGAAAGACAAGAAGCGACCTTACCAAGTTGGAGCTCATTCCTATAGGTCTGAGATCTGCCCCTGTGGTCAGAAGCTTCTCACATTTTATCCATCTCCTTGTAATCTAACACATTTTTGTCACTAAAACTGATTTCTTATACACAAAAAAGAACAGAAATCAACATAASAATTAATTTTTTGAATTCCTTTCTACCTCCTGGTGGAAGTCTCTGCAAAAGGAGATGCTTTCTACTATTAAAAATTCTCTCCCCTAATAAAAAAATGACTATCAATTCATTGTCTGCAACGAAATGAAATTGCTGTCTGAATAAAGCCTATTTAGTAGAATGACAGTTTATCTAATAAAAACAGCATTGAGTATCCAGGAATGAAACAGTTTGGAAAGAGTTTCTGAATTCCGTTCCAATTTGCTTAAACCTTCCTGAACTCTTCTCAAAGCTTTTCAACCCAGGACTTCACTTCCAATTTCCCTTTTTTTTCCCCCACGAGAATCAGCAACCTTATTTTATCTTTTTCTTTGAAATAATTTGGAAATTAGAGTGATCCTGCTGAGGTCTTTCAAGCTCGACTGAAAACCAAGCTTTGAATTTCAGATACTTGAAGTAAGCAAAATTGTTTACAACCCATTTAACATATATGCTTGCTGATGAAACTAGAATCAACTTGTGTGTGCATTGCTTGCAGCAAAAATCCCAGCATACTTATGACAGAAAAGCAAGCCAAATTCATTGCTTATTTGAGTCCCCTCCTAAAGCTTGTACTCAAATAAATAACATAGTCCAATTCTGCCTCATGTCATTAAAATTCTCTTTGCTTATACAAATACATATTTCCTTTCAAATATTTAGAAATTTTCTTGTCAAATCACACATTGTTCCTGCTATATCCTCCTGGTTGCTGCTGAAGATGACTGCATATTTGGGTCAACCGAACTCCATCTTTTGTTATCTCTTTTGGCTTTGATATGGAGTTCAATTATTTCTTATCTCASAGAGAATCTTGTCAGATCTTCCTCTCTCATGGCACGACTGCCCAGCTCTTTCTGCAGTCATCTCAGGTGAGATGCCAGAGTGTTTTGGACGGGACTGCTTGCCAGGCGACTTCCCAACCCAAACAGGGGCTCCATCAGCACTTTAGTTTCCTGCCACTGATGCTATCACAGATTTTTCTTTCCTATATCAAGATTTCTCACAGKATTTCTTTTCCAAGTCAAAAAAACCACTTAAGGATACTCGTATAGATCTACAAAGAAGACTGCATTGCATTTGGAATGTAAGCAAGCAAACCAATTTCTGCCAGTTTCTGGCAGAGTGCAAGAACTCTGTGACACCTACCTATGTATGGTACACGTAGGTATCATACTGATAATAACACATTATTAATACCAACAACAATAAAAATAAAATCAATCGTATTGATTATGCAGAGATTGATTAATCTCTATTAAACCAAGATGATTTCTGTGCCACCATGAGCAATGCTTGGATACATTCAGAAGCTCTTTTAGTCAATTTTTGTTGTAATTACTGGAGTTGGTCCTGAAACACTTCTTTTTGCTACTGAAGGCCTTGGTGGCCCAATCTCCAAACATGTAAAATCTGCCTCCAGAAGTGACTCGACAGCCTGTCCATGTGCGTGCTCCGTGTCTGGCAGGATCTCATGGCATCCATCTGGCAAGGGGAGACCAGTCTCGGACCGGCTCCTGGGGCAGGAGGTGTTTCTCTTCACCTCCCTCCTGCTGCACGGGCAGATGGTCTGCAAAGGGACTACAAATAGGGAACAGTCAGAGTCCGAGCAGCCCCTGCTCTGCAAAGCTCTTTCTACCCTTAGCAAGGATGCATTCTCCTGGGAGATGCACCTTATTCCTTTGGGATGGAAATGGTTCATGGTCATATCTAAGCAATTCAAAMTTGCATCACTTGATATTAAACTAAATAAATAAATAAAAGCTCTGTTTTGCATGTAGCAGGTGGACGAAGCTGTCAAAGCCTTTCTGGGCAAAGCACACAGTGGGAAAGCCAGAAATATCTCTTTTCCCAAATCAGTTCTGTCTGGCTGCTCCTGGAAACCTTTCCATAGCGCACACAGCACAGGCCAGCTGCAACGTGGCGCTTCACCCACTCCTTTGCCACAACAGACAAAGATATCTACTGAATACAAATATCTGATATCTATATGAAGAGCATCATTTGCAATTGCACAACTTCATATCTGTTTTCTGGAGCGGATGGTTGACTTTTGACTAACCTAGCCCTACAAACTGTAGATCTTCTCAAGTCATTGAAAGCTCTTAAACACTCGAAAGCAAATACTGAAAACTTTCCACAACAGAAATCACAGTATAAACACCCACATAGAGTATAAATTAAGCCATTGTATCTCCAAAGTTATATTATATTTACAAAGGCCATTTCATCTTAAAGGACTAAAACCAAGATCGCRTACTAAATCTTTAAGCCCTGGCTGTTTCTTAATCAAACACTTTTCCCCTGAATTCTTCCACTGCACTATATTCAAACACCTTCAGGTTGGAAAATAGCAATTTATTGGTACACATCATGCAATGTACCTTTTTTTTTTTTAAAACCAATGAATCTACAAATGTAATTTCTATTAAAACTGATAAAAACTGAAACCTTAACTCGGATACCAAATGACCAGATCCTGTTTTCTTCATATTCCACATGCATTTGTGCTGGATGCAATGGAATTCTCTGGGGTCAGTCTTATTGACAAGCACCCATCAATTTTCAACGGCTGAACACAGCCACCAGACAGAAATTACCTCTGCTTTCAAAGAGATTTCATGGGGATGATAGACATCGTTTTCAGACATTAATTTCCTGAAATCTGAATTAATTTCCTGTTTTTTTCTGTTATAAAACTTAGGAAGCATAGCTTAGAGAGCAAACCATGAGATCACTTTTTATACAGGTCTATGTCTAATCTTTCAATCTTTAAAAACCTCTTTTTATAACTTTGTGGTTACAAGAGCACGGCTCTGCCTTCACACATGCACTCACCTCCCTTAAGGCAACACTAGAGGTTTTGCATTTTCTTTGGTAATGGTACTGGATTGTTCTCTCTTAAAAAAGAAATTCTGTAGAAGGAAAAAATAATATTCATGGAAAGCCTTATTGTCAAGAATTGGGGAAGATGCCTTCCCAACACGGACCGGGGTATTTCCCACTGCATCATTCCTCCAGATAAAATGCATCTCACTGGCAAAATCTATTACTAATCAGCTAAAACCATTGGAATCAACCTCTAATTGGAATGTCCTTCCTCAACAAGAGCCAGAGGTGTCTCCCTGGATGTSCCAGACTGGGATAACCCCATTGGAGGGTAGTTCTACCCTCTCTGGGGATGCTCAGAGCCACATGGAGCCAAATTGCAAAGTTTCTTACCCCAAAAATACAGGAGAGGTATAGAAGGCAAAAATATATATAATAATCAGGATTATGCTAATCTTGGAATAAAAGAGAGGTTAGATTATCTTCAGCTAGGACTAGACAAATTTTATTTGCATTTATAGCATATGCTAAAGAGGTGAAACTCCACTGCTTACACACAGGCATCTAGTATTTATGTTGACACCCAAATATCTCCAAAACAGCTGTAAAGAGCTGGCAAACATGAAAGATCCTACAGGAGAGAAATATCCTTGTAGAGCAGTCGCAGGAGAGCTATTTCAGGGCTTCTAAACTGGGAGGAGATGCCTATTTTAAGTAACTCCCCAAACACCTCGCTATGCCTGAGCAAAAAAGCCCCATCTGTTTACCAGAGCACTCTGAATTTTGCTATTTTTTCTTAGTAATACAGGTCATTTTTGAGAGTTTTGCACAGTTTAGAGAATTTTAAATAGGCATTTAAATAGGTATTCAGATATATATAAAATATACAGCTAAAATAGAAGCTTAATTTTAAATAGGTGATTGCTTGTAGAACCTTAACCCAATATTTTCCTTTCTCTGACTCTCCTGTAACAACTACAGTTTCTGAATGATATCTCTGGGTAGTCAGAGAGGCCCTCACCAGAATGCATGTAAGCAGCTTTTTCAGGATTAGTAAGAGCTCTGTGATGAAGGATGGTGCCTCGGGTTTCAACAGAGTTGAAATGATGTATATATGTATCCTTAATTGTTAAATGGGACTATTTTTTTCTAACAAGATTAAGCAAAAAGAAACAGCCTCTCCCCTAGACAAGTTAGATTAAACAAAAAAAGGAGCTGAATATTCCAGATAGCAGAACCTCAAATTTATGAATACATATTCTTRCACTGATCTTGCCAGATCCTTAGATAATAATACTTATTAAGCTGAGAACAACAAAAATCATCTTGCCATACAGCAAATACGTACGTGTTGTATAAAACATTGGAGCTGATGAAAATCTCTGAAATTCCTGGAGCCAGCTGTTAGGAAGGTTRTTCAGAGAAATTAAGCACTAAAGAGAATCCTGAATACGAGAAAGTTTTGGAACTGAGCTTTGCTAAACAGTCAAAATCCAAAATCTATTTTAATTGATAATGACMATCAATAAAGGAATCTAAATAGTCTTAAATGTATACATACACACATATCTGTGTGAGTGTATATAATGTAAAATACACAGCAAAAACAGACACTTAATGTATCTAATGAATAGATTTATCTCGGTATAAATATATTTAGACACTTTGTGTGAACATGTACATGCATGAGGGTGGGAGGCAGAGACACAGAGAGAGAGAAATTGAGATTTAATGCCACCTGCCTGACCACAAAATCCATTTGCTATCAGGTCATGCTCATGCCCTGCTTCTTATTCTTCCTAAATGGCAAGAAGAAAAAGGAAAATCAATAAACCATGTTCTAAAAAGGTGGTGGGTTGTGCACACCCACATAAAGGGGGATGTGATGTGCCCCGTCCTTCCAAAGAACTCTCTCAGAGAGTATGGCATGACCATAGCTATATTATATATACTGCTGGTATTCACCTCCTGCTATGAAAACACATGCTTTGAAAGGAAATATTGTGCTGGGTCACTTTGGATGATACTGAAAAGGAGTTCTAATATGTTTTATAGGGAAAAAAAAGTCTCACAAATGCCAGTTTTATAAGAATTAAATAAAGCAAAGGATTCATGTTATCTTATGCTTTTTCCTACCTTTTCTTTTAGAAGATATGGTTAATATTGATCGAATTGTTAAGGTATACTGAGATTTGAAGCCCATAGGAGCATGAATTTTTCTTTTKGTTTTTTGACAGTACTCAACATTATTCTTAATAGTATGGTGAACAGAATGGAATATCTCCTAATAATAACAGCAGTAGCAAGAAGTACTATTGGAAATGCTTGGAGATAATCCAGTTTACAGGAAAAAATCCTCCAAAATTAACAAAATAAATTATTTACTACAAACTATTTGTTCAGTTCTGATGTTGCCTAATGCCGGGAGSAGCAGATAGAGCATCTTCCAAAGTATATTTGTATAGTGCCTAGGCTCTCGAGTGCTCTAAAGAGCAATACTGTTATATGCTCCAGCAATGACAATCCTACTTCCCTTCTCCAAAGGGAATGCAGTAATAGGATTGCCATGGATTGCTTTTAAGTGTATAGAAACACTGAAATAACAWCCAGATTAGCTGATTGACCACAAGTTTTTTAGAATCTATTGGTTTCCTGCAGCGATTCCATATTCTCCTGTTTTCTGCTTCAGTCTTCTGTCTAATAGAAACCTCTATGTGAAAAAAATGGAAAGGTAGGTAAAACATTACAGGTTTTTTAACACTGAAAAAAAATGCAGGTCCTACTTTATACCTGCTCCTATGTCAAAAGCTCTGGATACCCCCACATACCACCCAAAAAACCTGCTGGTTCTAGCAGTTTATCCTCACCTAGACTCATTTAGCATAAAAGGGAAATTCACAGTGATGCTGAAGAACGGCAGGGTTTTTGTTTTAGGCTTTTACCGTCACTGGAAGAGAAATCTTTAATCGCTCCATTAAAACTAAAAAAGATCTAAGMATAATTCTGCAAAACTTGGGTACATTCTAAGCAGTTAAAATTGCTCTGTAAGTTCTTTTGGGTTGCCAGATAGTTCTTTGCTTGTACTTTTTTGCAGTGTCTCTATGAATTAAAGCCAAAAGAATAATTTCACTTAAAGTGTAGCTTGCTTCTAGTGCTGATGAAACCAACCTGCCTTAGTGTGGAATTTGTTGCAACTAAATTGTGGAAGATATTCATATACATCCTGTATATGGCACAGTTCCACTGTCATGGACTTGTGGTGGTTGACAACCTCTGCAGCCACGAGGTAGATTCCTAATAATAAAKAGACATCTGAAGTCTTCTGAAGATAACAGAACTGAGAATTGCAGCTAAATACATGGGGAAATGCAATATGAGAAGAACTATTTGGAATTTGAGGACAGATGGTGCTCTGACATTACACAAAATGACACTATCACAATAATGCCACCAAAACAAAAAAGAAGAAACAGCTATTCAGCTTTGAGGGTCGCTGAACACTGCACATTTTCCAAATGAGTCCCAATTACAAAAGCACCTGTGCCCAATAATTTTATGCTAATCCAATGAGGAATGCAATGCCGAGCATGAAGAGTCCACATAATTTTTCATTTATTATCTGTGGTAAGTTAACCTGTTGTTTCTCTGCTCTATTTCGGTAGAGGACAAAATTGCAAAATGAATTTAAAGGATTTCTTCCTCAGCCTGTTACACCAAAGCAGGTATCCAGTTTTCCTTTGTGACATGAATAACAGGTTAGAGTATTTTTTAGCAATCTTCAGTAAATTATGTTATTAGAAATATGAGGTTAAAACTCCTGTATATGCACAAATCTATAAAATCTACCCACAGGAAGGCACATCTTATCAGTCAAAAGCAATACAAGGTCTGATCAGTACCATCCACAGCCAGTGAGACACCTGTAGAAAAGGTAAAATGACTGATTTGCCTGATTATGGGTTGGGATTTTGTATATAAGTAGGTAGGTGTTTCCACAGCTTCCTATAGCTTTTGTCTCATTCTCCTCCTTTGGCTGATATGTAAGGAGGAAAAAAAAAAAAAAAAAAAAAGGTTTTCTGGAAAACACACCTCTGATTTCATGTAAATTGACAGATGAAAGTTTGTTCCTCAAAGAACACACACTAAATTATGCTTCATACAACCCAGTTAGAAAATGCAGCATGTCCTGTTTGATCTGCTCTAGTTGATTTGTCACCTCTACTAATCCTGGCTTTTCTAGGAGAGRGAAATGTTTTACTGCTGCACAGTTTGGTTTCCTAAAGCTCTGCTCACAAAATCATACTACCTAGGTAAAAGGAAAAGTAGAATAATCTCTAAGGTGGCCACGTTAAAAATTACACTTACCTGAAAGTGCCACATAGTTTGCCTGTAAATATYACTGGATTTGTCATATAGCCTGTCTAGACTTTGCTTATTTATTGCATTATTAAGGGATTTACYGTTAAACTTCTGATATCTTTATCATTAATCAAGTGCATTTTGAAATAAATTAAATCATACAATTTTACTTTGTGGTTTCTCTAAGTCAAGCAAAAGAATTTCGTGAAAATAAAACCTAGTCTGTGAAAGGCAACATGAGGAATGATTACATGATCACACAATCATACATCACCTAACCTATAATTATGTCCATATGGGCCATAGCCTGTAATTATGCAAAGGATCGATTCTCTGAAAAGGGATCTGATGCTACTGGCCCAATCTCAAGTTTTGTAGTTCTTCATTTCATAGAACTTCATTTTTCCTTCTTTTTTTTTTTTTTTTCGTGAAAGGCAGCATTAGCTTTACCACATTTTGCTGCTTTATATTATCCAAAAAAAAAAAAAAAAAAAAAAAAAAGAAAAAAGTCCTTCAAGTTGTCTTTTCTTTAGGCATCTTTTGTAATTCCAAGGTAACCTGCAGCATGACTTTCTGGGTCTCCTGTGACTGCCTAGCACCACACCGCACAGGCTTCATTTCCAGGAGATCTCACCAAGCATAAACAACAGATCTGAGAACAGTTTGTTCCAGGGCATCTTCAAGACATCCATCCTGAGAACACGACCTGAGACGGCAGCACAGGAACAGTATCACCAGTGACAACTGCAGGTGATATATAACTTGCATAAAGAAGGCAGCAGAGAGCTGCACAGTTGGCTAGTGGACCTGYGTAAACCAGAGCCATAGAGAGTAGCTGAACACTCAGCAGCTCGACAGTGCTACTCACTAAAAATCAAAGCAAAACATAACATTATTAAAGGATACACATGAGGAAAATTAGAGGGGCAACCATTATAACACAAAAAATATCCGAGTGTTATATCAGAGCGCKTTATGCAGAAATGCAGTATTTTAAAAATTATGTAATCGCCTTAWAGCTTTTTAGGCAGAATTTTTGTGCAAGTCAATAACTTTGTTTTCCACTGGAGTTCAAATAAAAATGCTACTCTGCTATTTTTTAGCACTAAACTCAGGCTAAGACTCTGCTGAGCCCAGTCTAATCTTAAAATCAAGTATATGGCAGATGAGGCCAACATGTGAATATTCAATTCCTAGGGTAGYCTATAACCATTGCATTGCCACATAAACCTTTCAGATATTTTCCTCAGTAGCACCATGGCTTAAAAAAGAAACAATTGAAAACAACTGACTTTGCAAACATAGATGAGTGTAGGATGCTGCTAAAGGTACCAGATARCTCCTTCCAAACACACAGAAGGCAAAACAGCAGCAGCTGTAAAAGTCCTTTTTGATACAGACRTGGCAAGAGTAATTTTTTCAGCTTGAGGACCGTGCAAACTCACACTGACCAAAATCAGCAAGCYATCTTCAAACACAGTATAAAACCCTATCAAGACACAGTATAAAACACTATCAATTCCARCTATTCTAAAACAACTGCAACAACTGCATTTTTTAAACAGAAAAATAACACGTCAGAAAGGCTGAATTCCCTTTTGCTCAGAACATTCCTAGAGCTCTGATTGTAGGAAAGATATTTCCAAATGCTGACATATGCATGCCATATTTTCTGCCTAAGTCATTTCAGGAAAGTCTTACGCTTCATAGGGTTTTGGCATACAGCAATGCAAAAAGTGGCAAATTGTCTTCTTCACAGGAAAAAAAAAAAAAGTTTTGAGGGTTGCAATCAATTTTAATAAGTTTGCTCAGCAAATAACGAGCAACAAGTTAGGACTCCAGCTTCTAAAARCATACAGTATTCATATAGACCTTTGTGCCATGGGAAAAACTTGTGAGGAAAGAAAAATAATTCTCAAAGCTCAAGAGCAAGTATGGTGGGTTTTACCTACACCCTTGAGGGTGAGGATTTATAGATGTATATGGATACAGGGCAAGCCAGAGTCCTGTGGTGTGAAACTAGGTTAAACTACCAGATTACTTGGGAAGTTTGAGCAATTTTCTATTGGAAAAAAAACATACTCTTGTTGGAGAAAACATAATCGTATTTGCATGTATATTTTGCTGCTCTTTTGTATTGKATTCAGCTAATGAGCTCTGACTCTGAGTTGGCAGCTCGGCCATTAGAGCCTGATACTGTTTTACAACATGGAAATTAGTAATACTGACGGCAATGAATTTCCTWCTTATTCACCTTTTCTCCCAGACAAGACTAGACTAACAACCTTTGTCATATCCCTATGACAAGTTTGTTTAGGGTGATGGATATTTTTCGTTCTGTGTGTGGATCACTGATGTTCTCCACTATATAGGCACAGGAGAAGAGATTCCCAACTTTGAAAGGTTATCAAAAGGAAAAAAAAATGTAGTAATCGGTCTAAGTAAGCATCTATAAACCGTCTATATGGAAATGAATGCATAAACATTGATATTTTCATTTCTATTGGACTTGGCATGTTTCAGCTCCAAGAAACTTAATGAACAGAAAAATCTTCACCTTGTATGAAGGCGATGGTCCTGCAATGCAAAAGCAATTGTGATTCAAACCCAGAATAGCYTCAGTTTAATCTTGTGGTGCCTATTTCAATTACAGATACTCCTTCATGGCAGAAGCATTTTTAAAAAGTGACTGAAGTGAAAATTATGTGTATATATTTTCAAAATCAAACTAGAAAGAAATATACTTATGTTTTAAAAAGAAGGATGGGGGGGATGTATGGTAAATGCTCCTGGAATCCATTTTCAGGAGCTACAATACATGAAAAATGATAAATAGAAAGCTCAGATACTTAAATGAATCCCTATCTAATGTACATCAGAGTACAACAGAGTAAAGGTCTCAGAGGTCTTAGCAAAAACCCTTTAAGCACTCTACAGAATTTTACAGGAATTACGTGCTGAGCTTGAGGATATTATTTGTGGATGTATTTTCATTTAATTTCTTTAAAGAAAGAAGTAGCAGCAACAACATTGTCAACATCACAAAAAAAAAAGAAAGAGATGGCAAATAGAGCAGAGTAAACCAAGGGACAAGAAGCTATACAGTTACTGTTTGCAATGCCATTCCTGGGCCTACTTGATACGTATGTGCTTCTATTGTAGAATATCAATTTTAGAATCTTATTGAGTTTTTTACTGCCCTTTTTTAATTAAAGCACAAGAAAGCTGCTTTTTTTTTTTTTTTTTTCCTGAAAGGAATTCATCCCTTTATTGGCTGCGAGCTGTTATTTGTACTCACAAGCACAGCTTATCATCTGTTGCTGCAAAACAGGCCATACACCCCTCACATGTCTGCTGATATCTCAAAAAATATATGGATATTCTTGCAGGGAGTTTTTGCAGCCAACTGCTGGAGAAACTCTGAAATATTCCTGAAAAAAAATAAATAAATGCGTGAGCCTGTCAGCTTGTGGCTAAGGCTCCTGAACACAGTAGAAAAAAACATGGTGCTGCTAATTCCCCTGGCTTCTTCCATCATTTCTGCCCTTTCCATCTGCTCTTGGCTGAAGCTGGAATGCTTGAGATACTCAGGAAAGACTGTCTGGGTTACTGCTCATTGCTATAAAGAGAGAAAAATACAAATTATAAATCTGCCTGCCAGACTCTACAGTTAGGCCTGGAATTGCTTCTTTTAGTCTCCTTCTACTCAGTATTTGAAGGGCACTAAAACTAGACACTTATGAAAAAAATGATGTGCTCAGTATTATGCTAGATGAGGTTTTTCTTCTGTCCTTAAAACATATCACAAAACAATAAACTCACAGTGTCAATAATCTGGTTTCATTGATGTTAATATATTACTCCAATATGGTATTATGGACCATATGGTAGACAGGAGATGCCTGGCTTTTAAGTGTTCAAGTTATGCATGAGCATTTATATCTAATGCCAGAATGCAATTTGCTAACCTGGCATGGACTATTGCACTTTAAGCTTCTTATGATACATTTTTAGTAAATACCTAGAGCAATGCTAAACAACTGGGTATCTGAAGGTAAAGTATCAAGAAAAGGAAATGGGATTAACTATAGGTGTGAAAACAACAGCTTTTGCTGGATTATCACAACAGCACCATTAGAAAAATATTTGCCAGTATATGTTTATGTATAAATATTATGTGTATTCAGAATTACACGTATAAATTCTGATCTGAACTTGTTATTTCCATCCCTATAATGATTACCAAACTTTAATGTTTATATTCTTACAAAGAAGGCAAGTCGTCATGCCTAAATATTTTGTAGTATGCAAAGTTCAAGAATAGCTGGAGTGATGGGTAGATATTTAAGGATACAAATAAGTACATATAGATGTATGTCCTTTCCCCAAATATGTATTTAGCTTTGACAGCTATGTTGAGTTTGGTAATAAATTGATACACTGTCCAGTTCCTGAAAAGTTTGTCCTCAAGCAGAGTGCTGAATTTGGTTTTCACTGGTTTAAGAAAAATAGCATTGCTGCAGTTGTTGGAAACCTTCATTCTCCTCTCTGCATCCTTACAGAGCCCAAACCAGGCTCCCACTATTGACTGCATAACTCGAACTGCTGCCATATACCACCTGAAAGATAATTTTGCAAAATTACTCTTCAAAGAAAGCGCTGATTTTGATGTGATTTCAAAGACAATCATGGTTTTCCACCACACAGGACAAAAAAAAAAAGTGATTAGCTGTGGGCTAGCACATATTAGATGTTTCTTACATTTCAGAGCACACATAATCCCACCTCTGAGTGCACTTTAGAGGCAGTTACAGCCTTCCCAGATGCACATAAGTAGCTACAGAAGTGCTGGTCGCAGAGGTGAGCATTTGGATTGGCAGGAAGATGAGGCCAAAAAGGTCCAAACCCCAGCAGAACAAAAGACGGTTGCAGTGAAATTGGAAACCTTCTGAAGCAGAAGCTAAGTTCCAGAAATGATGAGGTCACTAACAGAAAGGCTTTTCCCTTTGAGGCCTTGATTCTTCCCAGATCCTGCCTTTAAAGAGGTTTTCTTATTGACTCAAAAAAGGAAAGATTCCTGCTTGAGGCAGCCTTCTCCAAAATCTATAAACTCTTCCATCTCTCCTGGTTCTTAAGCCCTTCTCATAAAAAGGTCCCTGCAAAAACATTTGCTGTCAGGACTAACATTACCTCAGAGGCCGAGACAATTATATTTTCAAGATATTATACAACATGATTCCGTAAATAATGCACAAATAATCTCAAAATAGTAATAACAAAAAAATTATTTCCCTATTCCAATTGCCATCAAATTTGCTGCAAATATCCAATTGTGGTTTAATTACTAAGGCTTTTTTTTTTTTTGCTGCTGTTTTAAATGAACAGCCTCCTTTCCAGTATAGGTGAGGACATTCCCTCAGGTCGTGTTACATTGAAAATATTATAAATAACATTTACATCTATTGTTTTGTGAATCCAAAAAATGAGAGACAGTTTCACAGCTCTGGGARATAAGGCACGACTTCAGTGTTAGGCCAGTAAGTGATTTCTTAAATTGGTCAAACACTAAAACTAAAACCCTTGTGTTTAGTACATGCTGCTTTCCTTCTGGCTTGATGATTCAAAGCAGTGTAAAACTCAATGCTACTTAATTATTTTTAATGCTTCAAGCGCTCTGTTCTCAAGAGTCAGTCAATGATATTCCCCTGTATTTCCAAATCACTCTTTGCTCACAGCAAAATAACTTTAAACTCACCTGTCTTTTTAAAGCTCCCCAGTTGGCTCCACACAAATAAGCTACGTGAAGCTTTGCAACAGGGGGTTAATAACACATAGTGTACACGGGGTAAGGACATTAGCAATTACCATATAAATCATTAACACATCCTTGAGTCGCAGAAGTCTTTTGGAAGTACTCTCGCATTTACATTCAAGCTAATAAGCCACTTAAAATGATTAATTACCTCCCTGGCATATTTCATACCTTCTTTTACACATAACATAGCGTACGAGAAGAAACATTAACAATAACAAATCCTAAAATACATTCACTAATGTGCAACTGATAGTCGCTCGCAATATGGGGCCAAATAAGACACGTTTGGTGCCTTTCCCTATTTCCCTGACTATACTCAGTTGAAAARAAATATGAAAAAAACCTCTAAAACTAATTTGCTATCAAGATAATGTGCTAATAATGAAGACTCCTTTAAAGTGAGCAATAAAATCAAACAGCCTCACCTTCCGAGTTTAATATATCTGGTGTTCAACACTTTCCAGTGTGCAATGAAAGTTTATTAAAAATTAGTCACTGAAGGAAAAGGACTAGTTGTGCAGCAGCAAACTCAGAAAATGAAATAAGGAGGAGCTGCCATTCTGCGACAAATCACCATCAAAGGAAATATAATATGTTTGATATCTATTTGATTGTGAAAATATTATATGCAAGTCTACAGTAAAGTATAAGCAGGAGGAGAAGCTTTCGTGAATAGATCATTCTAGTCATGCTTCTGCAATCAAATTACATTTTTTTTCTTTAAAAAACAAATTTCTTACTACATTAACCTTATAGATATTGTTAGGACCTGAGGTTTCCATGGTACATACCTTGGAAGGGCACACATATTCCTTCCTCTCTTGGAAATTAACTGGGAAAATGACTGGCATAATTTCTTCAATGTTATTTCCTTCTTTTGACTTTTATGTGTGAGGATGGCAAAATGTTGTATGTTATAGGATGGCGAAAGTTTGAAATTTGAAATTGAATTTAATTGAATTTGAAGCTTGAAATTTACTGCCTAGAGAGACATAACTCCCAAGCTGTGCATCCTGCATGCTGTAACAACAGATTTCACTCCAAATAAAACCAATYGGACACCTTAGAAAAGCTTTAAGAGTCTCAGTCCTCCTTTTAATGACAAAAATAAGCCCGTAACTACACTGGTGTTGTTTCACAGGTTCTTGAACGAAAAATTTATGACTGCTTTGCTCGAAGGGTCAAAACCTTCATTTATACTGGAAAACCATGGCAAATTATACGATCATCAATAGCTCCAATTTCAGAAGACGTAAATTATTTAAGCAATTTACTCTGACTTTGATATCTTTCCTGACCTATTAAGGGAGAGAGATGAGATGAGATGATATGTTGCTACATTTGGCTGATTCATTTTTCATGAATCAAAAATTATTATGTTAGTTTTCGAGCACCTGAAAAAGACAATTTCAAAACACAGTTTAAATATATTCCTCTTTCAGTCTTTCTAGACATGGATTTGGTCCAGTCTACGTGTGTCAGACATTTCTTCAGTCCGTCAAAAGTACATTTTTGAGTTATATGTATATACACATATAACTAAATATAAGTTGTTTTTCTTTCTAATGAATTGTATTTGACTATTCAACAGTACTATCAATGATATAATATAATATAATATAATATAATATAATATAATATAATATAATATAATATAATAATATTTAGCATAATATTAACTATTTTATTAACATAATATTAACTTTTTATATAAAATATTCGTATTTATCATTTCTGATTTTGCGGCTCTTCTTTCATTTGGTAATGGGTAAGGTCCTGAGCCTGGATAAATCAAAGATCCTTTAAAAATAAATTTTATTTTTTGAAAAAACAGAAATCCTGCTAAAATTAGTGAGGAATTTAAGGCTCCTGAGGCTAGTGTTGTCTGACTTGCCCAGCAGTCTTGCTCAGCACCTAGAGCTGATGGATGCTCACTACCTGTGCACTTGGGCTGATTGTCAACCTAAATACATGAAAGTGGCAATGTAGAAAATTCAGGGTCCTGAATTCATATACGGCCTTTCCAAAATCTTTTGCAGAGCCTATGCCATTTCCAACAAATGGGAATGAGTGTAGCAAGTGACACACTAAAATTTGTTTTTTTTTCCAAGATAAATAGTGCTGTTTTCTCAATGCCAAAAACCCTTGGCATTTATAATGAAATTCTTTATTTCTGTGTTCAGAAATAATAGAAATTTAATGAATAATAGAATAAATAAATGTAGAATAATAGAATAATTTTATAATCTATAATTTTATATATASAATATATATAAAATACATATAATATATAYTTYATACAATATATAATTTTATATTTATATATTATATATTATAATATATAAAATATAATAATAGAATCAATAAAGTAATAGGAATTCAATAAAAATTAAATTTCTATTTCAATTTAATGAAATTAATTATTTCTGTGTTCATCTTTGCCACTGGATGCAGAGACTTCCCCTGTGTTTGACGTGTGATTTGTATTTAATTTTCCAGCATTATTGAAGCTCATCTTGTCGCATTTGGGACCCAGGCATATTTACACCGTGCCACCAAGAATGCTTGAAACGACATGTACAAGTGTAAAATCACCTCTAGGCAGCATGTTAGCTTCCATAAGAAAGATSAATTAAAACATATGGAAAAATAAAAAGGTTCATAATAATTTCATATAATTGAAAAAAAAGATAAAGAGAGCTGTAACTTCACAGATCTTTTTTTTTGCAACGTCCTGCCACATATAGCAGGGTTATAAGGAGTTCTCACAGAAAAATGGCTTTGGTCAGACACATTAYTTCCGTTTCAGATGGTAAAACCCATGATTTACATTCTTGTCCAGTGTAAAGATTATTGACTCATTTAATGTGTGCCACAAAAACCAACTCAGATTGTAACTGCTTTTTATCACTTTAGGGGAAATTGTTTTCTACARCCTAAATGTAAAAATTTCCTCCTGCTACCCACTACTCCAAATCCCTGAGCTATCCACACCAACAGCTTTTTTATTCTGATTTATGTTTCTTTAAATCACTGTCTCCAGAAAGACCAAAATACATCAATAACACATTACATTTTCAAATGAACCTTCACAAGAAATTTGGCAATTTTCTTGCCTAATTAACCTTTCTACACAATGTTTTCCTCTTCAGTATCATCTCCAACAAGCACTATGAGGGAAGATGCTGAAAGAACTCTAGATATGATGATTACCAAGCTATGAACACAACATATAATCCTCTCATTTGTGCTTTTTACCAGGACTTTAGCCCAATGCCAGGGGCGCTTGGCACCTGGTGATAGAGACACACTCTATGATGTAGCTTTTAAAAACCTTTTAAAAGCCTTTTAATATCTCAAAATAAGTTTGACATTTTCAGAAAAAATAATTAGGCTGGATGGATGTGTCTTTGAAAGAAGATACTTATCAGGCAGAGCATCATTTCTTTCCTGATGGTCAAAGTGCTGCTCATCAGACATGACAAGRTACCTAAGAATCGCTCTTCAGAAATTCCCAACAAAAGCATTTAGTTGATCAAATTTATGTGCACCTAAAACATAAAAGAGCCTTCTATTTAAAAGAGCCTGCTATTTAAAAACCTTCRTGCAAATCTAAAGAAAGGAAAAAGCTATAACGTGCAACTGCACCTGGGTCGTAGGAGGAAGGCAAAGCAAGAAACACAAACATAAGAAGGGATATCATTATGTATTTAAGAAAAGAAAGCCTTCTAAAATCCAGGTCAGATGGAGAGGGGCTAATTCTGCAAAGATAGGGATTTCTTGACAGCCTATTTCACAGTATCAGCTTTCAGTTGTTTTGCAATTGCCTATTTATAACGTACAGATTTATAATAACGAGGTGCCAGTGTGTGGAGGAGCAGGACTGCAAACGATGATTTTCTGAGACGTTTTCATGGCATATGCCAAGGGCAGAGACACATGAGCTGTGTCTATCAGACAGGCAGCATCACTCACTCCAGCACTCGGATGCAGCAAACGGCRGCCTCTGCAAAGGCTGGACCAGGGGGATAATCCTGTTTTTTATAGACAGGAATATTAAACACAGAACCCATATGAATATGGAAAAAAAAAAAAGGAGGAGTGTCTTGTACCAAAAGGGTAAAAGTCTAATTCTCATCTCCTAGACCTAAGAGTTCTGTGTGGCAAGTCCTGCAAAACCAAGGAGATCTCAAAAGCTGTGGAGCCTCCGTGCGCATCAAACACGGGCACAGCAGCTTGTTAGACCTTATCTTGGAGCACTCCCGTGTTCCCACGACACAGGCACAAACATTTCCAGCCTGATAAGAACAGAGCAGGCAATTCTGCGGGCCACATTGATARGGAAAAATGTGCTGAGAGGCCGGGGTGCAACTCGGTCCAGGTTGCCCAAAGGAAGAGTCCCATCCCCTGCAGATCATGGAGCGTGGGGTCTTCATCTAAATGAGCCTCCTGCAATTTAATTAAATAATACACCGCCCCATTTCTGGATGGGATGGTTTTTGAACGGCAAATTTTCTTACTATACAATGGCCATCAAGGAGCCTACAATTCTTCCTGCAAGACTAGCAATCTGAGATCCAGTTYGCACTCTCCCTAATTATATCCTGTTCCCTCAAATTACATTTCAATATTAATTGCACACAGAAAGCTTTGCTCATTTTTTTTGTTTCCACCTCCATAACGACAATGCATCAATAGAAACTACACCCAGAAACTACAAATCGATCGCGAGTAGCAACGAGCAGGCTAAGTAATGAGTAATTCCTAATTACATTTCTGGAAAGTGTTTCAAGACTAGTCAGAATTTAAGGGATGCATTAATTTGCCCTTCAGTTATCCTTCAGTAAAACTTGCATTCTTATTTGAAATCACATTTTTTTTCTAGGCCTCTGCAGTTCAATTCAAGAGCAAAATACAATGCAATAGCTGGAAATTATCAGGATATTCGTTAATCACTGTGATTCTTGACTGCATTAAAATGGTTTGATATCAAACACTTTTCTTCAAAGCTCTTCCCATCAAGCTCTGCATTGTTTTACCATCTTAGAAACTTCATGAGTAGAAGCTCCACAAGAGCTTAAAAAGGTAAATGAGCCTTTGGCCCCAAACCTGTGTTTTGGTAGTTCAAGAAACGAGGTTAAACTTTTCCCAGGCAAAGCAAAGGCATTAACTGAGTTTAGAGAGTGAAAATAAAATAAGCAAGCAAGGAAAGTAGCTGCTTCCAACTTCTTAAAACTTGACCGACGCCAGGAACGGGCTTAGAATCGTCCTCAAAATTAATCCCGATCTTTCCATGACCTTAAAATCCTCCTTCGTTCCAGCGCACAGGGAGGACGAGCTCGCAAGGCGGGAGCACGGGGCAGAAGCCAGGGCAGCCCTACCTTGTGGCTCGTCCCTTGGAGGGGCCCCTTGGAGCCCTTGGGCACGGGGGCCGGCAGCCGCTCCGCCGCTCTCGGGGGGCTCGCGTTCCCGGCGGGGGGCTGCCCGTGCAGGACGGCCGACAGGCAGAGCTGCACCGTCTCCTTCAGGGCCTTCAGCTGCGACTCCTGCGAGGGAGAGAAGCCACCGGGTCCCAAAGGTGGGTTATTGGCACCAGCAGAATCACGCCATGGTAGAGGTTGGAAGGGACCTCTAGAGATCATCTAGTCCGACCCCCCTGTTCAAGCTGCTTCCCCTCTCTGCATTAGGTCACATTCAGGAAAAGCTACTGCCTTTTCTTTTTCTCTTTTTTTTTTTCTCTTTTTTTTTTTCTTTAATTAAAGCAAGAAATTAATGCACTTTTTAACACGCTTACCACATAGGCATTACACGTCAAACTGCCTAGGAAGCCAGCACACTCCTTCACCCAGGCTATTCTACCCCAACACATTATCACAAGGACTTAATTMATCACAAATGTTATTTAATAGTAAAAGCAACATAAATGCCATCTACCAAATATTATGCGGTGTGCAGACTTACAGCAYTTACAAGGCAGTGCTTGCAACGACAGCTGAATACCCCAACTTTACTCACAGCAATACAGAAAGACATAGAGATATAGATTATATTCATGAGAATAGCAATCTGTCATTAAARGAAGTACAGCTGGAAGGAGAGTAATACACTGTGGCAACAACTCAGGAAAGCTGGCTTTAAATCTCTGTTCTTTAAATCTTTGTCCCTCATAATCAAATGCCAGAGGCAGAGGTCACATAGTCAATTCAGGGGGATATTGGCTAAGCTCTTCCTTAGGAAACCTTGCCCTTGTTCTTTGTACTAGTCTTGTGTCTGTACATATGGAATACTAGCACTCCAGCTAGTAAATCTCCAGCTTCCAAGACTTATGGAAGAGGCATAAATCAAAGATTGTGAGGCATATAATGGAAAGAGTATATGTATACGTAAAATATTGCTTGTTACCTATATAAAATAGTACGTATACATATCATRAAATATTTCACAGCTACATCAGTATGAATCTTAAGCAATGATAGTTTGGTAAGACACCAAACCGTGCTTTAATTTATTTGCTAAATGATTATTTTTTTGAATGCGACAAATACTTAATGTTTAATGTCAAGCTTCCAAAGCTGGAGCTAGGAAACATATCATATAACAGGGTCAATGTCGAAGACAACCCCTCAGCACCCAAAATCACTGCCAGCATCTGATAGCTGCGTGTTTTCATATTTTCCAGACCCATTTATATTGTTGTTACACCGCTGAATTCAATGCACAGTAATAGGGTTTGTGGTCATACAAATCATTGATTAATTCACCAGTGGCACCAGGAAATTGCTGCAATACAAACATCCTTACGAGAGACACCACGTCCACTGTCAGCATGTGCAACTTTTAAGACAAAGAGTTAACAGCAATGTGTGAAATCTCTGAAAAGCTGCAATAAAAATCTCCTTTTAGAGACATATCTAAGACTCAATGGCTCAATTCCTCATTTCAAACACTATTTGTGTTCCCAAAGTGTATGTTGCCTGGTGGGGCATCTCTGTGCCTTGAGCTGACACTGTCGCTGCCAACGCTGCCCTGACTGTTGAGGATGATGAAGATGTGGATGGACCCTTGGCCCGACTCTCTTCAGGTCACACAGGAAAACACTCCAAGAGGAAAGGAAGGTGCTGGCAACCTGAACGGCTGGCACTCCTCAATAGCATTCCCATTAAAAGCTCCTCATGTCAAGCGCTCTTTGCCTTCTCCGTCACAGCCGTCCTCGCTCTAACAGACAACTGCACTGGGAGGATATTCCTTGGAGGATATTCCCTTCCAGATGGATTGCCCTGCACTTCAGCAACCTGGCAATCGCGCTTAGCTCCCTGCATTACAATTAGGCCCAGTGACTTCGGGACAACTACTCCCACGTACACACAATTAAGCAGGCATCTAAACCCCGGCGAGGCTTCTATTTGTTTCTGTCAAATTACACTGAAATACTCATAGCTAAGAACCACGCTTACATTATGTTATACTTCTTACCTTGTCAAGGGCTGCCTTTTCCAATTCATCTTTTGCAACTGCTAGTTTCTGCTCCAGATCTGTTAGCTGTTGTGCCTGCGGGAAAAAACAAGAAAAAAAGACAATAAAATCTATAGCACAGGGTTTTTTTTTTTTTTCCCCCATAATTTTTCATGCAGTGCCTGTGAGAAAGGAATGGATTTAAGTTTTACAAATAACAGATATGAATTGGGTCAGAATTCCTTGCTAAACACCCAGGCTCAAGGGATACCTTTTTTGCCTGAGAAAATGTGTACTGCTATGTGGGAACTGGGCTCAAATCCCTTCCACTTAAGTGAATGCAAATTTACTCTTTAATTTCAAGGTCAGTAGGAAAAATAATTCTATCCCATTTATTATTTTATTTTAGTTTAGTTATCTAATCTTTCCCTTGTCATTTGGTAAAATGGGGGTAAAAAAGGATGTTTTCTGGTGGTAAAAAAGGGGTTAACTCCAGATTTGTTTCTCCATCTTCTGCCCATCCACAATACCAGCTAAGGATGCAAGGACAGAGCAAGAACACATTTGGGGACATGTGGAATTAAAGTCAGGGTCAGGCAACTAGTGTGAACGTTACACAGAAGGATCCTTTGCTTTTTAKGTTACAGCACATTATTTTCTTTCACATTCCTTCGGGAGGAGATCTGGCTTCTCACAGGATAAAGGCAATATATTGAGTGCAAGGGTTTGGGAGATGCTTTTAAAGCTCAGTAAATAGTAACAATTACAGTGCTGCACAACTAGACTGCTTTTTCATTCAGCATCACCACACTATGGTTCAGATGAATAAAATACCCTTTTTCTTTATTTATTCCAGTGAAATACTCTGTACTAATACAAATAAACACACTCACCTGTATTCATTGGGAATTACATTAGACAACATGCCCATATTTAAAATCTCCCAGAGATAGACGTAAAAAAAAAAAAGAAAATTAAAAAAGACTAATCTGACTTTAAGCAGATGCAGAGAAAACCAAAATAACATGAATTTTTATTTGTAGCTAACAACTGACAACAAAATGAATTTCTGCACCTATATCAAGACAAGACCTGGGTGCTTTGGGTATAATGATTTTGAATTTTCAAGAACTTACAAATATCRCAGCTGTAAAATGCAGAAGGGAGAGATGTTCACATTTCTCTCAAAGTCAAGGTCATACTACCAGCAACACAGGAGCACCAAGGGCTTCCTTCATTTACCCTAAACAAAATTTCAAAGTATTTTGCCAGAAAAAGGCTAAGCAGCAGTTTCACCCTGTAAGAATTAAGAGATGAATACACTGACTACTTCAAGTTTTTTTAAAAAAAGACCAACAACCAAAAAGGAAATCTATTTGGTAGCTTTTTATGACACTTTTAAAGTCTTGTGGGTTCAACATCAACTATAGCAGCTTTTTTAATGATAAATAATTTGATACATGTCTATTTGCTTTTTTTTTTTTTTTTATAATTATATTTTCTAACTGGGGCAACTTTTTAATTGGAAAGCACACAACCTGAAGCTGGGGCTACTGCTGAATTATCCAGTAAAACCAGATTTCTCCTGTGGTTATTCTGCCAGCATTATGTGCATCTCAGAAAATCATGAACAATTTGTGCTCAGGAATTGTCCTACTTCCTGCAGCACAAGATGTTAAATGTAATTGAGAAGAACATGTTTTTTTGGCAGCTATGCCATTTAATCAGATGTGCAGATAAACGCAGATATTCATCAACATCGGAATTATATTTTAAACAGTCACAAGAAAAAGGGGGAAAAAAAAAAAGGACAGTTAACATAATTTCCTCCAGAATCTCACAGATTGTACATTTTCTTGATGCTTATTCCACTTGCAGTGGCTTCAGCTCTCATTAGCAACCATTATGGACGCACACTAAAAAGGAAATTATGGCCTTTGTGTTTWTCAGCGGAAACTTCACTTGCCCTCCACAAATGACATCTTTTCCCTACCTTCACATCCTTCCTTCACATACAAAATTGTTGTGATTAAAGCAGAATTGCAGCTCAGGAGCGTTTTACCAGAGAGCTCAAGCTTTGCAAAAGGAAAAGGGCTGCTTTCCTGCAGAAGATCGGGATGCCTTTGCTGCTTTCTTGTCAAAACAAACACAATCCAAAGCAAAACGGTCCTGCTTTTCCCATTCAAATTATCAAAGCCACATGCRAGCCACAGTAGACTGGCAAGATGAAGCTGATAGCACAGAAAACCTCAACAAAATATAACAAATAACAATATAATTAAAGGGAGGCTCAATTTGCTGATTCCTTCTCATTCAACTTGACATTTGGGCTATGGGAAATTGYTAGAGGACATTTCAGTCTATGAAGTCTTCGAGAGTTATCCTCCTAAAGCATTATCCTTCTGAGTGGAGATATATAAATCTTATTTTTTATATATATACAGAGAGAGAGAGAGTATGCAATAACCTGTAAGGTTCTCCTGACRGATCCTACTTAGTTGTTATTCAGTTGAAGTGCTGAAGTCAGCCTGTAGCTTATAAAGCTCCTTATCTCTAATAAATAGTCACTGGTATAAAATCTCTGTCCAAAATCTCATCTGATGCTTTGCATTACCCTGGCTCTTTTCCGGCTATTTTATATTAGTGTTTTTCCTYCTTCTCCTAAGCAGCCTGGCGATGTTTGCAAGGGGAGGTCACAGAAGATCCTGGCTCTGCAGAAACATATTAAATGAATAAATGGGCTGTGGGCTAGAAATGCTGCCTGAGAAGGACACAAGCTGATGGATTCTGCTAGAGATGTTGAGACCCTTGCGCTCAGCCTCCTCTCTTCTCCTCCTTTAAACATACAACTAAAAACATCTACATTTAGCATTACAGGGGAATATACAAGCCACAATAAGAGCCTTTTTTTTCATGCTAAATAAATATATAAACAATGTTCAAGGAAAACAGGATAGCTTCTTTGGAATGCATTTTTTAAGCAAAAAAAAAAAAAAAAAAAGGCTTTACGGCTCTTTAAACATAATGAGGAGTCCTTTAAAATGTCTTACAACTTACTCATTTTCAAATGTGGAAAACAAGCTGCATTCTTGGGTTAATAGCAATGCTCATACAAAAGGGTGCAAGTCATGGGTAAAGTGAATGTGTATCTGTGAAATGCCTGGATTTAGGGCAAACCTCACCACCAACTGTACTAAAGTAGTTAGCAGAACCATGTTGAAAAACATGAAACTTCTGACTCTTTGTACAAGTGGCTGCATGCAATGCACATCTGTAAAATGTTAGGAAAGATTTAAAATTACTAAATTTAATTTTTTAAACAGTGTCATTTTAATTTCAGTAGTTAACGTAGAGTTAATGCTCCTAAGTCAGGCCTTTTTCTCTATCATCAGTTCACCTCGGTAGGGAATGCAGAACAACACAGCCGGCATTACAGAAATAAGCATTTTGCAATAGGAAAACACTCCAGGAAATGGATTTACTGTGGCTTGGAATTAACTCTTCCTAATAAGGAATAAAACACATATGATGTCATCAATTTTACATTAGGGGGAAGAATGATATAAATATTAACTATGTGCAGGCAGTATGATCTGAAAGCAACGTCACATCATCCTGCCTTTCTTAGGGTTTGTTTACCACATCCAGGGCATGCTTTAAAAAGAATCTTACATATCCCAATAATGAATTGATGGGTGTAGCACTACATGGCTGAAAGAACCTGGAAAATGCCATTGAGTATATTTATGGCAGACTTTTAAGTACAGGTTCAGCAGAGCCTTCAGAGATATTTTCTGTTKTCTCCTCCAAGATCAGTTTGGGCACTTTATGGATGGGGATACTTCCTTGAAAAGTGCTCTGGCTGTGTTTCATTCAAGAAAAAGTTGTTTTTAATGTGCTTTCTCTTTAGCTGTGGAAATGGGTGCAGAAAGACACGATGTTGAACTGCTTTATTATAACTGCTTTATTATTAACTRCTGTATTATAACGATCATTCCGAGTTTGTAGGCACCTATCCGAGCTCATGCATGGTGCAAATGCAGCTGTAAAATGAAAGAGCTTGATTGAAAACTGGTTATTAATTATGCTTTACTCTTCTGTCAACTACTTAAGGTTTCTATGAAGGTTAAGAGACTGAACACTGGACCAGGACACAGGAACTTAAATCCCAATTGCAGTAGAGAGACCAGCAACTTCTCAGCTGTGAGCACCTCATTTAACACAGGGGAGTGTTAACTCCCACTAGTTACTGTTGCATGACATTATACCACCATATATGCTCCATAAGCAATCTATTGGGTCATAAAACACTCGCAACGTACAAGAAAGGAATGTAACACAAGACAATAAACTTCTATTTTATTTCTTACTACTTGATAAGACACTGTCACACAACGATGCTAAAAGTAGACATAATTTACCAGTTCACTAGAGCATTAGGGGAGAAAAACGTCTTTCTCCCTGCTCCCCAAATCCTGTTCCTCTCCTGTTTACTCCCGAGAGCTCCAGCCAGCATAGAAAGGCATCGGCAATAGCAGTTCCCAGAACTAGGGCTCAGTGAGGGCCAGGTTATGGTAGATGCCAATTATGTAAAATAAACATTACCATTCCCGTACACATTGGCAATGTCCTGACTATCACTTCCACCAGAGAAAGCAATGTGCTCTGATGGAAGGGGCAGAGACYGCAACACTCCCTCACGTGAATCTCATAGGAATATTTAGTTGGTCAGCAGAAATTTGGTATTGCATTGCTGTCACAGATCAAAAATTCATGGCTTTAGTCCGGAAAAAGACAGGCAAATCAACCCTGCAAAGACATTTCTGATGACACATAAAGGACATATTAAAATACTGAATACACAAGTCAATCACACACACAACAGCACACAGTCAAGAGCTATTTCAACCATTTGCCTAAGTAATAAACTGGGCTTCTCAACACCTGGGACCTCRCAGAGGATGTAACAATTTATTAACATCTTCCATGTGAAGTGCTCAAAGCATTACCACTTATATTGCTTTATGATTTCCCTAAACCTTTTTGCAGGTAAGTGAATTTGGAGCTGCATTCACTCTAATTTGGGCTCGACACTTGAGCAGACAGTCCTACTATCCCAATTTATAATGAAGAACTCCACCTACCCAGTGTAGAGAAAGAAGTTGAAGGCAAAATTCTTGTCAAATTCTTGCCAAATAGATACATTTGGCTTAGAACAGGTTGAAATTCCTTGTTTCCAGCTGAGTTGCCAAAGATTAAAGTTGGAGTCTATGCTGCAAAGATCTATATTCCCTAAGATAAGACCTGTTTCTAATCACATTCACACTATCAGCATCACATCTGACACAGCACAACCCATTTCTAATCACATTCACACTATCAGTATCACATCTGATAGAACAGAACTTAATTCCCTCCCCTTCCCCACCAGTTCCTGATTTTTACTTCCATAACTTAGCTACCAAACCATCATTCCTGAGGAACAATCCTCTAAGCAGGCTACTGAACTAGGAGTCAAAAAAAGGATTTCATTTTAGGAATATCAGTAACTTGCTGCATTGCCATTACCAATTTATTCACTCCTTCAATCCTTTCCTTTCCTGTTTTTTAGAGCAGGAATGCTTTCTTCTTAAGCATGACTCCATGACCCTGCATAATAGCCCCCCTTTTGGGGGCTAGCCTTATGACAGTAATAGCATAAGTAAGTAATAGTACTGAGCAGCTGTACTTCAGCTAAGTAATGCAAACCTCCATGCACAGGCAGGATGAGAAAACATCATCTTTTCCTCTGTACAAATTCTCAATTACTTCTAGATTGATTTTGAAGAGAAATTTGTTGGTTTTGCTAATAATGACKAGTATTAAAATTTATTTTGAAGCATAAAACATCTATCTCTCATCTCCAAACCTATTCCCTTGGTTTGGGTCTTACCCAAAAATCCAGGTTCCAGAAAAACACTTGGAATCAACATCTTTATCAAAAAGATTCACTTATATGTTAGATTTGTATATTTTAAGCTGTCTATGCTAGCCCATCTCTCCAGTACTCGACATACAGTACAGAGACACTAGTGAGAGTTCAGTATTTCCAGAAAATAATTTGGACTGCATATCGAGATGAATTTCTTTTAAAAGAAAACCTAGTTCTSGTCACTTTGAAGATGACTACTTATGTTTATGCAGGACCCAAAAGCATTACTCAATTAGCAGCCTCAGGCCAAATGACCCAAGTGTCTCTCCAACAGGGACTGGATGCCCTTCAGCAAAGTGTCTGTACTTTTTTTTTCCTAGAAACTTCACTTTTAGTGAAGTTTTTTCCTAGAAACTTCACTTTTAGTGAAGTTCATCAACTAATAGGAACTGGGATGCAGAAATCTAGCCAATATCCTATTGCACAGGCTTATTGCAAACATAGAGCTTTCAGTGTTAACAATAATTGCCATGGAGAACTGTTAATCAAAGGGAAAGATAAGCAATAAAGAGCTGTAAAATATTCTGTTATTTAACCAGAATGATGATAAATATTATATGGAATCTATAGAATAGTGCAAAAGATTTTGGTCACTGTCAGGCAACCAGAACACGGCTTTTTGTGAGCACAGGAATACAGATGTTCAGAAACCACCTATTTTACCSTACTTTTATATATTTAGAAACAAAGATACATGATAATTTTGTAGGCTTTGAGTTTTCTCTTTGCTCCAGAAAGCAATTTAATAGAAAGTACAGCCCTTGTTACAGTAGTTTGCAAAAAATGCCATTGAAATAGATGATATTTCTGAAATTACATTATGTTGTCATCTGTCTTTGGTGTTTTGAACTCATTCAGCATGGTGAAAAGGCAATCTTTCCCTTAGAACTACAGTAATAAAGGTAGCTATCACACTTCCAGATTACTTGAATATTACATCAGTTCTAGAGCCTTAGCTGCTGATAGTGAAATAAAACTCACCTTAAAAATCAAATCCTTTTTCCCATAACGAAGCTCTTTCAGCTGGGCCTGGATCTTTTTTGACTGCAGGAAAGGATAAATAAATAAATAAATAAATAATGCATATATATACATTTCAGTTAAAATACTTTGTACTTTTAATAATTGGAGTGCGGAAGGGGGTGAAGAAAGCAGCTTAAAATCAGTTTAAGATGCAGATAAAAAAGCCCAAATGAGTCTCTTGCTCTTCCATGGCAGCTTAACTAAGCCAGTTAAACKTATCAAGGGAAACTTAGACTGGCAATCACCTAAAACATGACCATAAGTGAGTGCTATGCGAACAGTCATTTGGATTATATATTTCAGACRCGAGATGTTGCTAACGCCTTCCATGAATGCCCAACTTCACTACCCAGAGTCTTATTTTATTTATATTTAACTGCACTGTAGCCGCTACCATAAGCTATCATGACATTTATTCAGGCTTCACAAAAGAATAATTTCCATAGGGTTGCATAGGTTCTACTATGTAACGCCCAAGGATTTCCAGGTGGCGTATCCAGATACGGACCTCTATCAGAAAAGGCAGAACTATACTGATTTAWAGCAGTTTAGGCTCGAGATCAATTCGACTTTTATTTGAAATATCTTTACAATTTCTCTTAAAACATAAATTCAAGTATTTTCACATTCTATCAATACTCATGCTGGAGATACGCAGCTCTTTCGTGGTGGCCTTTTGGCATTTATTAGCCARCAGAGCTTAGGACAACGTCTTAAGATGACATTGATGAGCTTGCACAAGGWCAGCTAATTATTAAACCAAGCAAATAGTCTCTCTTGGTTCTGGCACTGTTGCCAGATCTTCTGAGGAAGTAACCCCCCAAAAAGTCTCCCTGAAGGACAGTTAGGTAAAAACATTGGCAACTTTATGGGTTGACTTCTGTAACATCTTTAATTGTTCAGATGTCACTAACTCCTTGAAAAGCCATGTTTTTTACTAGAATGATCCATCAAGTCCGAACTTCTTGGGCTTAAAACCACATTTGCAGTCTGTCGCCATGAGTTTAGTTAGCACAGATTYGGGTTTTCTGAAATTTCCTGACAGCAAGACTTGGCACGCTACACTAAATACAAAATAATTCTAGACTTCCTCCTCAGAATTATCCACATTTATGCTGTAAATATTAAAGTAGATATAATCAGGCAAGAGATCTTCAAGTTAATTACCAAACATTCAAGATGTTATGCAGCAAGGAAAAACAAGCTTTAAAGAGGGGGGAAAACAGAAAGCTATGCTACATACTCTGACAAATTTTTAGCATTAAAAAGGGAGCAAAACATATTTGTATTCAAATACTGTGGCATGTTTGAAAACAACGCTGATGATATAGGAAGATAACAGATGTAGAAAAGCTGGCGAAGACATATATTATTTCTCACTAGTGGGGATTTCTCAGAAACAGTTGTTGTAGGTCCCACTTAGGTCAAATAGCTAATATCATTAGAAAGCACTCTATGAATTCCTAAGTTGTGACTTCAGAAAATACTGTCTTTACCGAGGAAAATACATTCAGCCTTCACAATTTTTTTAAACTAAAACACTCAAATGTAAGTGTTATGTTCCTGCTACATTTTAAGAAGAGAAAACAATTTTCACAGGAGTTGTATATTCAAAAAGTGGTGGCAAAAGGGAGTAAGTCAAATTCATTTGTAGCAATATCCACTTTTTTGAAAAGGAGAGCTAAACTAACTGCTCACWTGAGCACAGTTAAGTGAACATATAAGTAGATATATACATATATAAAAAAAAAAAAGGTTCATTATCACAAACTATCTTTGCTAAGTGTTTCAGTTAACAGGAGATATTCTTTCTATGTTTTACAAAATAAGATTCTTACTTTTCTTCAAATAATGAAACATTTTAATAATCATTCATAATAAATTGTTGCCATTTCTGAAAACTATTTAAAACATGCCCTTTATCTTGTTCTAAAAAAAAATGATTTTCATTTTCTAGGCCATGGAAGAAAAGAAATGGGCTTGTGTATCTTAGAGAGGTACATCTACAAAATCAGATGTGATTTTCACAAGTCCCCACTTTAACATATTTGTCCAAAATTAGCAGTTTTGACTCATTTTCCAAAACACTTAAGTCACTTCCAGGGCAGTTAGAGGAATGGGTTGAGATACAGCAGCTTTATGAACACTCATCATGTAGGCACATGGTACATATGCCAGGACCTCTGTATCAAAGCCATTGCAGGAAGCTTCTTTTTGAGTAGGTTACATTTTAAACAGAGAGGATCACTGCTTACCTCTTCTGCATGGATACCACAAAGTTTGCTTCCTGACAGGAGTTTGTTTTTCAGGCTTTTGTTCTGGGAGGAGAAAAAARATATAGCTGTATTACTGAGGGTTATTTAAAAATTAAGGCATGTCTTAAATATTTTATCTTACTGTTCTTATTTTATGGAAGGATAATATCCTCAGTCGCTAAATGAAGACACAAATAAAAAGACAAGACAGCAATATCCTGGCATAGTACTATCTTCTCTTACAAATGATCACCTGGGGTAAAAAAAAAAGCAAGGAAAAAATCCTAGTTTTCATGTGCTATCAGCTGCATACTGAACATCATTTTCAGTAAATCATTACAAAAATCCTAAAGAGGTGCATCAAGGATCTCAACAATTCAGTCTTGCTGACCACACTAAATGCGTTCTTTTCATTAAATATCATAAATTTCAAGACCCACAAGTGACCAAAACATTTCAAAGCCTCCATAACTGAAAGCATTTCCCCTACTCGAGATGTTTTGCCACGTAGCAYTTTTAACTCTATATTTCTTCTCATTTACAGGGGGTGGGAAGAAAAAAAGCAAAATAAATTATMGGGAAGCTGACAATTCTTTCCGCACCCTTCCCTCATGTTATTCTACAGTTGAGAGTCGAGCGTAAAGATTTTGCTGCTGYGTGAACAGCTTTGTAAACTGTTTGGAGATTTTAAAATCTTGAAGATGTAAATACTCAAGCGATGAACATAGCTGTTTATAAATGAGAGCCAGCACTAAAGGTTACAGCTATCAAGGGCATAAGRAGGAACTTGCCAGAGCTGATAACTTCTTCCTTGGAGTTGGAATACRTTTTTGTTATTTAGCAAATTAGACGGCTCTATAAGCACAGCTTTCCATCCTGATTAATGCCCACGGTTTCCCACAGCAGCATGCCAGGCATGCTGGGGAAGATGGGGGATGTGGATGTGAGTCTAATCTGATCAGGATTTAAACGGCACAAAAGGAGGAGTTTAATCACGCCTGTATCCCATTAGCTGGCTAGAAAGGGGCTACTCAAAATCAGATCAATTAATCAGAGGGAACTGGAGGTTACAAATGCTTATGAAGCCAGGACCAAAGTTGTAGGTTAAGTCTTGGAGGAGAACTCAAGAAGACATTTCTTATTTTCCTGTCAGACCTCCTTTAAAGAGCAACAAGAAATAAGCTAAACTAACTAGAGTTTTACACAGGCACATTTTCAAACATTTCATTGGTCACAAAGTACTTAACTGAAAAAAACCTTAGATATTTCAAGTTCAACCACCAGTATTTGCTTAAAAATTGAATCACGTAGCCATAAACACATCTTCAATAGCCCCTATTAAAATAAGATGCTCTAACGACTTTAAATAGATACAGCTTTTTAGATCTACAGAAAGGATATCATCACATCCACACAAAACATGTAGTTAAAAATATTTGGACTGCTTGAAAAAGCTTAAAGCAGAAGCTGCTTTAAGAATTTACAAGAAGCTGCAGCAAAGCAGGAAAGCAAAATGAAACTCTTGTTTCCCTGGCTAGAGAGGTACCTGCCCTGTAATAAAAGGAAAGGAACAAAAGGAATAAAGGAGAAACAACAAAAGTGTTCTGCAACAGGTCAAACGAACTACCAAAATTAAACATCTGAAGAGATGCCATTACAACAGCAGCAAAATGCTATTGATCACCATGGACCAAACATGGACCTCTCCAAAGCTGACTGCTTAGACAAACGCATCATCTCCCCTGAAAGGAGGAAGAAAGGGAAGAAAAACCTGACAAGACATCCACGACTACCCAAAAGCATCGTGACAAGTGCAGGCATTGACACATTTGCCATTTGCTAACATTTATCTTAATTATCACACGATGTTTTTACATGAGGATAAAATTATTTAATTGACAGAAAGAGTACAAATTATCTGGTGTCATTTCTCGAAGTTAGGCTGTCGTGACCTCTCTCCAGCCAGTTGAGGGGCTTGACCTCCCATGCTGATGCTTCGTGCTATGGACCACCCATACTTGCTCCTGGAAGTGGCCTGGGCATCTCAGCCAGGGATTTTCATCATTTATCATAGGATTAAAACCCCTGTGAGAAGCATGATAAGGTGCTGCCCAACGTTGCTTGGTGGATAAACTCCACCAAGGAGATATCATCAATACAAGATAAGCTAATGTTGGCTGCTGGCCTTGGAGAGTGCAAGGCCATGGATATGTTCATGCAAAGAAAATCACTTTCTCTCTCAGAAAATGATTCCCTGCAATCAGCATCAGTCCAGACTTTTTATCTGAGGCCTGACAGAAGTTATTTGTTATACGCAAGATAAATTTGCCTCTGCCTCTGGATGAATAGTGGCAAATCAAATCATGCTGAGCTCTTTCTCATCTCTGGAATATTTTTATAGGTATCTTATTAGAAAAAAAAACAAAATCAAAATTCACACTGATACCACCATGCACTGCTGTCTACTTTGTTTTGAATGTTAGCTTTGTATTTCAGGACATGGAATTCATGAGTCTGCTTTAACCCCTTCCCGGGGCAGGTAAACCAAGGCTCCTACACTCGCTGTTTYAGAGAAGATCATAAGAGCTGCAGTTCAATATTTTTTTTTCCTAAGGCAATTTATGCAAAAAAAAAAATAGTTTGATGTTGTTAAAGGCATTTGGATTTCTTTCCCTGCCTCCCCAGAGGTTTCCAGTGGCCRAAGGACTCTGCCTTCTTTTTCCTCTGGAATTTGGCATAACCCTAGTTTTCATGAGTCTCCTAGTAGCTGCTGTCAGCAGCCCAGAACACTGCATAAAAGTTTCAGAACATTTCTATAAGAAAAGGAATCTAAATCCCTGCTTTAAGGTTCTTCCACCTCTTTCTCAGCTTATGCAGATGGCCAAACCAGTGCTCTAACATTTGTGCTTTGGATGGTTTAAAAAGAAAGAAAACAAGAAAGAAAGAAAGAAAACAAGAAAGAGAGAAAGAAAACAAGAAAGAGAGAAAGAAGCAGTTATAGCAGTTCTCCAATTTGACTGAAGAGGTTCATAAGTGGCACAAAAATCTGCTTGTGAGCTTTTAGGAAGAGTTTTGTGCTTGGTGGCACATGCTGCAAGAACTAGACCAGTGCCRTGAATCCTAAGCCCTGCAAAAGCACTGCAGGCAGAAACATGTTATTTTAGTGTAATAAGCGCAATTTTTTTGATTTCTTCCAATCACTAAGCTGGAATAGCTTGTGTTCTAGGAAAAGCAAACAGAAAAGCAAGTACAGGGGCAGGAAACAGACCTAGGCACTCAGGGCTTTTATCCCGAGTTAAAAACCAGAAATTCTGTGTGCATCCTTCCATCTTTGTGTATGATATACATATGATAACTACATGGAGTGACATCTTAAGGTTTTTTGGGGATACCTTCCCACCCACACTGCTGTGGTCCATCACCCCCAGCTCTCCCTGTTACTAAAGATATATGTTTTACACAACTGAAGGGGCACGAGGCTGTCCAAACTTCTCACTTATCCACGGCTACAAATCCGCATTTTGCTGCCTTATAAATAGCTGCTGTAGAAATTCCAGTTAAAGTAACTAGAAGGTGAAGCATTGAATGAAGAAAAAGATAAAAGACTCCCTATAAAGTTTGCATTCCTATGCATTTTTTTTTGTCTAATCCTAGCTCTAAACATATACATGTGTGGAAAAAAATGAATATTTTTAAACTGATAACCATCTACATACATTGATTGCAGCACAGTAACCACATTTCCTGCTATGAGCTGCCCCTCTAAGCATCTTCTTGCATTGGATCCACTAAGGATCAATCACGTTGCAAACAAAATCATGCACCTGTGATTTAGCCCTCCCAAATATATGATCTTTCCCCTGAATCTTCTCCTGTTTTTGAAGCTTTCAATATTTCCACCCAGAAGGTCTAAATTCTGCCTAATAGAAGCTTGTTCCTAATAGAATTAATGATGTAACTGGAATTTCTCTGTCTAATGAGAGAAATTCTCCCTCAAAGTGAATGTGATTGCTTAGCAAWGCCGCACGCAGATTCATCTCATACTCGGGTTGCTGTCATTATCAGTGTGAGCATGTTAGCACTGAATTGCCTAGTACCTATTTTTCCTACTTATCCACGGATCTTTAGCTCTTCAAGTCTGCATTGTAGCTGTCTACAACTCACATGTACTTTTCTCTTGTCCAGGGAATCAGAATTTATTCCATGATGGTTGTTTCAAGAAGCCCGACTCCTTCCTGGTTAGGGCCTTCTCTATGACTCATAAGCRATTCTGCTCTGACTTCCACGTACCCAAACCAACATCTGAACTGCAGAAGGAACGTGATGGTACAGTGCTAATTCTCCAGTGCTTTGAAGACTGGTTCATCCTTCTTTAACCCCAAACTTCCTTCTTATTTCCTGCAACTCAAATGTAATGACCTCATATTTACTAAAGTAAGGCATCTGAATATTAGCTTTCCACCAGTGTTTGCAAATATGTGTCCAGAACTGACAAAAAAAGACTAGTGACTACTATTGTTTTTGCATTATTAAATATTGGCACATACCACCAATTTATGCATGTTTTAACCATCAAACTGAAATTAAATTTTAAAAGGTTACCCACCATATAAGCCTAAAATTTTACATACATATATATTTACATACATATATACACACACATACACATATGTRCATACATAAACATTTATATACATATATTCTGCTGTTTCAAAATTGAATCCAGGTACTTGGCTAGGCATTTTCTACCAGGGCATTTTCACTCTTGGATTTCAAGTGATCGGGGCCCTTTGTTTTCCCCCTTTTCTGACTAAGGCAGCTCATGATTGGAATCAAACTTTTCCAGTCATTTCAACAAGACTAGCACAGGAAAGCAAGTGCCTTTTATTATTCTTTCCATGTCAGATAGCCTAATTAAAAGCACAGCAACAGATTAAATACAGCTTGGCTTTTTGCAGGGTTTATTTCTGAATCGAGAGGTAATTGCTTATGCCATGTAGGATTTTCTAAAGAAAAAAAAAAGCCTGACAGTTCTTTGATCTTGGCTGAGAGCTCCCAGGCTTGTTTGGGGGATCAGCAAAGCAGAGCACCTAGTTAGGTGGATGCTGTCCTGAGACTCCTGCTTTGTCTATGTTGGATATTTGTGAACAGAATGGGGAGCTAGTACTGCTGCAAGCTGCAGGTTATGCTTAAAGCGTTTACCTAAATATATAATTTTGTATATATAAATATATATATAYACACACACATAACATCTCTGAGAGCTCTGCTAAGGCCAAGTAATAGAAACAAAGGGAGCATTCCCAGGCAAATACGAATAACGCAAATATGAAAACCATTTCTGCCTTGCAGGGAGCACAAGCTGCTGCATCACTGGCAGCGTGAGGGGTCTCGCTGGTTACGTTCAGCTCTGCAAGCCCATCTTCGCTGCTGCAAATGCAGCAGCTGCCAAAACGCTGCGCTGAGCACGTTTTAGGTCTTTGCGCATTTTTATCTCAAAATTGTCAACATCTGTCTCGAAATATAAATAACAGTCATGAAAAGAGGATGTCGGGAGATGACTAGGAAATACATTTATGCTACTCTCTACGGGATTATATCAGCCCAGTTTCCTTTAATATTAATAGGCTGTCTTCTGAAATCTCTTAGTAGAGATACAATACACTAAGTATTGCTGTTACATAAGTTTTTTCTTTTTTGCCAGGATACTTGATTTTTTTAAAAGAAGTAGTTTTGCAAGTACAACCTGAAAAAAAAAAAACAAGTAAACAAATAAAACATGAATTTAAAACATACATCAGTTACTTTAAAGAAGCTACTATGATACCCTTTGATGATGGGTGTCTCTTAGGCAGTGCTACAGTAGGCTGGGAGCAAACAGCCCTGATTTATGTTACCCCTTTCGCTAGCTAATATTGCCTCCGTCTTGRCATGGTCTTTTATAGATCAGAAGAAAATTTGCAAAGCAATTTTCATGTGTAGATATTCCAGTATTTTCTAAAACATTATTTTGAAAGCACAAGCTCTACCCCAGACTTTTGTCTTTGGCATAGCTAAAATCAAAATGATTTCACAACCACCTAGATTTTGTTGTACAAATTACAATAGCACCTTACTATAGTCAGCACCTCTCTAGCAAAAATCCTATAGCAAAAAGCCCCTGCCTGCTTTTTCTGAAAATACAGTGGTAGTACTTTTTCACTGTAAATATAGAGTTTTGCTGTTATTGCTTGGTGAGGTGCTTTTGTGCATACCCCAAATGCCATCTGTCATTGATACTGCTCTCGTAGCAGCTGTACTGATGCATGAGCTGCAAAAATTAATTTGCCTCTGGAGGTATTTGGGRCCATTTATTGTATTTAAGCGTCAGAAAAAATATTCTATCATACTTCAGTAACTTGAYGTTTAGTTCTGTATCACTGCTACAACAAAACAAGGTGCAGATTGCTTGGGAAAAAACTTCCAGTAAGCTCATTTTCATAAATTAAGTGGCAGTTCATTCAGCTCAATTTATTATCAGCACCAGGTGTCRGGACCTCAGCCACAAGTGTAGTCATTTTGCAATGTTTAGCACATTTAATCAGCACCCTTAAACCAGGACTCTGTATGGAACAAAGCCATTTTTTTTTGGTCCTTTCTTCACCTACCCAAGCAGAGAAAAAGGATGGCAAAGCTTTTTTTTAATTTTTTTTTTTTTTTTAAAGTTCTGATCCACTTTAACTCTCCTTTGATCATCCTTGAAGAATGTGGGTAAAATCAGAAAACAAGGTGTTTTGGAAAACTTCTAAAATAAAAGCACAACACTTCAGCCAGCCACTGGGTTAGCTTTACTTTGGTGACATATCAGTTTTAAATACATAACATTGTATATTTTATTTGTACCTCATATCATCAACACATAAAAAAAAATAACCGGAACTTCTACAATGTAATAAACACAAACAGAGAATTAGAACCAATAAGCACATGTCATCCCAACAGGTCAAGTGTTCAACTCCATGCACATGGAGMAAGCCAAGACAGGTGAGAAGCAGCTCTGCCTAAATTAATTTCACAGATCACGTCTCAATTTCCCATAACAGGTATAAAGGGCTGTACCTKTGTCAGAGTTGAGACAAAATGTATGTTTTTAATGTACATACATTTTTAATGCAGAATGCAAACACACCGCTATGCATCATCTGAAGCCAAAACCGTAGTCTTGCAGTGACCTGGCCACGTTGCACAGTTCAGAAGAATCACTCATCATGGCCAAGCTCCAATCTTAGCCAGGGGACCCAGAAYGTAGGAGTTATTGAGTATTTACCTCCTGACAACAGCCAACACAGGCAACACTGGAACATGGAATTATCCTTTCCATGTCAGGTAGCAATGGATAGACCTTGCTGTCAAGGCCTGATCTTGAGAACGGCATTAGCAAAATATTTCAGATCTTCTCAGCTTAAGCCTGAAAGAAGCTCTAATATTTTGCCCACAAATTGCATTACATGGTTTAAAATACCTGGACCAGAACACTCATGGCCAGTGGGTGATAGAGCCAGGAAGCCACGTTGGGCTTTAGCCTCTTGAGCCGAGGACAGTGGTTTGCAAGTGAAAATTTTCCATGCAGTCTGTTTTTATCTTGACTTTTAAGCACTGCAGAAAACTCAGCATCAACTGCTGATAAGTTATCACTCCAAACTGTATTTAACTTCATGGTAATGGTGCTAACATGACACTTTTGTGTGTGATGTGTGTGTGTGTGTGTGTGTGTGTGCGCGCGCAGATTAAAGACATATACTCTGCATACACCAGAAAGATCTTCTTTGGATGGACACATTGCTCATGAGAAACAGATTTAGTTAACAAATCTATGAAATGTTATTTGTTAATTGTTGGATAGGATATACACATACAAATCTTAATAATTATTTTGGTGTTCATTCAACTAACCCTTCACAACATCCTTCATGATGAAAATAGAAAAAAAAAAAAGAGAAGGGAGATGGATCTTCTTCACTTGTCTCACCTTAGCAAAAACTTAAAATATTCAGAGGACTGTAAAAGTGCATAAGGAGTGTTGACTCCTGCTTCAGATGATCATGGTTCTAGGTGGTGAATGCACCAGGACTACACAGGTAGTTTCTAGTTACTACCCAGTTTGATTTGCTCTCGGTTCCTTCTTGTTTCAGGCCAAGGATGGGTTGGACACAACATACCAAGGGATTGGAAGAGACCAACGCAAGGTTGTGCATCTAAAAGAGCTATCAATGAAGCCTTGAAAGCCTAAACCTTTTGGCACTAAACTATATATCCCAAAATAAAAAGAGGAAGAAAGATCCTTCCTTGCCTGCTAAGGAAATCCAAAAGAAATGGAAGAGACTCTCAGATACCCCCTTTTCTGAGGAAGGCACCAGCACACGCAATATCAGACATGCATTGAACACATCCTCTCCCCATCAAACAGCACCTGCTAACCTTGGAAACAAGCAGAGATGATATGACAAGTGATGAAAGCCCCATGCATTAAGCAAGAGAAAGCTGTAAGAGTCAGTGCAGGATTTTTTTTTTCCTCTTATTTTTAATTCAACCCTATTTATATTGTAATACCTATCTTTTTTTTCTGCTATCCTTTTATTTGAATCTAAATTTGAATAGGTTTAGACAAGAAAAAAAGGTTGACAGTCAGCAGCTTCCACAATAATACTTGTTTTACTAAAAGAAGATAGAAAAACATGATCAACCCCATGTGAAAATACCAAAGAGGATATTGGTTTGTCAGTCACAGGCTGCTAATCTAAGCAATATATCTGCCCAGAAAATTTAATAACTTTCATGCTCAAATACTTCCCTGAATTAACTTCGAGATCTATCTCTTGCTCACAAATGCTACATACACTATTTAAGAGCAGTATGGGTTCACCTGCAATATCTATGTCAGTATTTCAGCACGTAGCCAGATTTTCAGAGGAGCAGCCTGATAAGCAGCCTATYGGCTCACCAGCTGCATGTCTTGGAAACCCAATCGCATCCAAAGGCACTCTGAGGCCCCCCAGAAATAATTATCTGCAGGATAATTAAAATACTGCAGACTATCAACCCATCTGCATAGCAGGTCGGCAAGTGGACATTTAGACAGAATTCAGGACCTGGAACTGAAGCAGAAAGATAAACAGACAGGTACTAGAAGGACCTAAAGTCAGGAAATRTATATCCATATATATATATGGATATATATATTATATATATATGGATATATATATGGATATATAATATAGCCATATATATCCTAATATGTATATATTAGAATAAGTATATATATTTTCTAATATATATATATTAGACAAACTGAAGTGTCTTCTAGCACTTTTTTTGTCTTGGGCATCCAGACTTGTCTTTGAGCAGACACCAAAGCCTGAACCTTAAAAAAAGCAGCTCACGACAGCTCAGGCTGCAGATCCTTCCTTCTGCAAGAACCGAGCAATTACCTTCCAATATTGGCTCAGTCTGCAAAGAACAACACGACAAGCAGTTCACTTGCCCGACCTTGCGTGGGGATTTAGATTTGATTCTACCAAGAAACAAATATGCTCTTTACAAGGCACCTATTCTTGCCTTAACAGGTAAAACACAAGAGGGAACCTGCAACCCGACTCGGATTTTCTCCTTTGCTACTTGATACAATAAAAATCCACTCAAATTATTAATCACAAAGAAAAACTGAGATGAAACCAGGTGACACTTTCCTTAGCGCTTCAAAGCAACACCTGTTTAATTAAGCCCTTCTAATTTCACCTGGGAAACATACCCAAAGCTAGCCAATTTTTCACATTTTAAATTGTTTAAAATGTCAGAGATGGTTAAAAAAAGTTAATAATCCAATTTCTATTGGCTGTAATTTTGAGCATTTGCAGTTACAATAATTGTAGAACCAAGTTTTGAACAACTGAAGAGTCATTACACGGGAAGACTTATAGGAAAATTTGACAAATCTGGATAATTATTGGGACCAATAGAGCAAAGTCATTTCTAGGGGCCTAATGAAAACTGTATTTTTAATTATAGCCTAGATACAAAACTACATTYTTAAGATCAATACTTAATCAGTATCTCAATGACAACTAGATAAAATAACTTGAGTTATTTTTTATTATTTTAACTTGAGCATTATGCTTACAATCCCTCACAGGTCAATTAATGCATTTAATGTTTCTTTTTCCTATAGTATCTTCAACCCAGCTCAGAGTGAGTTGTTTTCAAAAGACAGCAGTGTGAGGAGAAAAGACTCCAGGGCAGAGTGGTTTTACACACTGCTGGGTAACAGATCATTAGCAATTGTGACCCAAAATAGRATGATTTCTGCTACTTTTAACTCAGTATAAGGTCGGATGGATGTTGAGGGTGAACTATTTCCAAGGACTAACCTGCAGTGAATGACTGGAATGATTCTGTAGGAACCAGCCAGTAATTTTGGAGGGTACTTTGCCCTGCAAAGTTGGTATTTGCACATTTCTATGGCTTTCAAAGGGTTTTGCAGAGAATAGAAAAATCTAGGAGATGCATTAACTCAGGTACTGAGTTAACAACACTACTGACCATCAAAGATTTTCATGTGAGGCTTTTCTTCCTAGACTAACTCTAACATGGATTTTAATTAAGTATTTTATTATTTTTAACTTCTTCAAATATCTAGGCAATAATGGCAATTATCATTCCAAATATTGTATTTAGTTTGTTAAATTAAGAACAGGGGATAAAGAGTCTCAGGAGAGGACTAAAATTTCTATAAAGTCACAGGCTATCAACCTGCAGCTGTAAAACTAGAAATATTTCATCACATAAAGTTAACATTTTGCAGCTACACTTAATTTCTCCTAGAATTAAAAAGGCCATGAAGTAACTGCAGACCCATTCAGTGTGAAGCTCTCAATAGTAAAAATTCTGGAAATAAACTTACTCATATTAAATGTGACAAGAGACACTCTCAGTCTTCTTTCTTGAAACCTTCATAAGTGTAATGATTTGGTATGATGCACCATCATATGATCAAGTTGGGGTTCTCTGGGTTTAGAAATTCCCTTAATTTCTCACCGACTTTAGTAGAAAGCCAGCTGAGCATCTCCCTCTTGCCTGCTCCTCCAGGGGCTGAAGACCTCAGCCCAGGGCAGGAGCAGTCCAGCAGCAACCTAACTTCACCAAGCAGCATTTCAAACCCGTAGACCAAGTGTATTTTTATGTGACATGAACCTTTTATAATTTCTTATGCTATTAGGTGCCTCCTGTTTGGCAAAATAAGATTTGCTTCAAGGAAAAGGCCTACACGGGTGATAAAATTTCACCCATCCTTAGAGCTTTCCATGGCTTGGCTTTAAGCCACCTCACCCTGGAGACCTGTAATGCTGGCGAACACGGATTTGGATAACGCTAAGGCGCGCAAAATCCTCTGGATGAGCTCAAAGAGCAACGATTTTAATTAGGTTTCACGCTGCCCCGTGGCCTAGCGAAGCTGCAGCAGACGTCMTTGGAAGCTGCAAGCGCCAAGGAGGCAGGAGAGCTCTTTTAAAATTAATTAGTCAAGATTATCTCATTTGCTTCGTGTTTTGCTGCCGCCCTGAATTAAAATGAAGTGACGGGACCGCTAGGACTTATCATTTGCATCCTTTAGCTTCAAATAAGCTGATCACACTCCCAATAAAATCAAGAGGAAAYAGAGCATCAGACAACTCCAGCATCTCCCTGTGCCCTCTACAGTCTTGAAAATTTGTAGAGAAGAAATTTCATAGCAGTTTACTTTAGATATTATCACATTAACTAGCATAAAAACCCAGCAGCCAGCAAGAAAGACAAATGTAAAGAATCCAGATCCTTTGGAGCTAGCAAAGGTGGATGTTGGGAATAAAAACTTAATACAGAGTCCTCAGGAGCCTGGGAAAACGGAGTAAAGAAATGAGGACAACTTCAGCGACAAGTCCAAAGAGCATTGCCATGATTTTCTAGAATGAGAAAACACTAGGACTTCCAAAACTTAAAGCTCGTTGTAATTGTTAGAGTAGTTAAGCCTTCTACCAGAGACCGAGTAACATACACACTGACAACCTGGATGCATTAGGGTGCTTGCCGTGGGAATCTCAATGCTAATTAAAAGCCATTTTCCACTGATTCAACCACGCTTTCACCTTTTCCATATCATTTTCAATACAAATCACCCTGAACAATTTCAAAGAACCAAATTTCTGGAAAAGAAGGCTCTATCTCACTTGAAGTGACTTCAAGAAATGACACTGAACTCAAAGGTGGTTAGTAGAATAGGATTTTTTTCTGCACGGGACAGGTTCTATACTTAGAACAATCACAGGACAGGGTTTAATTTTAGAAGCAGAGCACGAGGGAACTGCAAYGTCCTCCTAGATAGGGCAGTGGCAACATACAGTTTCAAAGCCTTAAAATTTCATTTTGGCTTCACTCAGGGAGGTTTCTTTCACCATAACTCAAAGCGGTTCAATTCAATTCACTCTGCAGGGCATGAGATTCCCTATGGATCAGGTGGGATTCTAAACTACCTCGACTTTACCTTTTATTAGTGTGGCTAAGCACAGGAACATTGGATAAAATTCTGTTTGAGGATGATTTACTCCACACTAAAGCTGTAACCGCAATTTATACATGAATTGAGCCAAAGTATTGTTTACAAGGTAGTKATTTAAAAACATGCTTCTTAGAAGAACAAATATTACTGGGAGCTACAAGCAAATTCATTTTCTACCCTTGGTTTATTTTATATTGCCTGCGCTACTATAGCTCTTTAAGATAATTCACAATTTTCCAAGTTCTGCCAAGCCTAAACAGCAAGCAAAATGTATAGCTGGCTATAAACCACTGTATCAACTTTATAAATATGTAAGATTGTTGTAAATAGAATCTGTAAAGACTGAGCACACCTTAACATAGGTATTTGCCGAGGTAGTTTGAAGCACATCATCCAAAGATAACATGAGCAGTTTAATCCTTTCCTTTCTAATATATGAGATGTTTTGATGTTTWAAATGAGAGCATGTTTTTTGATATCTGAAAGCTTTACCTGAGTCCAACTTTTTTTTTTTTTTGACATAACCCAAACCAGCATCCCACACAACGAAGCTGCAATGCCCCCAGCAAAAGACTAAGTGCATTTCATTTCCTTTCRTTTAAGCCTATAGAAAAAGGCACCATTTATGAAGTTGTGGGGAAAATTCCCAACTCATTGACCTCCAGAAAATGGTGCATGTGTGTGACCTACAACACTACCCTTTAGATGACCTTTACATCATTATCAAGAGAAAAATAATGAAAAAAACAAACAAATATGACTTACTTCATGCTTCCAAACATGTTTCCAAACAAAACATATGACTGACATCTAATCATTAAGAAATTAATTTAGGAAATTAATTCATTATGTATGTCTGTTTAGAGTTGCACCCAAAACATTCAGTTCTGAATGCCAAATAGTAAGTGTCAGGATAGAAGATTTTTTGGTCACTTGGGGAAACAAATGAACAAACAAACAAACCCAAACCAGAGTTAACAGCTTCAGAGTTAACTCTTAAACAGAGCCAAAGTCTGCTTTAGCTCTGCTTTCAGAGCCACTGTGACATCTCTTGCCATGACGAGCAGGCAACCGCGATGGGGTACAAGTGAGCTGTTCRTTCTGCAGTAGTTCACCTCTACCTAATCAAGCCAAGCATTTTAAGCATATTTTAAGCATATTTTCTTTAGCCTGCATTTTTTGCCAATTTTCTCAGCTCCCAACTAAGCAATTCTCCCAAAACAAGTTTTGCTCAAGGTGTGCCAGGAGCGGGTYGCTTTTTCCATCTCAGGCACTTTTCTCTACTTCCTCTTCCCAAAGCACATGCAGAACATGCAGTGTCCACAATTTCTCACACCTATGAGAATTTATTGTAAGATGATAGCGTAAAATAAAAAGGAAATATTTCAAAGATTTGGTTTAATTAAAAACAAAATCACTCATGCAGACTTGTCCTCTAYTCACTTATACCTATGTGTGCATACAATAGAAGAATGACAAATGCGTTACCTTAATGGAGCAGCTTCAGTACTTGTGATAAAAGTTTATCTTTCCTAGCTACAGAACCATTGCTCTTAAACACAAGGCTTTGCCAAGTGCTTGATATTTTTTGGGAGGCGGGGAGGAAAAAAAAAGAAAAAAGGATGATTTATCACCTCTCATGCAGTTTTGAAAGCCTAGCACAGTGAATTCTTCACTGCAATTTTGCAACACCTCTTCTCTCTCTATTTCACATCAAGTCTCTTTTCCTTAGTCACGTCTTTCCCACTTCATTCCTTCCGCAAGATTTAATCCTTTTATTCCCACATCACATAAAAGCATTGGTACAAAGCACTGGAAGGTTCTGTAATGCCATTTAGAGCATCCACACATTAACTCACTACCTCCCTAGAGAAGAACATTGCCCTTTTTTCTTCTTGACTGCTTGCTGCTTGTTAAAATTTTTTTTTTTCCTCTCTTCCTAAGAAGAGATGAGCAACACAAATCAGGCCATTCTTTTCAAAAAAATCCATTTTTTTTTTTTTGAAAAAATTCTTATGTTCAAAATATAACACAAAGTTTAACATAAAATTTTGCAACCAATAGAAATGTACCCATWTGAGACTCATATCCATGAAACAAAGCTTGCAGAAACATTTTAGAATAGAGTTGTCTTAGAACTTGACTCCATGAAGAATCTCAGTTCTGAGATATGTYTTCTCACCCTCTTTCCATTTACCTTGGAAGCAGGTAATGACATCCTAAGTGCAGTTCCTCCACAGAGTATTGACCTACAGGCCTGGACCAAGTGCTCCTTGCAGCAACCACACAAGTTATGGAGATGCATCACACATCCCAACAGCAAAATTTCTACTTAGCTCTGGTTTTCCTGAAAAAATAACCTAGCTGTACAGTAGGGAGCCAAATAAAGCAACGGCAGGAAAAGCATGCACCAAAGGTGCCAGTAAATATGTATTATGCTTGATTCCTTCACACTTCATCATTTAATTTATGAAAAATTGAAGTAGAAGGTATTAACAACAAAGAGAAAAATGAGAGCAGTGTCAGGATAATTAATTTTCCTTTCTGTTTTCTCTTCTTGCCTTCAGTCTCTAAGTGGTTTATTTTTATGTTCTTGCAGTGCCCCAGAATTCATATCAATAGGATAAAATTAAACTGCTATCCCATAGCTGAGTAACTAAGTAAAGTGCTCACACCATGCTTTTGCTGGCTGAATACCCCAAGACAAAAATATCCTTTCATTTTGGTGTGCAGGAATCAGATAATTAATCGTGGACTATTTTTCATCCACAGTACAGCAGTAGACATAGATACGTTATGAATTAAAAGACTACAGTAGAAAATTAGATTTAAATCATTCTAATTTATTTTAATAGCCTATTTAGTATGTTTGCACGGAATGATTTAGCTCCACATTCTAAAATATCAYGATGCCATAATGAAAATGAATGTGTGCGCCAGAATAACACTCATTGCTTGACAGAGTAAAGAGGCAGACCAGAGAATATCTTGAAACTTTCATTCATTTCACAGTTCTAATACAAGGCCGCAGAAAAAAGGCACCTGACACACTTCAGTGCTTTACAGTTAAATATCGAAGGAAAAAAAATTCTATTCAATATTGCTCCGAAATTAAACTTTCTCTGAGGTTGACTTCTAACACACTGCTGACAATCAAGTATTCCTCTTACCTCATTTTGGAGATCACGGATCATTTTGCTCTTCCTTTCCATTTCAGTCTTCAAAAAGTTAATCTGGAAATTTAAAGAACAGTCGAGGATAAGCTTTTAAAATATACTGATATCACTTTAAGCATCAATTTCTCCTTTTTTTTTTCTCCTATCATAGCTTTCAAAAGGAATGCCAAAGTTATCTACACCTGGCCCTAACCATAAACCAGCCATCCCATCCACACACCCTGAAGTTTARTCCATGTATATTGCATAATAAATACCAACCTTTTGCACAACAATAAATAAAAGTTGCCAAGTATAAAAATCAAGACTAGATGAAAAATAAGAAAAATCACAATTCAGATATTCAGGTGTTTTATGTGTTCAAAAGATTTGCCAGCTAGTATTAAATACTGACAAAAAGTAATACACTGACCTCTGTTAAAGACCATTCCTTTCTCAGTCATTTCAGGACTATTTTATTCTTTTGAAACATATCACTTCTAAATCTGAATATATATGAAATAATTTAACAGATACAATACAGAAATTGCTCTTTGGGAGCTCTCTACGCAGAGCCTGTATTAGCCTGGATCKTCTCAGGACTGATATTTATGACAAACCACAGCACTATTCATTTAACTGCTAATTTATGGTGGTTAAACCAGCAATTTATGTTAATTACTACTCATGTACACCTGGCATCTATCACTGCTATGCACATTTTACCTAGTGCAAACTTACCATTTTAGCTTCTCTGAACAATGAAAAACACAAAACAAAGTTTTTTTTTTTTTTTTAATAGACTAGTATTAAGTAAAAAGTCAAGGTTTTTTTTTTTTTTTTTTTTTTTTGGCTTTTATAGCAATAATTTAAAGTCATTCTACTTAATCTCTAGCACCTGAAGAGCCACTTAGTCATAAAGTTGAGCTATAGAAGGCTACATAGGAGGGATTTATATAACTTGGCTACAGCAGGTATTGCAGAGGCAACTTGTCTGTCCACTTAAATGCATCTTTGTCTCCATAATTTTCTCTCTCAGACAGATGATTCTGTATCAGACCAATTGCCCACTGCTTTCAGTCAATCCCCAAGAAAAGCTGTCATGATGGACCACAATGCTGCTTCAGAAGCCCAAGCCCCCATATTCCCTATTCTGCAGCAAACAACAGCAAGGCATGAACCACCTCTAAGGAGCATAAGGAGTAAGAAATCTCTTTTCAGTCTCCAAATCCTGGCAACTTAACATATCAGAATAGATATTTAAGTTCAGCTCTATAGTAAAGGCATAGAAACTGAAACTTTTATTTTCTACATCTTTTCCACTTTCTCACTAACTCTTTGCTCTTGTTTGACATTCAGATGTTTCCAAATGTTGCCTGCCTTTAATTAAATATCTAGATGTAATTATAAAAGTCCATAATGAAAACATGTTGGTGTTCCAAGAATGAACTTTGACATCAAGCAAGGACATTGCCTCTGTCTCCAGGAGATAGACACTCAAAATATTCAGAACTGTGTGTGTTTCAGAGCTCATTACATTTATTAAAAGCAACATCTCCCACCCAGTGGCCTTCACTCTCAGCAGTTTGTGACCTTGAAACGTACAAATTAAATTTTTCCCCCGTTGAAATACAAGACACTCCAGCAGATGGCAATGGTCCAATTCTAAAAGTCAGCCCATAGTTAGTTATTGACTACAGATGAAGGGTGGAAGAATACAGATATAAAAGCCAAAGCTCAGCTGCATGCTTATTTGCTGGCTCCCATCTTCTTATATCCTACTTGTAACTAAGATATGAGCAGTTAAGATGGGACAGAAATGCTTGGTGTTCACCACCATGGTTAACTATTACAGGATATGGGAGTATCTGGCAACCCTAACAAATGCAACAGTAATTTTTGTGGTCTTGTGTTCAAATTACCACACACAAAATTATACTGCATATTAATAGAGAAGTAGATTTCAGATTTTTAAGATAGAGGCAGTTCATACTTGCCATGAAATATGTTGGTAGACAAAAGTATATATTGTAATAAAATGAGCATCTTTCTAGCAAAAAAAAAAAAATATTGCAGGCATGTATTTGTGGTGGCTCTTGATTCCTCTTTGATGATGGATCTCCCTAAATTAAATTCCATATATTTTATCATGCATATTTTATAGCTAATTAGAAGAATAAAAAAGCCCTACTGTTTTCAAAGTGACCATACTCTTCTTGAAATTTCAAGGAAAAATTTCCCCCTCATCCTAGATTCCTTAAAAGTACGTAGAAATATCCAAAGATGGTCAGAACCAGGCTTGTGTCCTGGAGTTCCTCCCTTATCTCAGATAAGAACAGACCACAGCTGATACAGAAGCAGTTGTCTATTTTTTCCCCCAGTTCTTCAGACTTCATGTTCTACTCATTCCCTTCATTTCCTAAAACTGGCCTCAAGTCTTGCTTGTCCTTTGACTTCCAAGAGATGAGATCACATCAGTGTTTTGGTCTACAACCAGAGTCTTCAAAGCATCTCTCCTTTTCATTCCTACCTTCACATATTTTGTGTTTTTTGGCACAGTAGTTCCAGAAATTGTTAGAATGACCAAAAATAGTAACAGACAAAAGGTAAAACGCAGGCCAAACTTTGTCATAGCTTGACTGTTTTTAAGTATTTCTATTTCACTCATCCAGAATAGCCCAGTTCTTTTTATACAGGGCGAATGAAGCCAGTGAGAAGCAACTCTACTGAGCTCAAGGTGAGTTGCTAAAAAATAACCATATTTGCCAATATATCTGCCTCATTGTTAATAAACTGCCTAATCCCGTTTCTGGAGGAAACTTTTCCACATCCCATTTCAATAGAGACATATATGATGAAACGGTAGCTTGACTGTTTGTTAATAGTCATTTGTTGCCTAACAGCCCGTTATAATTTACTTGTGTATTTCTKCTGGTACTAAATATAGATAAAAAATCTGACCCAAAAAGCTCCATCAGTTTTTACTGATGGTTCAAGAGGACAACAGGAATTAGATTTATGCTCTGTTGCCCATTCATACACAGCATGAATTTACCAATTAACATACAGTAAGCATTGTATTATGCCTCCTTAGAAAGAGCAGAAGAAACATACTTTTATTTTTACTCCATTTTTTCTTATGCATAGGGCCTTGAAAAACGTAACCCTATTCTTATTTACACTGATATAAATCAAGATTTACTTCATCAGGTCCTGTAGAATAAAATGGGCATAAGTTTGACTAGAAACAAGACTTACAGTTCATTAAATCAGAATAAAATTCAAGCTTCCCGTCTCGAACAAGGCTTGTACCAAACTACCCAGACCCTCTTCGATAATATTCATTTTGCTTTCAAAAATATGCAAAACACATGGAGGAAACAGGTGTAAAATAATACTGTGTGACAGCAATATTTATTTCCATTTCTATCGTAGCTTTCATCCAAGGCTCCTGAAGCATTTCTTGAATATTCATTCAGTCTCCCTGTACTGCTAAGTTTTATTATGTACATTTTACCCTGAGGCAATGAAAAAAATAAAACCGTCACAAACCAAGGACTCAGTTCAGCTTTCCTTAAAATCAGTGGCAAATTTATTACTCTATTATTGGTGAATTTTAAAATAGAGCTGAAGAGTTCAGGGTTTTTTCTCCAACCAGGTGACATTTCCARTCAAATTCTTTCCCCTGCTCAAATGGAGATTTTTTTTTCTTGTTATTTGCGCTGCATATTTWTGCATGATAGTTAAAAGTAGATTTTGCTCAATTTTTGAGGAGCAAATTTTATATTTTGGCATTGGCCAAGTTGAGATCACATAGAAAGTGCTGCTGTAGAAACTAGAAATACAGAGCGTTGTATCCAATACAACAGAGCCAATTGCTCATCCAGAAAATGCAGAATTACACAATACTCTGGATCTCAGGTGCTGTCAGCCCACAGCTGAGAAGTTCTCAAGAAGATAACAGAGAGATTAAACAAACAAATTTCTCACCTTTAGTTTGCAGGACTGCTTCTTGCTGTGCTGTCAAAGCTAACGTGAATTTATCAATGCATCCCCCCMAAAAAATTGAGACACCTTTGGGTCAGCATGTTTCTACTATTTAGCAAGGAAGGCGAGGCTCTTATTTTTTTTTCCAGGACAATATTATTTGCTCACTGCAACACCATCTTTAAAAAAGATATTTTTTTCCAGGATAGATAATGGCCTGAATATCCAGAAAATCTAAAAAAAAAATGTTAAACTTACAGTTAAATAAATCATTTTAGTTTACTATCTATTTCTCTAGAGAAATAAAAAAAGTAAGTACTAACAGCTCAGCAAGCATATGTTGTGGAAGAAAAAGAATAGGTAAAATGGTATCTTTATTCTTCAGACTTCCAAGCAACAAAAAGGTGCTTTCGAAAGTTGTTTTTATTTCCTTTTCCCTCAGTTTTCTTTCAGTTCTTCAGTTTGAAAGCTACTTTGCTTCTAAATGGGAGGTGAATAGTAAAAGCGCATGACCCATATAAACAATAATCCAGCAGTACAAAGCCATGCTTAATGTTCCTTATTACAATATTCAAGCTGAAACTGAGAGACCCAAAAGAGCTTTGCCTGCTCCCAAATCCAAGGAAGTCCTCACTGCATCCCTGACACTTAACTTGTGTGTTCCCCAAACCTCTCCATCTCCTCCTCTTTATTGGACTACGCTTGCATGTACACCCAAAGATGCTAGTGATACCTTCTAGCCATCTGCCTGATGTAGGTGACTCAAATACTAAGAATCCAAGGTTTGACACTTTAAAAATCTGACATTAAGTTTAGATTTAACAGGACAACCGCATAGTTCAACTGCTCAGCTGAACATGAGACCTCTGTTCTTACCCAGCACTCTAAAGTTGGTCCATAAACTTCAGTGGGAATATCTTTATTTCCTAAACTAATAATTGAGTTTAAGACATTAACTCGTGTCTTGGCCACTATTTATGCCACACATTGTTTTGAATACACTGAGTACAAAAATATTCAASTAGCTGTGTAATTTACCCACAAACAGAATTTCTTTAAAGCATGAAAGTTTAATGCAACTCAATACCTTCCTATAGTCAGATTTAGCGTAGTCAAACTGGACTCAGATACCTGTTTCTTTTCTTGCTGGAAATAATCAGTGATTTAAAAAAAAAAAAAAAACAAAAAACAAACAAACAAAAAAGGTGATATGGACAAGACTCTAATCTCCAAGAGTGCCAACAGCTAAATCTCATAGAAACTATGGAAGACAAGTATTGAAACTTGCTTCAACTCCTTTCTTACAAAGCTTGAAGAGAACTAACGCATATATCAAATCAAAGCTCCATCCTCCCACCCCTCCCCTCCACACAAAGATATTTGAGATAATGGAAAATCCCCAAGCAGGAGAATAATAATAATAATAAAAAAAAAAAGACAGAAGAAATAAGCAAAAATAATGAAGGAGGGACAAGGAATAACTCACAGTAGCCTGCTGCTTTTCTGCTTTCTCAGCTGCCTCATTAAGCTGCTTTTGAAAGGCCTCCTGGAGAGTTTTCATTTCTTCCCTAGTTTGTTGAAAACACAGAAGAGAAACTTCATTACAAGTGTCCATTAAGAAATAATCCGTTCGCTTCAACAAAATGCACTTTTAATTATTCAGCGTGACACACGGACCGGCTCTGTCTATTTGTCTTGCTAATAAACTCATAATGACCCCACGAACTCCAGTACTAGCACAAAACAAAAATTATCTGCAATGGCAATTGGCTACCTTCTACATCGAGTGAGCATCCTGCTGCGCAAAACATCTGCCAGGGCATAAATTTCTGCCTAAAAGGATTGGCACAAGAAAAGTGAAGAGAGAAGAGACTGTGCTATTACCAATGAGAAATAGTTTACACCATTTAAAGAATAAAGATGATGATAAAATGAAACCTTCACTTGACCTTCTAGAAAGAGACAACACAAAATTAGGTGGAATATTCTAGCCTATGGCTGGAGAAGGAACCAAAAGATGTTGTTTTCACCAGGTTTTGGCACATCAGTGATGGAGCCAGAATTTCTCTACTGTTAACTATGGTGGACTGAGATGCTCTGCTGGCCACGTTGCACGTGGCCTTATGGAGCTCTAATGAGCTCCAAGAATGACATTGATTATGAGACTCTCTCTGGAAAACACTTTTCTGAATTATGCTCAACCGTTACCTCCTGTAGAAAGAGAAATCAACAGGTATTTTTGGATGGAACTGGTGAGACGAGGTGAGCAGGAGATTCAGAATACTTGCTAGTATGTGGTTAAGGAGGAGACATTTCCYCTCAGAGACCTCAAATTTTGCATCTTCCACTAAGAAAGCATATTTAAAAGTTTGCTCCATAGTCTGTTAATGTTTTTAATCAACCCACGTCTTCAGTCCATAGAAGCCTCAAGAGGAAAACAGTCACACGTACGAGGGACAGAGCCTGTGCCAAGGTCAGCTTTGCTAATGAAATATGTTCCTTCACTTGCATGAAGGCTACGTCATATGCATTTGTTTAATCCTGGTATTAGCTGAAGTCTTGCCTTCATCATTCAATAGACTGGTCTAGAATATCTTCAATTCCCTTAGGGATCTGCTCCATCTCTGCTGAAGTAAAAATGAGAAACATCCCTGGCTACTGTATTATGGCTCTAATCTAATTCGCATTGAAGAATTGACGGCCCTTTTATCACAAGCCTCCTCTATAGCAATCTCATACGTGCTACAGAGCTTCTATTAAACACGATATCACGTTTCTAATGATGAAATACACACTTTCCCTAGGAAAAAAATCATTTATTAAAAACTTAAGGCAAAGATGTGAGATAGAGATGTATTCATCACATCATGTTATTTCAGAGAAAGCAATGCCTGTGTCAGTGATGCTGGCTTGTGGTTAAAATTATACAGATACAGTGATCTATAATTTTGAACTCCAAGAAATAAGAGAACTGAGTGATTCTCTGTTAAACAATGATAGTTGGGTTGCGATAGCTAGTGACTAAGGACTACGCTTGCATTTCCAGTCGTGTAAAGTCACTCTTTCATTAAGTGTTCAATGAAAAATTGAAGGGAATACATCTCTCCAACCCACTCCCCACAGATATATAAAGATTTGATACATATGTAGTATTTTTAACTCCAGAGATTGGGACACCCACAGGTAAATTCATAACCTGGGGATTATCACCCACTACTAACTTTTGAAGGCTTCTGATTTTGTTCATTTGAATAGATAAAAATTCATGCCTGAGCTGTTCTGAGATTCAAAACCCATCTCACTGGCAAATATCTCACTGTTGCATTCTAATATCTCTCCCTAGTGCTGACYGTCCATTATCTGCTCACGTCATCTGTTTGGAAATGGATCCAAAACAGCCTTATCCTTGCCCTTATTTTTCCATCATGGCAGGTAGACTCTGGAATACACCAGGGCTTACAGGCTAAGCTCAACGAATTTCATGGYCTCAGAGTTTTCAGACTGGAACTTGAACAAACAGGGTGGAGATGGGACAYTACCTTTGCTTTTGGCCCAGCTCCAGCAGTTTCTGCACATCATTCTTGGCTGATGCTTCATCGTCTTTCAACGACTGAGAACAAAGTAGGAAATGTATTACAAAAGAGATCTTTAACATTATTCACCTGTAAAAATGATTAATTTGGGACCTCTTTCATAAAAGGCTCCCAGTGAATTACACACATCACCATTTGCAAGGAAGAAAAGGAGAATAGCCCGATTTTCACCGTAGTTCATCATTGCTAACTGCACACAGCTGTTTTGTCTCAAATATTAGAAGAGATTTGATCCAAAGCAATGATTTAGAAACAAGCAAATGGCTAAAAGCACTCAGGGTGCATGACAAATATGTGCATGCAGAAAATAACAGTACAGTGCTTTGCCTCATCTCTGATCGGCTAGGTTTGCTAAACACAACCTTGTATTTTGTTGTACCATTCTAGCATAATTGTGTTACAAGGAGAAATGCCTCTTAAAAGGTAAGAAGAAAAGAACCCTGTAATAAAAAGAGACTCAATAAGAACAGCAACTAATTAAAAGAAAGGTCAGTAGGCTACAACCCAAATAAATTGGCAAGAAAAAGGTCTGGATATGCTAACCTGTTATGCAATACCAGACTACTCTTGTGAATAGCCAACGTACTGAGTAGCATCCCTTTCCTTGTCCCATATAGCTTTCATGAACACAAAGATAAAGAAATGCCAGACCTGGAAAATATTGTCCTTTAAAATGAAACAAAAAGCAGAGACTAAGCAATCCCAAACAACTGCCAGCTTAATTGTTAACACTAGGCTAATGGACTCCACCAGGGGAAAAGTTTGTCCTGGAGCGAACATCTGGTGATTTTAGCAGCACAAATTTGAAGCAGGATGCTCCTCCCTTTGAGGGGCTGATCTTAACATTGCCATTAAGTTCAGCCTACTCATGACACCTACAACCTCAGAAATTACATGAATTGGTGCTTTCAGCTCTACCTGCCTCGCTGCAGGCTCATCTAGCACAACCTGTCAGCTGAGCTCCTGAACGGTGACATTGGAACATCTCCTTTTGCTAGTGGCTGATGCATCCTTTACAGGAGTCCCACCCCAGGCACCTTCTTCTTTCTTTCTTCTACCATATTATATTTTCAAGTTTCCTTGAGTTTTTCAGTGTATGGACAAAGGGTCCAACTCATTTGGRTTATTTTTTCTTTAAAAATATCGGGTTTAGGTTAAGCGCAAGATCAACAGAATAAATAATTGTTCATGTTACTGCCCTCTCACAGGATATAGAGACCAATATGAGCAAATCGAGGCATGTGAGCCTGTCACAGAAATCAGGACATAAACTCACCTGAAGGTTTACTTTAATTCCCTCAAGCTCTTTAGAAGTCCTCGACAGTTGACGCAGGATATTGCTCCTTTCCTTAAAGACTTCTTTCAGCTGTCTTTCCAGTTCCTCATAGCTCTGTCTAACACAGAAAAGCAAAGCGTGAGATCCTCAAAACATTCCTCAGTACATTGGAAAAGAGTCTCAGTTCATCCAAAATTCATCATTTCCAAACCGGTTTTAGATTCCAGAGTGGAGTGTGGGAAGGTCCATTGTCCATGCCCATAATAATTTGCTTTCTCTTAATATTGATAAATGGATGTGTTAGACAATTAACTGTTATCCTGCACCTGATACACAAGTCAGACCCAAACACTGGCAGGGGCCATCACATTGTCTGCGATGAGCAAGAAGCAAAAAGGGTGCATTTAACATGAGCTGAATAGTGGGAGATTTTTCTTGTTTTGAAAGAGATTCCACCCAAGAAAGCGAGCGAACCTTTAGAAGTCTCAAGTTTGGTGACAGCCTGCAATTTGAGAGCGGGATGACTCAGAGCTATCTGAGCTCTGCAGCATGAATCTCTTCCCACAGCTTTCCCCCACCTAAACCTCGTTCCTGTACGAACCCAAGCCAACAAATACGCCAAGGGGAAGCAAGTCTCAACACGGCAGAATTTGGTAAAGGTCAAAAGAGCCTGTCTGCTCTTCTCAAAATGGTAATTTTCACTTGAAACGTAACTATACATCTTCAAAGRGTCTGTAAAATCCAGACCAAAAGCAATGCAATGCATTAGGCTGAATGAAACACAGATCCAACTTAGAYGTGCCACYTGAGGTCAAAAGCAAACATTTCGGKTAATTCTAAAACAACATATTTTTTCATTTAAATTYGTTTTGAAAAAGATCGATCAGTGAACTGAGACATTCATTCCTGGTACAACTGTAGTTTGATTTTGTTTTTCCTTTTTTYTACCCTCCCCTTCCAGTAACTTTCTAGAAAGAGTAGGAAAAAATTCACATCTCCAACACCTCAGCACTATTTCATTATCAGATCTAAGACCTTGAGGTTAAACAGGGATCTTACGATTCTCTTCACAGACTTCAAACATAAACTCTGGCAAAGACAATCATTTAAATCATTAAGTATGCCATTTAGCTCTATCTTGGCAATAGACAGCTCAGACGACAGCCACACAAAAAAAAAGAAAATATTTGTTCAATAACAAATTACATTTTGGATACCTAGCAGAGATAAAAGTACCTCTTCCATCAACATAAGACTTTAGGAAAAGAATATAGCTCARCGTTTTTTTGAAGTTTCAGCATTAATTATCCTCAGCTTACTTTGTCAACATGTTGCAGACATAACTCATGGAAAAGCATGGATTTTCTTTTGGATTTGCATCTCTAATGAGATGCAAAACACCTCCAATTTCCAAAATGAGTACATGCAATATATTTATATACGCAATAAATCAATATATGCAATAAATAAATGTAAAAATAAAATACTTTCCTCAGACAGCAAGAAAAAAAATAGCAATTTAGGTAAACTTTAGCTGGTAGCTTAGAAAACTGAGGCCTCAGCAAAATACTTGGTTCTCCTAAGATATTTTGAGTTTTCACTAAATTAATGTCCTTTACTTATTTCAGGAAATGGTAGTTTCAGATTCTGGTCTCATATTCATCCACCAAGAGCAAGGGAAAAGGCAGAGCTTGGAGCAAGCCCAAGAGATGACTAAAGAATGGGTAAATTCAGTATGAGGAGATAATGYGAGGTCACATTAGAAATGTTTGCTAGTAACTAAACAGAAATTGTAGGTAAAATGGTTATCCTCAATAGGAACAAATGATGTTATCAGAAAAATGATCATCTCACATACTGGTCACGCAGTCAAACTCATCATAGGCATAGAGGAAAACCAGTACAGCAAGAACATAAAGTTTCCATAACTTAGTGTTATGCAGACCTGGAATTTTATTGCTCTTGTTACTTTGCTGATGCCCAKAGGTCAAGGAGGAATTTCCCCTTTATAAAGCAGGCAGTTGGTCTCAGCAAGGGAGCCTTGCATCCCTATTTAATAGCACAGAAAAGCCCATGAAGCTGGGTTGTCTCTTGTATTAACAAATAAATACATAACCTGCAACTCGCAGGACTGTCTTAAGCAATCACTTTAGGGGTATAATTGCTTTTCTTCAGGATCCCCAGGAGTTTTTATGGTTTGTTTGAGCATTTAAAGGCCATCTGTCCCAAGCAGCCAATTCTACTCTCCCATGGGCGTTCACTTAGCACAGGTTCCTTGTCTTGTACCTTCTGCTATTTACCAATTTGCATAAATTAGGATCCTCTAAGCATCTTTTTTAAACACTTAAATATGCTGTAATGCCAATACGCTTCCTTTAAAGCATAATACAAAACATCAGGTGGACAGGGAGAGAAAAAACAACCCGTCTGTCTGAATCACGCTGCTACACCCTGCCATAAACATCCTGAAACTCCAGCAACTTTTGGATACCTTCGGATGTCAAAGCACAGTGCTCCTTTTGTTTTGAGGAATACCTGTACCTAAAACCATTCCTAGGAGCTCCAGTTATACACAGATCAAATCTGACCTCTGAACACCCAAGCTACATGATTCTTCAAAAAGAATTTCAGCTAATATTTATCATTTTAGCAGGTGAATGCCCTTTCCAAAGTTAGCTGAAGCTGTCTCTTAAAATCTTATTGCACCAAGTCTTATCGCATTTATCTCTCTATCTAGCTTGCAACACAAATTCACTTGAACAAATCCCAATTCATAATAGGGGGAAAAAAATGATGACAATCTTGAAGACAAAATTTGGATGCAAAAGAATATACGAATAAAACAGAACGACTTAGCAATATCCTGCCTATAAATGTCAACGGTAATATTCTAATAGCAGGATGTTTCATTTCTGCCATCAGCACCTTGCCACAGAGCCAGTGCAAAGAGCAGCATCACTTGTTCTCAGGAAACATTTCTCTCCCATAGTTTTCAACCTAGTCAGCAGTTCTGACATGACTGAATAGGCACAGTCCCGTTTTGAGCAGCTTCTAATTTCCAGCACGATGCAATGGAGACAAGTGCCTAGAAAGATTTGGGTCCCCAGAGATCACTCTGCCTCCGAGTTTCTATACATTAAGCTTCCAGTCTTCAAAAATCAGCCTTCTCACCGAGTGAGACGCACTACGTCAGGACAAAGGAAAATTGATTCTGTTTTCCCTCCAGGTTTGCCAAGCCTGTTTTTGAAATACAACTTTTATAAACACKTCAATTATTTATTTATGCTACATAAATGGTCCTGACTGCAAAGGAAGCTTAAAACAAAAGAGAAAATTGGAGTATACTCCACAGAGCATTAGAAACTCAGTCCAAGATGATAAACTTGATTGGATGCTTCCTTCAACAAATGCCAAGGCAGAAATTCRTGTTCAGTTACTTCCTATAAACCTAAGGGTTGTTTGGCTTTGTTTCCTTCTACTTGCAGTTTATAATTCAAGGTACCTTAGTGTAAACTAAGGATTTTGTTTTCACCCAGTCAGTATTCTGAGAAGACTGCCGTGGATTTGGCTGCGTTTTCTTGTTTTTTTTTTTTTTTCTTTCAAGCTATACTACTTTAGAAAGCAGAATTATTTACTGAAGTCACTGCTTACATTTGCAAAGCGCCTGTTTGCCCAGGTGTTTCTAAAGCAATCATTCCAAGATATTCTTGGTTGCACATGGGAACATGGTTTATACTGAAGGGAGAGAAAGATTAATCTTCATCTGGAATCACCCCACCTGGAAGCTGAAGACAAGAACCTCTAAAAGTGTAAAATAAGCAAACTCGAGATGGAAATCACTGGCAAGGAGGGCTGAGCACCAGACTCTTGGCTCCTCTGTCTTACACAGACTCACACAGTTGTGGGGTGGAAAGGCTGCCGTTAAATCCTGTGAAAACAACATTAWTACATCAGTCTTTACAATTGCTCAAATACAGACTGGGTAAATATGGAGGTGTCCTCTGCACAGAGTTGACTTTTCACATCTAATCTACAGGCTTTAGTCTTTAATACAAAAACCATTTGCCTCCTGATGGGTAACATTACCCTTTTCAGTCCTGATATTCTTCATAATTTATACGCATAACAGTGCCTTTGGTCAGGTTTTCTACTGCACATCTAAAGGAGCTTTTAGCTATGACCTCAAAGCCGTTACCTTTAAGTAGAGTTCACTTACATTAATCTCCTTAGATAACCAGCAATGCCTTTCACATGTGGAGAGGCACCGAACACCTTTTCATTGCCTCTCACCTCACAGTCAGGTCTGCCTTCCCGTCTCAGTTTCCTGTGTCATTTATGTCTTTGCAACTTTACATGTGCTTCTGCTGGTGATAAAAACGCACCTACCCACAAAATGACAGGCCTCCAGCTCCCCGCTCTCTACCTAGGCTGCTCTCTCAGTTCCTAGCAAAGCGAAACAATTCTACTTTACTTGACAAAAGTGTCACTGCGCATCTTGAGCATCTGCTCCCTTGTTTAATAACTGAGCTAAATGGAAAAACAAGTTCACTGCTCAGACATAAGTAGGTGACTGTTGCAGAAAAAAATGCAATACTTGCTTTTTAAAAAAAGGCAGGAAATTATTTTCCTGTTGCCCCCAGCCACAATATAGGAAATCAGAATTACAGAGGGATTAAATACATGCATGCACACATACACCCAGACACAACGCRGGCATGCAGATGTCTAGGTAAACTGGCTTCCCTCACTTTTATTTGTATATTTAGGTGACTTGCCTTAAGTCAGGAGACACCTACGTTCTGTCACCTGGCACTGTCAGAGCCTCTGATCYGATTAAGCCAGACTTATTACAGTACCAGAGCATATCCCACATCCTTTGGGTATATGAGCATGTTTTCAAATGGACACCCTTCACTTCCAAGATCCATTCATTTCAATTGCTTCCAAGATCCTCAATTCTTGCCCAGCTGCCACGAGCATCTTCCACGTTAATAGAAATTAAACCCCAGCATTGCCCAGCTGTTTGGAGTCTCTGCAATGGAGCTTGGCTCCATGGTCTGTTCACCTCCGTGGTGCAAATGCAATTCCCAGACCCAGGGGCATCGATTGAGCAGGGCAGGAAGAACAACCCAAATCATCACCCATTGGAAAGGTGGCCTTCTCCCGCCCTCAGAGAGATGTATTATAACTAATAACACATTAGAAATGCTAAGTAGGAAATTATAATGAGAAAATAATTCAGGTTGCCTCTCAAGGAACCTGAAGTCACTTCAGCAACCTCAGACTCTTRCAAAAACTAGTATTTTTCAGTACTCCTGCATTTGCTGAAAATGATTCTAGACTCTCTTCCAGAAATTCAGAACCCAAAGCATCTTACTGAATATTCTAGTGTCTTCTGCTGAGCCCACGTTGCTCCCTGTGTGCCGTCTATAGCGTTTCAGCCGTTCGAGTTGGAGCTTCTGCTGCTGCCWTGGGAGATATTTCCGCAGGCTACTCCATCAGCACAGCAGAGCAAAACATTTCCTAGTCTTCAGCCTATATGTCCCCCTTTCTTCTTTTCCTGACTCATGCAAACTTTTGCCAGCAAATCTGTCACCTGCATCTTACTGCCTCCTGTCCCCTTGTCTCCATTGTGGTGCTGCGAATCAAAAAAATACTGGGCACATAAAGAGCAAGGACAACCTCCTAGTTGGAAAGGYATCCAATGCAACCAACTCGTTTTGTTACTGTGACTTGCAGCAAGTTGTACGGCTGGTTTAATACCCGGGTTTTGGTTTATGTCCTTCAGTGTTAWGAGATTTAGCACTATCAGCAGCGACAGAGCCTGCCTGGTGCTTAAAAACCCAAGATCTTCACTATCTGCAATTTCTCTTAGGCAAAGCTGAGAAGTGACTGCACCTAAAAATGCAATAACTCGTGTTCAGAGCAGCACATCACCCACCAAACCCTGCCAACCTGCCAAGACTAAGGGTATTCAGCTACAAGCTCAGGAGAACAGGTCTTCATATCTTTTATTTTGACACATGTTCATTATTTCACATTTCATTAAAAGGTTCCATCATTCAATCAAAACTTCACACTCTAATGTTACTCTTACTTCAAAAATTATTTTCAAATATCACATAATACACAAAAATTTAGGGAAGCCTGGAGGACATCTAGAGAGTACTCATTCTGGATCTACAAAGTCAATAGACTTTGGGCTCTGGGTCTTACAAAATTAAAGCTTCACTAAAAGGGATACCAGAACCTGTTTAATTCCTCCTGGTAAGTTTTTGAAACTATCTGAAAGGAAAATCTCTTTTTAAAAAAAATATTTCTCTTTTTACATTAGATAATTACGCAAACCATTTCAGAACATACTTTCTTCTTCAAGGACATGCTTAGGAATAGTGCATCTACCTGCAATATTTATTGCTGGACACTTGTTATACTGAATCGAGCATGAAAAATAAAAATCCCACTCCACCTCCCTCATGCACCAAAATTCATCTGCTCAGCAATTCTGGTATAACAATCCTGTCCTTTCACCTGCTCTTCACCTTTTCTATAACATAATAAGCAGAATGGACTGGAAAAAAAAATTGTATAGTTCATTTACCCTTAAATTCTGCCTAAAGAGCAACTTCAAACAATTCAGCCTTAAAATTGTCTGTATAGCATCAAGCCACCGTTAGCTTTGCTCAYTGCACTGTGAAAACAGATCATCTGAAGATACAATTATCCTCTACTTGCTCATAAATGCTGCCTAAACAAAAAAGGCCAGAGTGGAAAATAGTTGCCCTTAACTCCACATAAGCCAAAGGGTTCTTAGGGCTCCTGTATCCAAAAATCCACCTAGATGTGCGGTGAGGGAAGGGGAGCAGAGCTGCTGCTGTGCAGGGTGATAGTGATTCAGACAACCCAATTCCTGGCTCCATGACCACAGTCTCATATTTCCCTGCAGACTGTCAAAGTGCGGGTGGCTTGAAGGCCCTTTTGCTTCCGTTTTGGAATACTTCCAAAAAAAGACCTCCTCAACATCAGCATCCTTAAAATATATTGAAAAAGTATTGCAATAACTGTTTACTTTTTTGTATTTGTGTTGGTACAAGGCTAATAAAATTCTACTGACGCATTKGGGACGAGGATCATTTTCATTTCTGATTAGATGGCTGACAAAAATTATCCTCGAAATCTTGAACAAGGTTTGCAATCAGCTTTAAACACATGCTTAAAATACTCATAAGGTTTCCAAATGTACTTAAGTCCTGTTTGGAATAATAACTTATGCTTTCARAAACTGTCCTTAACTGGAGGTCTATATACCATGCAGAACAACTGACTTTTCTCTTGCTATATCTAGCATTTTTCTTGAGCTGCCATTCTCCAAGTGAACTACATTTCTTTTTTAARCAGAATTAAATACTAGCTCCAAAATGCATCACTTGCTAGGTCATATATCGACCAGTCAAAACCAGCATCTTTATTTCAGCCATAATGTAACTTCATTTGTATTTATGAATGCAACACAATCAAGGGGAGAAAGAAAAAAGTAAAGGAGAAAGAAAGGGAAGGTAAAGGCAAAAATGCACCTGTACCTGCCCAGAATCAAGGTAGGGTCCCCTGGCAGAGAACGTGCATCATAGGAGAGCTACTAAATGCAAAGTATAAGAAACAGTCAAAAATACCTGGCAAGAGAAGTGAAAGGTTAATAGAAAGGCTGAGAATAAAAAGAGGAAGATTCTTCCTGAAGAACTTGAATCACAAAATAATGAAAGNAAAAAAAAAAAAAAAAAAAAAAAAAAAAAAAAAGATAAAGATAAAGCTATCTTTGTACTTAATGCTGCCTAAAACATTGTAAACTCATGCATGAAATGTATGATCTTCAAATTCAAGAGGAGAAAATTATTCAGAAGTATCTATACATACAAAGCTGCAAAATATCACAATGTGTACTTAGTGACTCTCTTATTAACAGGTGATTTAAGAAACTATGCATATTTTTTCGTATATTTACTCTACAAGATACCATTTGCTTTCTTTTATTACATACTGACACTCAACTGACACTCACCACCATTCAACCAATACTTAAAACACTTTTCCCCCTTYATAAAATAGTCTTCATAACATTAATAGCAATAAAATTGTAGTTAATTGAAGTTAAAACTTTGAATTAATTTCCAGAACTTTGAACCTGGAGTCACAGAGCACCTTGAAGAACTAAGTTGTTTTGCGGTTGCTGGAGTTCAAATAAGGCAGACCAAGAGCTGTGTAGGAAGATGCTACCCTCAATAGAAACGTCTTGCTTGAATTGCCTCTCCTATGACACTTGGATGGACCACAGAATGGCAGTCCACAAAACAGCCCAAGCTTTAGAAGAGATTATTTGTAAATCCCCACAGCCAAAGTGAATGGGAACAATCTTCTAGGGAGCTGTGAAGGAAGCACCTCTGTCAACCACCACACAGGTCAAAAATGCTAGAAAATGAGTAAAACCTCTTCAGCCCAATGGTTAAAGGGTTTATTGACTGGCCTTGTACCCAAACTGTGCATTGATTTTCTCATGGAAAGTCCACTCTTACAAAGTGATGCCTTTTGCTTGTTGCATGTGTACCCAGATGTTTAACTGCAGTGAATATGCATGAGGGATTTTAATTTTACTCAATTATGGTATTATTAGACATGAGGAAGCATTAGTCGTTTACAGGGTGAAAGACAGATCTAACGTATCCTCTTTATGATTTGTGCTGACTATAAAATCTGGAGTTTGGACTTCCTGACAATCCCATCATGGGTGGTTCCCTTGCTCCAGTGAAGGACTCACATCTCTAATGTAAAGGGGGAAAAAAACCTTGCATTTCCAGACCAATTGCTCCTTTCACCTGGGGCACCTTCTCTCCTAAAACTGAAAAAGGGAATTGTTCCTGGGAATAAAAASAAAACACTTTTTATACAAATCTCTATACATACACCTATCCAGAAAACAAGTTCTCTCTTCTATGCAGCATTTTTTTTCTTGAGGATCTATTTAGAACACTTGAAATATGTTGCAGAAACATCTTTTTCTAAATATATGCTCTATTCATTAGCATGGAAATAAYCTTGCACTCATTTCAATGACTTCAGAGAAGGAGATATGATGAAATATTTACAATCTATTTCCCAAATAAAAAAATGCTTGCCCCCATGTCTTAAATAGTTCAGAGGTTAAAAATGATATGGTGATAAAATACTCTAGAAAATCATATTTCAAAATCCAAAGTTCACAGCCATTAAMAAGCAACAACCAGCACAAGTCTGTCCACGTGTATTTGCAGAAATGCCTGAGAAACTCAGGAGCTCAAAGGTTCAAGACTCACAGAAGACCATCTCAGACACGTAGGACTATTCTCCAGGCAAGCAGCTTATTTTTCTTTGTATCCATGTCATGCATAGGTTGTCAAAGATGACACAAACACAAATAAAAGGTGAGTGAGCTTTATCAGACTCATTAGAGAGGCTGATTTAACTCTTTTGTCAATGGAAGGGCTCATACAGACCTCAGTGGAACCTGGACTAGGACCTATATAAGGATCAATGTTCTTCTGTTTGGATGAATATTTGCCCACAGGAGGAAACTTTGGTTCACTTAAATAGAAGACTCTGTTCATCAATATCGAAAGCCAGGCTTTAGATTCCAATTCACTTGGRCAACATCGCTGTAATTGAGGTTCAATACGGCTACAAGTGTCCATACCCACAGGAAAAACCCTGGATAATTCACCAAGTTACTAGCACTAGAATTCTAAATATTTTATTATTTATATTTAAATATTTTAAGGGGTCCTGTGGGAAGAATATCGGGTATAAAAACCTGTATTTTTTTCTTAATTCTTCCAAAACAAATTGACAAACAAAACACAGATTTGACTTTAAGAAATTCACTTACTCCCCGCAAAGAAGGTGTTTTAGTTGCTTTCCATACACAACTTCAGTAACACACACTAGCCTAAAACCCAATGCCCTTTCTTAGTGAGTGCTACAATTTTCTAATTATTTGTGTTGGAAGTAGTTTGGGGTGTAGATGCCAAAGGCTCCCGGATTTTACACGGCAGGGTTCTAAGAGAAGCCTGTGGCAGCTCCATCTCCCTCTCTCACTGTGGAAGCCAAAGCCTCCCTCCTGTTTCCCAGCAAAAAGCATGCACACAATGAGCCATCTAAGCCAGAAGTCAAATATCTAGTTGGCCAAGAAATTCATTCTTGGAAAAAAAAAAAAAGAATTAAAAAGCCATTTTCTTTCCCCAAAGCCTTCTTCTCAGGTATGTTGCCCCTTGATGTTGACCATCCACACTCATGAGCCTTCTTGGAGGTACCTGCAGCTCAACGTGCTGGGGCATCTGCAAGGATCTGCCGCTGCCCATCYTTACCATCACTTAGCAAAGCAATCAAACAGCAATGAGAAAGGCAAGAAGATTTGCTGACATAACAGCCAGCGTGCCCTAGGGATTCATTGCTGTCAGATGATTAGAGTTTAACTCTTTCAAGGCCCTTTTTGCTAATATCACACAGCCAGGGATTAGAGGCTGGTGGTTTGTTTTGAAGAGGAAGACAGATGAAAGGGGCTAATTCCTTTAGCTTCACGTGCTATTTCTTTCAAAGTCTTCTAACCTTTTTTACACTGATCTATTCAGAAAGCCTCTGAATAGCTCCCTACTGCCAGTCTCTAAAGCTATATTAGATTCACATCCATCATCACTGATGGTCTATTTTTTTTTTAAGTCCAGTATTAAGTTCAAATATTCTAGTTTAAGCAGCTTCCTGGTACTATTAATGTATCCAGACCGAGAAAGCACGATCGCTGGGCCCTGCGTGGACATGAATTGATGTCCAATTCATCATTCACAGTTCATTTTCAGACCATTTGGATGGTCTGAAATAATCAGTGAAGCTGAGGTTATTCAGCAAACGTACAGTGCAGACGAAAGAAATAAAAGCAGAAAGCTGGAGTTCAGTTCTTTTCTGTGGGGTAGGGAATAAAGACAGACTTTAAATTTTGTTCCTAGCAAAAAGCCAAGATAGGGGTCTACCCATCTGCAATATTCTTCTCTAGATAATCAACCTTTACCTTGTAAAGTCCTGTTTGCATCTTACAAATGAGTTACCTTGGACAATATTTTCTGCATTTCTTAAGGACTGTAGATTTTTGAAGTGAAAGGTACCTGTACGAAACGGATGAAGAGGGGAAAAAAATCAGCTAATTATTCTGGATCTGACAGCTTCCTTGGTTAACTTTAGTGCAGAATAGAGATTGCTTTTGCTTCAGGAAACAAAGTCAAAGACCAAAGCTTCTTTAGTAGATATAGCCACCGCTTCCTCCCATAGACCCACTATTTGGCAAAGGTGGGAAAGGCAGCCTGTTTGGGCTGCCTGGACTGCTCGAGGCTAGGCACCTTCTTTGCAGCCACTTCCTTGACACCCCAAGGGAGCAAAAATGTGAGTTCCCAAGCAAATCCCTACAGAAGAGAGTAAAAAGCCCTCTTATTTAAAAAGCAACGCAATGCCTGTCTAACTTTGGCCAAAGTGGTCCATTTCATTTGCACTCCTCTGAGCACTGTTGACCCCAAAGATACATTTASAGATTGGTGCATCACATACTATTGCACAAAGCAGGTTTTTGGCACCAATCCACTCAGGGAATGTATATACAGATACGTCGCCTTCAGGATTTTAACAGTTAAACTCAAAATACAAATGTGTTCTGCCCATGGGTTAGGAATTAATTACCAGTAGTTTTATATCCAAAGGACACAGAGATCAATTTTCATGCTGTGATCTGTTATTTAATTATTCAGACTTTGGTTCTCTAATAATGTGATTTGTACCTATTCCAGATGTTCTCAGCCTCTAGGTTCTTGATAGTCAAGCAAGTTGCTGGTCTCCGATGGCATGAACCACTTTTATGATAATAATTATCATTTTAATCCACATTGGAAGCATAGTTTGCCATCTGATATGAACTGGGTATGCCATGCACAAATTTATTTTTATATTCTATATTTTACCCTATAMAACAGTTAGCACAAAGCCAGACAACATTCATAGTCACAAACCATTCTTTTACAAAGCTATTGAACACAATCCTGGAGGCTAACAGGCTGTAGGGCAATTTTGAATCTATAACCTCCTTTAAGATTCAATGTCTTTGCTGGATACAAGATATTAAATACAAATCTGTTTCATTCTCAGCCCGAGCTAAAATACTAAGAGAAACACTTTTTAAAAACAAATAAAAAGATATATATAYGGTGCACTTTACTGATCTGTGGTGGATTCCTGAGGCATAGCTAAACTCATGAGAGAGATTTCCTCAATCACTCTGAGCTCGAGATCTGCAAACTATTAAAAAAAAAAAAACAGAAAAAAGAAAAACACTTCAATTGCTCTTCCATTGCAGTCCTGACTGAGAAGCATTTATTCACAATCACCATCTATCTTCTGATTTCATCTTTATTTTCTCCTCCGTACTGAATATGCAGTGCGTATACTAGTTGGAAATAGGAGCAGCAGCTGCTGGGTGGAAAAAAAATGAAAAGGAAATAAAGAAAAAAAAAGTCAGAAGAGCTGAAAAACAGGTTTAGTAGCTCACTAGAAGGCAAAACCTTGTATTTCATCACTCCCAAAACAAAGTGGCAATCAATTCCCTAGTGCCCTCTCTAACTGGAGATCATTTTTTAAATAGAGCATAATCATATACTTCATTTCCAGAATTTTGCTCCTTGTATTTGAGCAAGAGACTGAGAAAAACATCACCCACTGAAACCCGTGTCAGAACCATGGAAAGGTGGCTATGGGCAAGCTCTGTTCAAGGGACACTGACTGGAAGTGTTAAAACAGACACATTTCTTTTGGCTTCTAAATTAAACCAGTCCAGAAATCCTACACAGCAGATCCATATAAAGTTTTCCTTTTATCAATTGTGGGCGAACTTATGATCTTAAGTGAAAGAGTCATTTTCTTCTCCTAGTAGCAGGTTTTCCCCCCRTTTTGCATTCTACTCAAGCTCCCTAATAATTTATCTCTATAGCATTTACCATGCTAAAACCAATCACRTGTTTCATAAGAAGCACGTGTCATATATATTTTTATTTTCTACTAGTTCTAAAAGAAAAGTTGATGCCTTTTATGCAGCTGAGAAGAAAGTTAGCAGATCAACCAATATTTGCTCCTGTTGCCCATTCTGCATTACTACTCAAACAAATTATTGATTTTTCTTCCTTTTAACTTCATTAAGCAGGGAAAATGGTAGTTATTCATTAACTATGTGAAAGCAGAGTAAGAAAAATTGACAAGCACTGGAAATAAGCTATCATAGCTAGCTATAATAGGGCAAAAAAAATCTGATCCTGCTCTAGCTCATATGAGATTTAAAGCATATAAAATAAATATAAAATATAARAAAATAAAAAGATCTGTTCTATAATAAAAAGAAACAAAAAAAATATTAAGCTAGTGAATAGGTGCCAAAAATAACCCCCTGTATGAACTAGCCCGTACCGTACCATACACAAGACATATAAGTAATTTTGGTAAAAAGCAGGTGCACTGAATCATCAAAATGAACATTATTCTGCAAAGCCACTTTAGCCAGCAGACATTTGCTCTGACAAGTAAAATTGCTGGTCTTTTACAAAAAAGTACTTTTCAAAAATACAGTTCTTCACATAAGCACAAGGACTGAAACATTCCAACGCAACTTCACTCGCCTTTCACCACATACTAAGAGCTAATTTTARCAATTTAAGACAATCCAACAATGTTTTAGCATTGTTAAATTATCATATCTTGCTTTGCCAATTAGTAGCAATGACAACCAAATTAGCTCTAAGCCAACAAAACCTTTTCCTTTACAGCTATTATGGTTACTCATCAGTAAACACGTAGGCACTGGCGTGTATTTATTTCAATTATTTTCGCTAATATTGCATTTTATGTAACCCTCAAAGTGCCACAGTGAGGACAGCCACAGGCTTCTTGATCTTTAAATCCCAGCTGGGATCACCGATTCCTTGGCCAATGTCTCTTCTGAACCTGAATTCCTGCTACTCCATATAGTCTCTTTCAAAGCATTGACATGCTTCTTGTAATTCCTACTCTTTATCTCTATCAGGGAATACATACAGGCTATATGTATGACACAGSAAATTTGTAGGAAGGACCCATGCGAGTGAAGGACCAGATTTACAACTGATGTTGTTTAAGTGAAATCTGAGTGAAATCTCAATTTTCTTAGAATTTACCTTAAAAGATGTTTAGGTGCTATAAGGCATTGAACACCAAGCTGAAAAAAACAGACCAATCTTATCTGCAAAACTAAATATTTTGAGGGATTTGCATTTAATTGGATTTCCTATTAACTATAAATATTTTTCAGCTGTTCGTCTCAACTTTAACAAACAAAAAATTCCTGCAGAATATTACTTTCAATACAAAATATTCAGAAAAAATATCAGTATTTGTATCCTCTGCAAGATGAAACTTACTGTAGTGCAAGGAAAGAAACACATAAAAAAKACAAAAATATGCAACTATTGCACAGAAAAAAATAGCATGCATTATTTTGTTTACTTTTGAGTTTCAGTTAGCACATTTTTCTCTCAGTCAAGCAAATTAATAAAAACTTCCATACAGATGTTGTTTGAAAAGGCTACTGATTTCAAGAGTATTCGTCATTTATCTAACTAGACTGGGATCTTGGATTTGGACTATGCTCTTTTTTAAACACATCTGATTCTACCCTAGCATTTGAGTACAATAGTATTTTGACAGCTGCCCTTTTTCCTGGGTGCTTTGGTACAAGTATCAATGTACCTTTCTTTCCAGAACCATGTTACAAGTCCAAGGCTTAACATCTCATGAGTGCTCTTCAGGTCAAATAAATAAACTGAATTGGAAATCAAATTGAAAGCTTGATCTTGAAGCTGGTTTTTCATTTCTACATCTCTCAAAGGCACCACAGTGCTAGTAGTTTCCTTGCTTAAATAGAAGTTCAAGTCAGGCTTATCTGGATGTTCTGCAGMAGATCTGGGAACGCCGCTTAAGCGGCAACGCTATCAAAATCACTATTTCTGCAATCAGCTATCACATGCAAATTGTCTCAAATTGGGGATTTTTGCTTAATTTATTGCCAGTTAGCGCCCACTTATGATGGCTTTCTGTACTGTGGGATGAGGATGACTCCTTTGTGAAGTGGACCATCGACTCCTTCCTTTGCAAGGGTTTGTAGTGATGCCACCGCCTCAGTCTGCTCATTCTCAAGCCGTGTCACCTGCCTTCAAAAGGAGGGTAAGGTGACACTAATCACCTTGCTGGACAAAGAGATAACATGAGAGTTATGGACTCTTGCTTTTTGTTTTGTGAAAAAGGTACTATTTTTACCCAAAATTTTTCTCTTTTTATCCTTTTGTGCACGAATTCTATGACATTTTCGTGGCCTACAAAAAAACATTAATGAGGATTATCTGACTACAACTGTTAAATCCACCTTACAACTTTCCTTCTTGGGCTAACAGTTCTCTTCCCTTTTTTATTTTTTAAATGGGAGGACAAAATTGTCCAGACACATAGGAATTTCCTGGCAAACAGGCATTTCAACATTAATTTTTATTATAAATTCTTGTCAAAAGAATTAAGTTAAGCCTTTATAGAACCATTAGGCCCCGACTGAGACAACCACGCTATCACTCAGGGAAAGCTTTTGTATCTTTATTGGTRTATAGTCATGTTTTGATACCTATGAAAAGCCATTTTAAGACCGGCTTTATATATGGCACTCAAATGCAGTACCCCTTCCAGAGCGTTTGACTTGTGATGGAGAACAGTAATTACACGAGTGACAAGTTGACAACACATTAGTTGACGAACATGCCTTCTGTCTAGATTCATTCCTTCATGCTATACCTTGCTGCTGTAAATAATACTCTGATTTCCAAAGTTTTACTGATTTTCTTTTTCTGTTTGGCGATGTTCCTAAAGTTCATGGCAAAAATATAGATAAATGAACAAGAAAAGCGCTTACATTCAAAACACTAGCAATGATTACAAATATTTTGTTCTTTAACTGAAGAGATAAACCATATAATAATGCTCTACCATACTACACACAAACTGCCTAGGTCTAGATGGATGTCCCCCCATCCTATCTTCATTCACAGCAAGGCCCATGGAGAAGAGTTGACTCCTTTCTAAAGCATCTGCCACAGAAACACGGAATATAGAACCAGATGTGTCCAATTTGTCACAACACGACATTCACAAAATTATTTCCATAGCACAACAAAATTAATGACTGAAGACAGGAACCACCAGTAGAACTAGCTTTGCTTATAGAAAAATTAACAGATCAGTTATACATCTATATGGTATTTGGATTATGGAGATTAAAGCAATATTATGTAATGACTTTGCTCATTAAGGTCAACAGTTATATTGAAACTACCGCAAGAAAATAACTGTTTTGAAGAGTGTATTTTTAAAGAAAATGCACCTTTCAAATGAGGCAAGAATCATATATATTCCAATTAAAGGGTCACAGAAATGCAGTGCTGCTGGGCCATGAAGATCTTCAAAGGATGGAAGCATCTGATAGATGAAGAAAGACGGAGAGAGCTGGGACTATTCAGCCCTTAGAAGAACTCAGAGGGACCTTCTCAATGGTCACAAATATCTGAGGGGAGAGTCAAGATGATGGGGCAAGAATCTCCTCAATAGYGTCCAGTAAGAGGACAAGAGGCAATGGTAGAAAAGAAATGAAAWGTGGGAATGTGCACTTAAAAATCAAATAAACCTTTTGTTACTGTGATGGTGATCGACCAGATTTTTCACTTGTGTAAAAACCAGAAGATTCAGGATATAAAACACAACGTGGAAACAGAATACACACACTGAAAGCTAATAGGTATTTTGACAAAGTTTAAAAAAAAAAAAAAAAAAAAGAGTCGAGTTTTGGCTTGCTTTTCATCTTCCTACGTATATAAAGAGAGACACCTTCCTGACCTAAAGGAAAAAAAGCTATATTGCAGAGAAACTTTTTAAAAAAAAAAAAAACCTCAAACCTTAAAATATTGTCAGTTGAGGGGTTAGGGAAGAATGCCTGGTTGCTTCTTGAATATGACAGTTTAGTTGGCAAAGGATACATTAATGTCCCCGAAACACTGGCAGAAATAAAGATATATAAATGCAAGTTCCTTAGTCATTTGAAAGAGATTTGCCAACCGTGCCTTATTTTACTGTAGATATAAGTCAACCACAGTCATAAAAATTGAATGCAGTTATCAACTTGAACACACACTTTTTAAACCTATATACTAATTTATTCAGTATTATTCAAACAATAATGACATTATCTTTTCTTCATGCATAGTTCAGTAACTATTCTATTTACATATTTTTTTCAGAGAAATGGTCATAATGCACTAAATTTCCCACCTCCTTAAAATGGATCGTTGACTTTCAAGAAGTCAGAAATGTGATGCMTGCTTTCATTGACTTGGCTTGCTCCCCGAATAAAAGTACCAGCCATTTCTCTAAGGGGAGTTTGACCAGGACTGCTCTGGGTGACTTCAACTGTTTGCAAAAGGGTCCAAGGAAAGAACACRTCGCTGCTAACACCAACCTCACTGTGCACCACCTTCAAAGGAGTTAAATTAAGGTGCAACTGTTTCGAGGCCAGAGGTTTTGTCTTGCATCCAGTCCAGATATGTGCATCCTATTCCTCATTCTCTTTRAAACTATTAATAATAATCATGAGACTACTAGAAGTGGAGATTGCTTACAAAGAGCATCAAAGCAAAAGCATTTGCAAGCAATTGCAACAACCCCCATACCTCCCCAAAGAAAGCTAACACCTGCCAAAAAATAGAACTGGAAATAATTCAGTAGCTCGAGTTTTGCGCAAGTTCTCAATTTGGTCTCACTTTGTAAAATTTCATTTTATTTATTCATTTTTTAAAGACATGCGATTTGCTAAATTATACTTGAGGCATTTCAGATGTTTTTTAGAGGGGAACTTACCTATTTATCAAGATTTAAGTGAATTGCAAAAGGGAAATGTAACAAAAAAGCCTATAAGCATCATATTACCCCAGTATTACCACATTTCAGCTGAGCTCTGAGTTACGAAAAAAATAAACTGAGGTTAAGGATAAACAAAGCAACCTCAGCAAAGAAACATTTCTTTAAAAACGAAAGCGAGCAAGAAACAGAGAAGAGATGGCTTAAACCAAAACCTAGAACTATGCTAAAAGCCCGCTTATCCCAACTTGTTTCAGYAAGGTTTTACATCTATGTAATTCTGCATAACTTTTTTCCTAGAGATAATAGACCTTCATACATCTTTCAGCACAGCTATTCGGCCTAATATTCCCTCCAAGTGTCAGAAGATGCTATATATAGATATGACTACCTTTCCACGGTTCCAATATTTTTTCTTTGGCTCTTTGACAAGTGACGACCTTATCATGGACCTGGAGATATTACTTTACCTTGCTGCTCCTATCTCTTCTCTTCAGAGTGTATTAATTTGACGTGGTCCAGGCTTGGTACCAAGGCCACATCGCAGCTGCTTGGAGCCCCTCATCTCAGGCGTTGCACGAAGCCAAGTGCATGCAGAATTTCACTTGCAAATCATTTGGTTATTTTAGAATATCTAACCCCAAACATGTACCAAGAGATGTATTTTTACATCTCCATCCCACAGCCTGGAAGCTTGTTTCCAGTTTCTTGATGTTCTCCCACGCTCTCTGAAAAAAGAGTTTTTCTAAAAATATTATGTAGATGATCCCTCCAGAAGTTTCTGCCATTTTTTTGTTAAATAGCAGACAGCTCCCTGATGCTTTAATGACATTGTTTTTAGAATTTTAAAGTCCTCCTTGAAGCTCAATATATTTCACTACTACACTGAGATGCAAAGGATATATAGGAGAATATCTTTCCTGTTTCATCAGCTTGGATTTTCTTTGCTTCTCCTTAAGAACACAGTTTTGCCATGCTTTTAAACAAACTTTTATAAAATATCACTMTCAATATACAATATCAGCATCAACAGAGATAGAGGTTGGCAAGCTTAGAGCTTCGAGTCTCTAGTTTTCAGTTTTACAGGCACTGCTAGCTTGTATTAAAATGGGAAAAGCAGCAAGGGCTTAAATGGATGATTTCACATTTCCCCACAAGAAACAAATCAAGGAGCTGCTAATTCCCACCTTTTCCCCAATTAAAAAAGCAATACTGCCTGTTATGAAGACGCTTTCAGTAGATGTCAACCCGCACACAAAATGCTATATAATTTTTAATACTATGGGTGAAAGGTTTCAGGATATCACATAAACTGTTCGTTAGAATATAAATTCATTATGTAACAAGACCAGACACTGCACATTATATTTAAATTGAATTTAAGTGGTTATATCTCCTCCGTGGCCAGCTATTTCCAGTCTGTGACACGAGCCCTTTAGCGGGCCAGGTGCACCCACTCACCCTAACATCACAAAAATGGAATAACCTTTGAGAAATAACGCCCATTTTCTCATTTCAGGAAGCACATGAGGCAACTCCTAGCTCTTCAGAGAGCAAACTCCTGCAGGAAAGGCAGCACTCAAAGCAATCAGAGTTAGGGCAACGCGACTCACACTTTTCATATCCTAAAAGAGGGTTAACAGTGATGCCTTCGACAAAAGATTGTTACAGAGCTCAGAAAGCAGCCCCAAAAAAGCAATTTGGCTTCCTTCCATTTTCAGAAAGGAGCATCCTGTTATATGGGCAAAATAAAGCAGGGAAAACACTGGACAGCACCAAGAAAGGCAGAGGAATCTCATCCATAACTGTTACAAACATAAATRAACTGAGATTATGCAGGAGGTGTCAAGACTGAAGTTATGTTCCTCCCATTTTAATAAAAGTCAATTTATTGGGTTCATGAAAGAGTAAAGAATTAAGGGTGCAGATAAATTCTGGAATGGGATGGAATTCAATTCCTTTGTTTCCCAAAGGCCACAAAACCCTAAATTGTGCTCATTGGACTTGCACATGTTAAACACGACACCGGCTGTCCCCTACGTGATATGGAAGTATTTACTACTGATAACAAATATSCTATGAGACCATTCATTAACACTTTAGATAAGAACAGCAAGCAAAAACATGCATATAATAAAATGCAAATTTTCCTGAGAAAAAAAATAATTTAACAAGAAAAGGAAAAGGTTTCAGGCTTATGATTTTCATAATGATGACATGACTGAAGTGCTTAAATGATAGAATAACTGACTGYAAGAAGCTTCTCTTAAAAACAAAACAAAAAAAMCCACACATAATTATAGGTAACAGTTCAGCAAAATGAAAATACAATAAAGAAATGTTTTCTTACTATTAACTTAATGCACTTGATAGCAATCAAAGACAACTGATTGTTTGTTTCCAAGATGAAGATAACCTGATCAAAAGTAGTATTTTGCTGTAGTTCCCCAATGAAAGCMCAGCTTTAACAGAAAAGATGCTTGTAAATATTATACACTTTGGTAATTTTCTATTAAAATGCCCTCCCAAACCGAGTATCTCTTTAAAAAGCAGCATCAAATTGCAAAGCTTTGGGCAAGCAGAAGGAACCAGCTGCGATCACTGCCTCTAGACACACGTCAGACACCTCCGGATGGAAGAGCTCCTGTCACTTTGGGAAAGACATTTTGACTTACAGTGAGCGGCTCAATCATTGCTCTAATAAAAACCCACAYATATACACACCTTGATCAATGCCTACGCCTCCGAATTTCTGCAACATCAGGTCTAGCTCTGCACCTCGTCATGCCAGATTTATGTCAGGCTGCGCATGAGATGATTCCTGAGCAGCCAGACAATCCGTCACCCGGCTAACACCGCTCCGTCTTGTCGTGCCGGTCTCGATGGAGCTTCAATAATCGCGGCAGGATGGGCTGTGCTGAGGAACACGAGGCTTGCTCCCACTTCCAGGGCTGCCTGGAGTCTTGGTTATTGATAAAACAATACGTTTCGATTAGTTATTGATAAGTTATTTGCAGCACGATGGACAAAACAGACGGAAGAGCTAGATCTCTCCACACAAAGTGCTCTTGTTAAGGCTTTGCAAAACTCAAGCTGGGTATTTAGTTTGTAGCAGCTGATACATGTACATAAAATCCTCCAGCTGATGGTCTTAAAACACTCTGTGTTTCCTCATGCTGATAACAGTGYTGCAAAACTCACTCACAACACTTGTGCATTGGAATATTTCTACGGGGAATAAAAATAAGTATTGCAATCCAGAAGAAGGTGGAACAGAATCCTCTTTTGAAATAGGAAGCAGCACAGTGAAAATCAAAGAGTATTTTGACACATTTCAAACAAGTAGGTTCAGAATACCCATTCTTATCCTAAATAACTAAGGAAATGCAGCTGTCATGTCTTTTTTTTCAGTCCYGGATTAAAATATTCTCTTCTCATTTCAATTTTTTTAATATGTTCTTCTTGCCTTTTCTATAATCAAAGTTTCACTTTTTTTTTTTAATTGAATATTTGGGTTTATCTCAATCTCAATTTCATACTGGCATTTCAGAAATCCTTACGGAAATTAATAAACGTAGAAGAATGTAAAGCCCCAGTCCATATCATCTGGAGAAACACAAATACATGGCATACTTTATCTGCTAGACAAAGATCTTCTATATGCAAGTTAATGAACAACATGATCTAGGAAATGTCACTGCTGGTACAAGAGAATGTCATAACTGAAAATAGCTTGCAACTATTTATAGTTCATACATATGCATGAGCTGTATACTCGCAACTAGAATTCAGGATTCAATATCAGAAATACAGGCCAACAGAAGGGGAAAATGCAGGTATTTTAAACAAGTAAATAGATTTTTAAAAAGATCTTGTWGTATCATATAGTTGAGTGTAGCTAAAAAATAAGACATAAAGGAGTAAAGTGTAAAGGATATATGTCCGGGGAGAYTTAAAATACAGAGTTTTCAAATCATCTCCATAAAAATAGGACATTCTGGTTTTTCGAGAAGGGATAAAAAAGCTACGGAAAGGGGAAATGTGGCAGTATTAAAACAACCAACAAAAATRCAGCTTAATATGAACACAGACACCGTCACTGTGCTCCTTTTTAGACCATAAATTTGATGGGTTCTCATGTTGTTTTGGGCATTTGAAACCTATTTTACCATGCAAACACATACCCTCTCCAGTACATAATAGATTGGAAGAAACAAATCACGTTTAATCTGTCATCCTGTTTGTCTTGCTGATCAGCATTTCCAAGGATTTGCAGTGGATAAAAAACATTAATAGCTCAATCAGAGTGGAAAAGACCAGCAATTTCTCTCTAACAGATTTCACTCATTGAATACTTTGGAATTTTAAATGGATTGATCTTATGACTACGTCGGAGGGTTGAGCTCAAAAATAGCTGTCTTCCACATACATCCCCTCGAGAACATATGGAAGACAGAAAACAGGAACAAATCAAGAAAGCAGTGTTCCCAATTCAAATGTAAATTTGGGAAAATAGTCCATAGTGCTGCATTTTTATTTCTCCTCATGAATGCTCACATCTGTCAGCTTGCTTTGCAGAAATCTTTCCACAAGAAAAGGATGAGAAACCCAAAATAAAACAATGGATGTCAACAGCCTCACAGTGAATTTGCTTTCACATATCACTGTATATTGAGAAAAAATACTTTGCTCGAGTTTTTTGTGCAGGATATTTTTGGTTCATTTATAATCATTTTCTCTCACCTTGAAAGCGCACAGCCTCAGCCTGTACTTTAAGGGAACAGATCCTCACTTATTCTTTTCAAAGGTAATGGTAGAAACGGACAGCACGGTGCCTTTTATTAGCTGAAGGGACTCGAGAATTAAGTTGGATGAGAGGGGGTCTATAAAAGTTTTTATGTCTTTTGTAGATAGACATCTCCCCTGCAGACCTGGGAAGCTGCACGGGAAAGGGAGAGGCTCCTGAACCCGGATCTCAGGGAGTCACTAGCAAATAAATCAGAAAGGAGGCAGCAGATGTGAGATTTCCGTCGGTGTCTGCCGTGTGCCATCCGCTCTGTGCCTGCACCCAGAAGATTGATGTGCTCGTTCAATAAGCCTCGATTCGTACTTGCTTTGAGCTGACACGGAAGCCAAGARCTTGGGCTGGTTAGTGCCATCCACAAAGCACATTAGCCACTGATGYAACCGAGGCTTTTCCTTTGCCACGCAGGATTCATTACTTCTGCCTTCGTTTAATGAAGGGCACACCCCAAACACACGCACGGGAATTCCAGCATCAATGATCCAAGCTTTCCAAGTCGATCAAAATGGACACGGGGGCTGCCTGGGGCATTCTCAGCTTATTGCACCATTTAGGTGAAAAACCTCTTTCCACAAGCACCCTTTTTTCCTCCAGAATTTGGATTCTAGGTCATTACTCCTTCCCATACGCACCACCAAGTGGTAAGAAAAAGGAGATTATTCTGATCATCTATCACCTAGATAACATCTTCACTTAAAACTTCTCATCTGAAGAGCTCATAATTGTTGTTTTATCTCCAAAGAAGAACGTTTTTTCCAGCGTCACCTTTCTTCCAACATACAAGCTATCTATATTATATACGACCTATGCAGTGTTGTTCACTGAGGGAGAACAGGTTTGGCTGTTCTCTTTTGCATTTTTTTTTCCATTCCATATAAAATTAATTAAAACAAGGCAGCAGAGCAGCATACAGCGCAGTTGCTATAACTGATGAACATTTTCCTCACATTCTTTTAAGAAATTAAAACGGTGCTCTCCAGAAAACAACTAAATTGTACTTTTCCCAGCTTCAACAGATAAAGCGAGACATCTTTATCACTCTACAACTGTGAAATAGCCAAGAACTAACAGTTCTGGGTCAGGATTTACACTTAGTAACAGGGCCCACACAGAGAAAAGGCCTTTGCAAAAAATAAACTCGTTGCCCAAGAGGTGTCATGTAAAAGTTTTCAGCATTTTTAAACCAGCATTTCATGATGCTGTTTGGTTCAATTAGTGGAGTTAGATTTCAAAACTGTGACAGTGCTAAAACAGAAACATTGAGTTGCCCAAACACGTAAGAAATTCTGAGTTTTAAGCCTGGTTTATTTGAATGACTAATGCCACAAACAGAGAATGATTAAAAAAAGCCTGATTTTCATGCAAAATGCATTTACCACCAGACASCAAGGAAAAAGTAGCACAGAAATCTCTCTGTTTACAAAGCAAGAGCTTTTTCAGTGAGCCCAATGGGTGCCGAAGTCTYGGCACCCACACTCACCGTGTTTCTGTGAATGCTTCCAAGCTAGTTCCAATGAAAATGCAAATCTTGGAAGTCTCTCCTGTTCTGATGTCAAACACGGGCAAGCAGAGGACGAGGCAGTAAGAGCGGGAGAGCACGTTCAGAAGTGGTCTAAATGTTAGTAAAAACACATGGGCTTCAAGGAGACTTGCACACTTTTCTCTGCAGATTTCACCAAAAAAAAGTGGAAAAAAATTAAGTAGCATGCTGGGTGCCAAAGCTGATTTTATATTCTTAATTTTTGTAACAGGTTTAATTTTTTTTTTCCTGGCAATTTAGAGCAATTGAATTATTGCCTAAGAATAATCAGCTTCTAAGGAAGAGCAAATTAATGTAATGACACAATACCTAGGTCATTTTGAGAATTACAAGTGCAATTAAAATGGTAATAATGAATAATTAAAATATATTAAGTGCAAGAAGTACAAATGGAGATGGGTTTTGAAACCTCTTGAGGAAATGAATGCCTGTCTCCAGTTACATTAACATAATTTAGAGGAGCAAAGAGCTGCTCTTCTCCTAGCTTGATTCATTCAAATGGGATGTTATAGTCTAAGAAGATTTCCAGTCCAATTTGGTCTACAGAGCTGGACCTCACCTTGACCATCAGATCCTTGGTCACGTAAGTGGGAACAGAACCTCTCTTCAGTTAGAGAGCAGCACCAGAAACACCATGTCAAGTGTGGGATCAGGGTCTGGGGTTACTGGCATTCTTCAGGGAATTGTAGATAAAACCCTATGTCTTGTTTTGTGGAAATATTCTCATTTCCAGAAGTTTCCAGAGGAGATGAGAAGGCTCAGGAATAACCAAACTGCCTGGCACACGTTTGCTCACCTATGGGCCCGCAGCTGGTAGCTGCATTTTGGTGCTAATAGCTGCAAAAAGAGCGTAGGGAGGCTCTCTTCTTCCTCTGCACACTGTTGCTCATTAATGTCTAAGCAGGCCAGGCAAACTGCTCCCTCCGGGATGCTCTCACTGCTTCGAGACCCCTCTGCACTTAGCGGAAGCTCTCCAGCCAGCAAGAATGTCCCTTCTCTAAAACTGGAGAAGAAAATTAACAATAAGTGATCAAAAGAGCTGATTACCATTTGCTGTGATTTCTACACAAGTACCAGGGCTTAGACCTCCCGTTTTTCACTGAGTCGACTGAAATAGAACAAAAGGAAAATCTTCCCTGCCTTGAATGTTCAAGGAGCATGACAGACTAATCACCCAATGCATTTTTGTTTAATAAGAACTATTTCTTTCCCTCTTCTCAGACCGAGGTCTCACGCTGCTCCTGCACCTTAATCTCACCAGCTATCCAAGACCATCATTTAAAAGGTAGCCAAAAGCTCAGGTTTGCTCAGCTAGCCAGTACTATGCATTATTTTAGCTTGGATTTCATCCTAAGTAGTTAATTCTCAGGGAAAAGAAAGGGTCCTAAACATTAGCTGCAGGTGTAAAATTGCTTCATAACCTGAAAAAAAAAGGAAAAAAAAAGAAGAAAAAAGGATAAAAGTAGTTTTCCTCCTCAAGTGTGCTTTACGATCCTCCTCCTCCTTTTGGAGGAACTGAGATGCAAAAAAGTTTTCCTTTAGTAGTGGAGCCTCATTTATCTGTCCTTGCTTAAAAAGTACAGTGAACTTTAAAAAAAGCTGAGGTTGTCATCAAATTTTTAGCTCAAGTCATAGGGAAGTCACCTTGAAATGAAGAATACTGTCTATTTGACAGAAATAACTCTTGCTTACACAGTATGTGGAGTGAGATACTGCAGCTGGTAATGGCCAAATAACATAGTTTCTATTTTTACCTTAAAAAAGGCATTATGGAGTGAGTACATAACATCTCTTCATGATGAAAGTCAGCATTGTCCTGGGAGTATTTCAAAGGGGGCTATAGCTCTAATGAACATAATCATGAGTCATTTTTTAACCTGGAAATACAGCAAAGCAAGATACACGGATGAGTATTACAGAGGAATTTACAGATTTTTAAAATTTTCTTCCTAAAAACAAGGAAACTCTTCTCTTTTTCATAAGGAAATTGAAAGGTAGGGGTTCAAGAAAGATGGCATCTACTCTAATACCATATAAATGTGCTCAAGAAGTTAAATAGTCATGGTTCTTCTCAAGTGCCACCAAAGAAAAGGATCTAAGTGAAGGATCCAAGTGAATTGCTATAAAACAGTAAAATCAGTTACATCATACMACAACAACATCAGTTACAACACACATGTATGAGATGATCGACAGAAAGCGGGAGGTAAGGAGGGAAAGACTCTTGAACTAATCAGTGCTTCATTACTCTTAAAAAAATACCTGAGCTTAAAGCTTCTTTAWTTTTTGTCCCATTAAATTACACAGATAAGCTATTTTTGCAGGCACTGCCTAACCTTACTTGCATTTTCTGTTTACCTCATCTGTGGAAGAGGACAAAGATGATAGAAACTCCTCCAGGCATCATCTCCCTGGCCTTGGCATCATCACCAGCCAAGGAGAAGGTCCCAGTCTGGAGACATCCATACTCAAAGACAGAGGTACCCAGATGTGTAATGACCAGAGTCCACATAGAAATCAGCCAAAATGTAAAAACCCCATCCAAGAAGACTTCTTTTCTTTTGCATAACTGAGCTAATAAATCAATGAATATGGAGAAAAAAAAATGTGCCACTACTAGCAGGAGATAATATAGTGACGAATAAGTTTTCCTAATGAACCTTTCTCATTTAATAAATATTCAAGAAATGGTACAATTTAGAGCGGGAAGTCAAATTAGGAAAGCTCATTAAAATCTGTAAATCTGCAGCAGACACTTAGTGTTGAATAATTCATTTACTTAAAAAACATATAAATGACTTTTATGGCCGAGATAATTCTACTTTTTTGTTGTTTTGTGAAGGGATTCTTTTCTCTTAGCACAAGTCTGAAAATGTTTAATTGCAAATTGATTAACATAGGGCTTTGCTAATTAAATCAGCTCAAGGAGATTTAGGCTGTCACCGTGCTAGGTGCTTAAATTAAGGGACTGTCCCATTTCATTAAATACAGTACATTTATCACAGATAAACCAACAGGCTATTTATTAATTTGAGCTGACAGAAACTGGAGGGGGAAAATGGACCTTATACAGCACTGTATGTAATACACACATAGCTCTTTTTGCTGCTAACTGCAGCTTCACAGGTTCCCCAACAAAATGTTCAGATAATTTTGCTTCCAGTCTGAAATTTGAGAGAAAAATCCCCCACTAATACCTTGCTAACATAAAAGTATTAGGTCTAAGCATTTTTTGTCACGCGTTTATTCGAGCGCTGAGCAAACTGGAGATGCCAACAGTGCTCCTTGAGCAGCAATAACATCATAAAACACCTCAACTTCCACACGAGGTGCTACAAATAAGCTCCAAAAATATTTCTGTTGCATTTCACCAACCACTGAGGCTCCGTGGAGAATAATAAACCTTCACACAGCAGCGGGAGACCCAAGGCTGCTTTTTCATAGATGACACCAGGTGAGCTGAACCTGGCACRAGGCCTATATAAAAATATATATCTGTCTTCTGCTGGATGGGCGCCTTCCAGAGAATTTATCCCTCGAGGAAATCTTAGAGGATTATCACGTCACATGAAGCAACACATGCTATAAACCACCACTGCAAGAGCCAAAGTAAACGTGCCCACACAAAGCCAGGGATCCGACAGAAATCCGTGAGTGTGGCAGTAAACCACAAATGTTAGCAATCCATGAATGCAGAAGAGCAAAAAAAAAGATATAAAAACAAATTTGTGTGCTTGTATAAATGATTCAAAACAACACTTGGAAACCTTCACATTGTAAGGATAACTAATTGTGAGATCTATCCCATAATCTGACATAAGGTTTTCGGCAATCCTCATCCTTTTCACTATATATTTATGCTCATGGTTCCAGCCATCTCTTTCTACTGCTTTTCCTGATCCTTGCTTAAGAAAGTAAGGAATTGCCAGTAGGACACTCTATCTTTTCCTTTTCTCCCTTTACATGTTCTTGAAGAAAGTTGAATTAATACACTGATGATATCACCAATGGTTATTTCACACTATTATTACCACATTCCTCTTACCACCAACCAATTTGCATCCTGAGCATCCTGGAAAAAAGCCAAGGCACGTTTTCCAAACAGCTCAGGCCGCACATAACACAAGAGCACATTCAGCATCTGCTAAGAACATATTCTGAATTTTGATGCCTTTCAATAATTTCTTTGTGTTTCATTACGCTGAGCAAAGGGAGCAGTTGTAATTACAGCAGAGCTTGCCTGGCCTATGTTTTAAGAGAAACAAAGTTGACTTTTTTTCAAAAGATAAGCAAAATCTAGCTTATTGGGAAAAAGCAACACACGAGCGTCAACGGAATGAGGTGTCCCACTGATAAATRTGCTCTTATTTCCCAGCTTTAGAGATTGAAGCCATTACTTTCTGATTTTGCTTTTTCTATAAGCAAGGTTTGCAGATAAACAGAAAGAGAACGGTGTTTCTAATGCACACAACAATAGTAAGATAAAGACTCCATTACTTTTTGCTGCTAAAAACTACCATCTCAGAGATTCTTTCTGCTTTAACACCTAAAATGCAATTATTATTATTATAGCCTGTTATTTATTTCTGCAACAACAGTGCCTACAGGCTCAAAATACTGGCACTAATATTGAAGGCTCTCATGCTCAAGTGAAAACAAACCGTTTCTGCCCTACATTGCTAATACTTAGCAGAGAAGTAGGACAGAAGAAATCAGCTCAAGGTCCAATAAATAGGGTTAAAGAATCCCCGGCCCCTCTCTGCTGCTTGGATCATGCTATTTACCAAAATAAATGCTGATTAAATATTCTTACCAACATTTTCTTGTTCAAGTTATGCATACGCTAGTAGATAAACGTGCTAGCAGGGCACTTGGGAGGTTTTCCCTGTGAAAGCTGGTGAGGCAGGTACATCTCCACTAGGTGAGACGTCTCTGCTCACTCACAAAGCAGGTACAAAAAGGACAAAGTCGCTCTCAATTGAATATAAATTATTCTAGTTGCAATATACCACCAATATCAGCGTGAGGCATCATATACAGGAGCTTAAATCCCTCCYGTAACATGGTCTTCTAAAATTAGGTCTTTGGGGAAGAACAACTACTTCACAAGGCTGGTCACCAAGCAGAAGATGCTAAACAAGAAGGGAAAGAGTAAGATCACCATAAAATCTGCATTGCAGTTGACTTGCAAACTGCCCCACATTCATTAATGAGGATTTTCCARGCATCTTTCCTCCCAAACGGTGCTCCTATTATTGCAGGCTCTATATCTTACTCCACTCCATATTAGCTACAAACAGAACATCACTTTCATGAACTATCTGGAGTTTATTTCTCTAAACAACATTCATTAAGAAACCACTAAGAACCTTCAAGTAGAAATTATGAATTGAAGAGCAACCAGGAGAGGCCCATTTAAAAATCAGTGTACAGGGACAGAGTCTACGGGGTCTTACTACCCAGCCAAAGAAGGTGCATGGCCTGGTTATCCTGATGCTCAAGGCCACTTACAGTAATCTCAGAACACATTCTGATATTCAAGGTGTTTCTGAGAATGTTGTTTCATCCCCAGCCCTGGTCTGGTTGATAGTCAGACTATGGAAGTACTATAGAAACCCTTACAAAGGTTAACAAAATGACATTAAAGAGGAAAAAACCTCAATGCACAAGTATAGTGTGCACAAGAGTTTCTCCTAGCTGCGACTTGTTAGTAAAGGCTTCTTCTGTCAGTGACAACAAACTGAAGCAAAAGAAAATTTCTGTTMTGCATTATTATGAAAACTCCTCTTCTACTTAATTCGAGGCTCATACTTCAATTATAGTATACAGATACCTCACAAGAACTGATGAAAGGACAGAATCACTCTGCCTTGGGAACACGTCTATCAAACTATATGTTTTTTGAAAATTAAATCCCATACCAAACCAGTGCAGGCTTTTTTAAACTCAGATATATATATATAGTGTAGACTCAGGATTATCAATTTCAGGTYGAAAAGTTGTTTTAGAGCACTTTTGTGTTTGGTCTTACCGGTTTGGTATAACTCCTGGACACCTTGCAGCCTCTGCCCATATGGGTACAAGAGAAACACCATTTGAGATGCACCAGCAGACAGCCTGGGATGGGTTTTGTGCTTGCAGCAAAAAGATGAAAACTTAAACACTTCAAATCATGCATTGAAAAACAATTGTTTAGATCTGAATTTTAACACAAAGTGAGGTTGTCATCTCCAAATACTCCATGACAGAAATGTCACATATTATGAATTCCTCTGCTTATGCTTGCTCTTTTTTTTAAAAGCTAGGAGTTGAAGAGTAATAATTGCTCACCTCTTAAAATAGGCCCTTTGTAACTGAACATCCCTGCATCAGAAAGCAGCCTGTACTTTTCAAAGTTTCTGACCCAAACTTGTGGTAGAAAGATAAAATTACTGATCTATTTCCAATGAAATAACAACTGGCTGCAGTTTCCAAATAAGCTGGATGAACAGCCAGAATAAAGGGGTTTTTGTTGTGTACAGATCAGTGACTTAGGGCATGTTGCTCCACGCAAAATGCTTCAGAAACGTAATAAAATTTCTAATGCTAATAACTAATGAGTAAATTCCTATTGGAATGGAATCAGATTGTTGGAATAAAATACTCTTTTTATGTCCTTCATTAAAGAGAAGGGGCAGGGAGAAAAATAGTATGTGATTTAACATGTGAACATACTCTCCCATTGGAGCAATGCCAGAAAAAGCTGCCTTCAACCCCACACCATTATTCCATATTGTAACTCCACAAGTCCCTACAGAGAGATAGGCAGCAAACTGATTTTTGTCTTTAAGGAAAATCTTTATAATCTCTTTTTGCACTGTCTAAATATCCCTAAAGGGGATAGGATACRCAAAATGCTTGTTTGTTGTGGTGGTGGTTTGTTTTAATCTTTCGTTTTGGAGCCATTTCAGTAAGCCCTGGCTACAGTGATTGGATGCACATAAAGCAGAGCAAATCCAGTCAATTCCAGGACAGAATCAAGTTGTCACAAAACCTCTTTCGAACAAAAATCTTGCCTCGCTTTCTTACGCAGAAATTTCTAATCCACCCAAATCCACTTTCTAATCTACCAAAATTTTGAATTTTCCAAGTTATTTTCATAGTTATTTGGTCACTTTCATAGTTATTTATATTCAAGTGATCTTAAGCTCAGTATCTACCTACACTAAGAATTTATGGAAATAACCAGTAATACTGAGCACACCCTCTTGCTCAGGTATGGAAGCTCTGCTTGAAAAGCACTGATTAGAATAGGGAACCTTTTCAGGAAATATTCCTTTTAGCGTGCTTTGCATTTCTGGTCAACATCTCAGCTGCCCCCAGACTTTTAAACATAACAGATTTTTGCTTTAAAGTGAAATATAATCAGCAAAGGAAAGGTTCAAGGTGAACGTCTCTATTTAGCAGGACTCTGATGAGCGGCAGTTTATGTTTGTAGGCATTGCTCGTGCCATCTGGCTTGATGTGCTCATTAATAAATGAAAAAAAACCCCTCGGTTGCATTATTGATTTTAGACAGCCACAGACTTTCTTGAAATTGCCAATGCCGCCGCTTTGCACTTCTCATTTCTGGGGCACTTCCTAGAGAGCACATGGCCAAATATAACCTATTCTTGTACTGCCTAACCTGTAATACAGCCTTGACACCACCAAAAGTTGTTCAGCAGGTCGCCTGCTCCGTTTCATTAAGATTTCCTGCTGTGTCAACAGCAACAACGGAGCACAACGCTACCTCTGCTGTCATTTGTAATGAGATTTTTGGCCGTGCATTAGCGTTTTTTACAGCACAAGTGGCACGTTATGCATATGGTCACATAATACACAACCTGTTTAAATAGCCCTCAACTGGTAGGCTGGACTACAAAGGAAACCTGGCAAATATGCACCACCAAATGCATGAATTGGTGAAAGGTATTGGTTTTGACAGGGATATCTTCCCACGCTGGAAATATTCTCAATAAATATTTGCCGTGTAATACATGTCCAATTCCTCTGTGAGATTCATTTCAACCAGTGGGGTTTTCTGCAAGAAAGCATGGGACAAAAACGGAGAGATCGATGCACGCAAAAGCTAAACTGGCTGGCTGGCCTTCTCTTATTTCCTATATTATTAATATTAAAGGAAGTCCTTTATGCAACATTCTTACCAAAAAGTTAAAGCTAATGAAGACAGCAAAAAWTATACGGAAAGGAAATGGAAGAAAAGATATGGAAAGGAAAGAAGAGGAAAGCAGCGGCAAGTGCCAGAGAACCGAGCAGGCGTAATAYCCAGTCCTTCCACCCATGAGCTCACCCTTGTTATTACACTTAAAAACTTATTAATTACAATTATACTATTATAATATTACAATTATACTGTAATTATAAAAGTATATAATACTTCTGCAGAAAAATGAAGAAAGAATAAGAAAAGAGGGAGAGCAAAAAAAGATTTTTCAGTGAACGGGCAAAAGTCTCCAACTGCAGCCACTCATCAGAGGATAAATACTTCACAGGCAAAGCTTATTCCAAACTCGTTATTTTCAGGAAAATTCATTTGCATCCCAAGAAATAAAAGCGGAAACTGCATTAACCCAACAGCAGCTTTTTCTCCTCAAAATATACATTCAACTCACAGGTACGTTCTGAGGAGTGACAAAAACCATCTCTGACACAGAGGCTTGAAGAAAGGAGTTTTTACTATGGAAACAGTACAGAAAAGAAAAATATGAGTAATTTGGTTTCATAAATATGGATCTACCGCCTAAATCAGAACAAAATTTCCAATTCAGAAACAGAAACAGGCTCTCATGGTATATCCAGTATTAAACAGCACATTATGCATTTATCCTCATAAATACCTACTAACATTTTTAAGACTTACTCTCCCTGAGCTTTTGGATCATTAACACCTAAGTAGAAAAGAAAAAATAAAATATTGAAACTCTTTTAATGCTATTCATTAGATAACCCTCGTGGAATATTTATGTGACCACCAATATTCATGGCACAAACAAGGCTAAAGGAAGTTACTAAGTCATAGCTCCTGAGACACAGATGCTTACCCCAAACTCCCACTTTAAATACTTCCAAATCATATTTACATGAAAATGGATCTACAGTTCAGCAGAAAGCTGCTGTAGACAGAATATCTTAATCAAAGGCTAGAGACCTTTAACATTTTCTGCCTCTTGGATAACACTTAAATTATTCCTAAAGTGTCCTTAATGCAAAGGAGTTCTAGAGAGCACAAGGAATTTTTTTACACTTCATTATTTTATATCTTATTAGTTTTATTTATTTTTAGCAGCCTAGCTGAATTGTGGGTGCACATTACATGGGATTCCTACAGCAGCAGGACCTGAACAAGATAACAAAAATCCCAGTTGATGTCGAAGCATCTTCAGGAAAAAGTTCTTAATCCGTTTGATTTCAGCTACTGCACATCAATTTATTAGTCACTTAGGATGCCTTATGAGTCTTCAGTTATGATTTACAAGACAAGTTTGGCATTTTGGCAAAGATAAAAATAAAAAAGCATAGCTTTTATCTTGGTAGCAGTGAGAATTTTATATTTTCAATTGCCTGCTCAAAAAACACCTGAGATTGAACTTTTTCTTAGCCCTTCATTATTGAGCGTCTTTTGCAAGTTTTTGCTATTTATGACGACACCACACCACAATGTTTTGCTATAATTGAAAAAAAWGTCATTTTTTCATGCCATTGAGTAGAAGAGCACCATAGGCTAAAACTGAGGCTTCCTAGTACTCCTAAAAATGAGTTCAACAAGCAGCTCTCCTAAATATCTCCAACAACACAACCTTCTCACCGCATTCACTGTCTCCCCACCTCTGTAAAACAACCCAGAACATGTCACTAATTTCTACCTTTGAGAAAGASAGAAAATTACCAGTTAAAGGTCTAAAAAGACCTCAAAACCTAAGTCTTCCAGGTTGAAGCTCTGATCCTTACCAGCAAAGACTAGGCGGATCCATTCATGTATAAAGAAAAAAAAATAGAAGAAACTGCATGAAAAAAGTGAAGTTGCCTCAKCTTAATCCAAGCCCCAATTTAGAATGACCCATGATGGCCCCTCTGTTGACTTATATCTCATTTCAGACACCTGCTCTAGACTCCTACTACCATCTTTTCAAYGGGATCTAGTGCCACAGTGAAGAGTTTTTGCAAGATTCTTGTTGCAAACTCACAGAGAATTGATAAACTGTGTTATGCAGTGGCAGAGTAATATTATATGCTCATTACAGCTGAGAAGAGCACTTTGTGGGCCAACCCTTGCTTTCCAAGAGCAAATAACCACCTAAGGAAAGGGAAATTCTTCTGTTTTGCAACTGCAAATTGTTTGTTCTGCTTTCCTTGACATGCTAGTGTGTTTCTCTGCATGTAATCCCTGGCTGATCCAACAGGCCCTGAGGACACATCTGACACATCACAGCTGGGATTATAAGCCACTCCAAGCAGCTCCTGAAGCTTCAGGTCATATAGAGCCAAAAAGGATCACGGTTGTCCCAGGTTCATCTTGGGGSAGTACAACAGCCCCAGCATGAGTTATACGCATGTAAAGCTTTCTAGATGAACATATATGGTGTTAAAGAACGCATATGCAGAGATTCATCAGCTTAAACAAGAGATCCATGTGGTCCCTCCTGCAGTCTCTACTAGAGACCTTTGCACAGCTGAGTCTCAGCTCCTGTCTTCCTCACCACCCTGCATGAGGGAAAATGAGGTCAGCATGAGGGAAAAAATAGCTCCCATTCCAGATGGGAAATGTAAGCAGCTCAAAAGAAATAGCAAGAATGCAGCAAATTTCATTTTCCTGAGAGAACTATTAAAGGCAGGCATAGTAAGCACACTTGAGGCCTTCATCCATATGTTAACTTTAAAAATAAGAAAGTTCACACGAGTTGAACAAACATAATCTGAGAAGAGTAAACCAAGTCTGGACAGATTTCTGTTTTCCATAGGGTTCTCTGTACATTGCAGTTTTGCATTCAAGCTCTTCCATACCGCAACACTCCCAGTTTGTCCTACCAAAGRAGGACAAGGGAGGAAAGCAGCAAGAAAATCATGGAAAGCAATTTGGACTTCCATAAAAAGTACTTCATACCATCTCCTACCATGGAGGTAGGGTATGAAAGGCCTACAATACAAAGGCAAATTTTTCCAAACAAAGATCTCCTTTCCAAGCAGGCCCTCCAACCTGTAACATCTCAATTTACAAATTACACGAGAAGTACAAGAACCTGTTTGGCTACCAATAATCACCTTTTCCATCGCAGTCAATTCATCTATAGCAGCAGCTTCCCAAGCAGTTCCTATAGAGCTGTTTGTCTCTATACATACACACACTTGATACTCTGCAATGCAAGTAAGTTCTTTAGCGAGCGCTTATTGACCATTAAAGACTTTGGCTCAAGAGAAATTACAAGCAGACAAGCCAGCAGAATATAGTTCTTCACTGCATTCTAACAGAGAAGCCATTATTAATATAGCTGTAATTTTTATCTTTTTTTTTTCTCCCTAGAAGAGGACAGTTATTTGTTCTAGAAATGAGAAATAGTTCAACAAGACAATAGTTTTTTATGTTACAAATACTACGTTCCAAGTAATTTTTCTGTGAGCCTTTCTGAGGACAGAAAAGCTTCAGGGTAGAAACAATAATTCCTATAGCACCATAATGACAGTAATTAATGCTGAAATAATAAATCCTTTTTGCTTACACTGTGAATCAAACATCTCAATACAAAGACCTCAGAAATGTTTGCCAAATGAAAATTAAGTGCTGGATTTTTACAGCTTTCCCTAAAGTCATCTTGGTTATAATCAGTACATTTATTTTTATCAAGTCTGTTAAAAACGGTGAATTAAATTTCTAGCCCAATCATGGATAAAACTTACTCGACTTTATCACCTTGCCCGTGTTTTGCAGGTGCTGGTCTACATACAACCCTACTGCTGCCTGGACCTCTGCACTTAACACAGCTTCAAGGAGCATCTGCATATACGAGATTTTCCAACTTTTTACACTTCCATTCTGCTCCAATATCTGGAAAAAAAAATAAAAGTGATTTCATCATGATTCCTTTTTAACCAAAATTAGTTGGCTTTGCTTTATGCATGTACCTACTCTAAGTTTCACACTATGAAATTTGAGGCATGTTACTGAAACGGGGTCAACTGACATCAATCCCTGGAAAAACCTCTGCTGCAAGATCAAGAATCAATGTGAATTTTCTATTCTGTAAGTACTGCCCATTCTAAAAATAGTTCTACAAAATAGTTTTACAAAGCAGCCTGCAAAGGGATCATTAATMATCATCACAGAAAGCTAACTCAATAATTCACAGTTAATAGTGTGATATTTTAGGGGCCATGCCCATTTTTAGGGGAAAATAGAGTAAAAAACATATCAAAAGGTTTTAATCACTTTTTTTGACATTCATAAGCTGCATTTGTCTATGACATTTTTTCATGTTATTCGCCTCTACTGCAGAGTAACAGAAAGCTCTATTTTAAAAGTTATTTTCCAATCACTAATTAGTCTTCCCTGAAGCTAGTGTTTATCAGGAGATGAGACCAAGCAAACTACCATTGCCACGAGATGTAATTATCACTCTCTATTTTCATTTTTCTAAAACTACAGTAATGAGATTTCACAGATATATGAGAGGTGATGAAATTGGGTTCAGTATTTTTTTTAAGGCACTAGAGTTTGACAGTCAGAAAGCTCATTCATTTTGAAGAGATCATCTGCTATAACTGTGTCCACATCGTAGCTTAAAAGAACTTGGCACTGCAACTTTGCAATGTTACTGAAAAGACCAAAAAAAGACATTTCTTTTTATTCCACAATAGAGTGGATTTTTACAGCAGAATAGGATAAATCTCAGCCCCAAATTTTAAGATACAAGGTATAAACAACAGAACAGTATTCTGCTATATTGTATATCCTTTAAAAAGAGGGGAATTGATTATCAAATCAATAACCAAATACTTCACTGACATTTCTTAACTAGAAATCTTAATTTAATTTTAATTTCACTGCCAAACCATTGCCCAACTATCAACTGGACCCAGCAATGACCAAATAGGCTTGTTTTATAGCATGCAGCATGCATGGCACTGCATAATATTATTTAAGTTTATATTTTAATGGAAAAAAACCAGTTGGATTCACACAGTCCTTTCACCAGCAGGTATTTATTTCTACCGAGCTAAATGTAACTCATGGATTTAAAGGTATTTTAGTCCAGAAAATACCAATTACCCGTAATGGTTCTTTCCAGCTAAATTTAAAGCATCTCTGACTTACATGTGGAAAGACAGAGGAGATGAAAGGTAGATTTGATGCGACATTAAGAAGCAAAGAAGAAGGGATAAATTATTTAGCCCTCCTTTTATCTCCATTGGACAGACAGCTGTACTTTTTTTTTAAAAAAAAAAGGTTTACAGGAAAGGGAATTACACTCGTTTGAACCAAATTTTACGGTTACCTGCACTACACATAGTAAATCCAAAGCTAATYAGCTCACACCAGAGATCATCAAGTCCAAAGCCAAAGGGCTACCAAGGGATGCTGAAAAGCCCAAGAAAAGCAGGGCTGGGACCTGCTCTGCTGATCGACAGCAGCTTSAAAAGTCAGTTTGTCAATTCTGCTTTTGTGTCTCCGTTTGCACTTCTCCTTGCTTGTCGGAGCAGTCGTTTCATGTGTGCTGCTTCATATGCAATATTAATGGCACCAGGATTAGAAAATATCTCCCTTCTGACTGCTGGCTACTTGGCTGGGACCTACCTGCATTTCAGGAGCAGGGGTAATTTAAACCCAGGAATCCAACTGTTTTTAAAARAGCAGACTTTTCCAGGGTGATTTCACTTAAAAGGCTTCCACCGGCCTCATGACTGCAGGAATCTGTGCAGGTTCCTCACTTCACACTCAGAGCAGCTTCTCAGGGATAACATTTTACTGTTAAGGACAAAGGACACTCACCATTAACATGCATATAGGCTGGATAGCTGCACACCTGGCCAGCATGTTGCCTATTTTCCTTATTTTTTTCTTTAAACCGCTAGCATCTCCTCAACAAAACTGGTTTCTGAAGGATGATTATTTTTTCTACAAAATGAAGGTTGCTTTATATAAGAGATTTTTAGCTATGCTACAGCATGTTGTGTCATGTGTGTCAAATGACTACATGGAATCTCCTATTTCCATCAAAAGGAGGTGCATATTAGGTTAAAAAAGCTCCTTACTGATTTCCAAAGAGTATATCAGCTAGAGGATTTACAATTAAAAAAGGAAACAGCAAGATTAGAACAAAGTTGTCTGGGAAACATTCTCCAGTTCTAAACACCATGTTTTTCTTCAGTAAAATAAGATTCACAATAGGAAATCTCACCGTCTGAACCAGATCACAGAAAAAAGAAGCTGAAACCTTGCTCTGTCTTCAGGGAAAAATGGAAATGGAAACTTCTATTTTGCCACTGCGCTCAAGTCCTGTGAGGAAGAATTAATTCAGCAAATGTTGACACACGGTTCCTGATAATATGAGCAAATACCGATCCCAGCAAAGCCAGCCGTGCCGCTTCCTTCCGATTTCAAGGCAGACCAGCACTGAATCCGCAAAGGATAAAACCCAAATATCACAAGSAAAGCACAGTTCCATTTTGTTCTGCTGCTTTTTCTTGTGCATGTATGGGGGATTATGGCAGAGGCTTAAGAATGTCTCTAAAAAGTATAAATCTGTCAAGTTCACCACATTATTGGTTATTCCCCTTCCAGAGTTCTCTTTTTCAGCTTTCTTTGCCCATATTACAAAGTCAAAAAATTAAGCAACTGAAAAGCAACAAGCTAACGATGCCTTACAAATTGTGCCAATACAATAAATCTGCTCAATGCAGCAGAACCCTCAGATTCTGGGTTCTGGGAAAAAAATGCAAAAAGAGCAATTAAAACCACAGCACCTTGTTTGTAAAAGCATGCTGAAAATAAAAGACATGCTCAACAGAGGATCAGGTCCCACTTTTCCCCACTTTCTCACAGATACTTTCACTTCACGTTTTTATGTTTCCATTACATAATTATTGAAGATACACTAAAGAAACCTCCACATACTTTGTGCTAGAAAACCAAGGAAAACATTCTGCGCATTTTTCAATAACATATCGAATTGCTAGCAAGTGAGCACAGTGGCTTGACAAGAAAGGGTCTTTTTTGGATAATAGGCTCATAAAAGCTTAAAAGAAATACCGTGAAATACCATTTTGAACTCCAAAACTCGCGGGAAAATTCTGAAATAAAGCAAACAGCAAGCAATACATTACCCTCCTCTACAAGTGCATCAGCTAAGCAAAAATAATTATGACACTCTCATTCGCAACAGAATCATTTCTAACGCAGCATATATATGTTTTCCCCCTGAAAACTGCCTGCTTAATCTAAAATGTCTCCAATTCCACTTTATGAGGTGCAAGGAAGCTTAAATAATGTCTCTGCATGTTGAGGTATGGAAAAATTGAAAGGATAATCATGTGCTTTCTGGATTTTAAGGAATTCAGGAGTGACCTATTACTACGGGATTTCACCAGAAATTGATTTTCCACTAAAAGCTGGTGCAGAGTGTCTTAGAAAGGCACATATTATTAGGTTGTTTCAATTCCGATTGAATTTTCAAAACAAAACGTCTTCAAGGAGAAGAATCCTTAGACTCCAGAGGAAAAAAAAATTTTTGTTTTTTTAAGTATTACCTGCTAAAAAATTAGCTGCTATTTCATTCCAATGTAACTCCTGTGCATTTCTTTTGCATTAAGAACAAGCACTCTGGTAGCCTGTCAGGTTAGACAGTGTAACCCTGTAATGTGAATTACAATCCAGAGTTACAAATTATATGCAATCTGGTGTATTTATCAAATATAATGAAGAGACAAATACAAACTAGGCAGTTGATTTTGGGCAGGRGCAAATGTTTTCCATTTAAAGCGTAACAAGGCTCTTCAGGAAGAAAAAGGCAGTATTCCTCTGCTCTTGTCCCTTGCAGCTCAAAGACAATTAGATTCCCTTGAATAATGCTATTTTTAAGGGATGACCTTAACATTCACTACATTTCAGAACCAAAAAAACTTAAGAGCAATAAGATGCATAAGTTATTAGTATTAAAACCAAGYTACTACCCAAACATTGAATATGATTTAATGATTTAACTGACCAGATTGACACGTGCATAGATATTAAGGGATGCTTGGATAGGACTGCCAAACATTGAAAATAATCTCACGAAGCAGGAATTATAACACACGATATCGTGAAGCAGCAACAACCCACGACGAGAGGTTCAAATATTTAAGATGCAGAATGTCTCTCCTCTTCACCYGATTTCTATTTACTCTCCCTAACGTTTCCTTCTCTAAAGGCAAGGGCATACCTTTCTTTTTCTGAAGCAAGAGCACYTCTGCTTCCAAATAAGGTGGTTTGCTCCCTGCAAGTCCCAAGTTTCACTTCTTCTCCGCAAAAGCAAAGCTCTAACACACCTGCCCACATTCATCTCGCTGGGGTTTACCCCAAAACAGCCACCAAGGTCATTCCCTCAGGCCACTGCAGCAAGCTGACAAAGAAAAACATGACATTTGAAAACAAAGAGGTTCATCTTCATTAACATTTCCTCCTCAGCATTTCTAGGACGGGCCCAGTATTCCCATCACACATCGGGCGCATTCACAGCCTCCCTCTCTTGTCCTCAMTCCGTATGTTCCTGCAGACGGGAAACGGCAGCGTGACATGAAGCAGCAGCAGGATGGGAGGGTTTCTGGTGCAGATACGGGCAGCTTTGGGACCGTCTGACAAGGGAGATTACACGGAGGAGCGCGATGCTCAGGTCCCTGAGCCTGTTTCTCTGCTGAAACCAACGCAGACGTCGCTCTACAGTGAAGGCAAGGACACATTTCTGACCTCGTGTTGCAACACTAGCAACACGAGAGTAAAAAGAAGGGGAAAAAAAGGGGGGAAAAATATCAATCTTCAGCTATTTTGCTGGGAAACTCGCATTTGAAATCCTGCATATGAAGTTTCATTTCTTCTCACACCTTATTTCTCTAACCCTCCCTATTAGATTTTTACAGCCAGCCCCAAAGGAAGTCCAATAACCCAGCACAGCCTTTAACTGCGCTCTTGTTTCCTGATCCCCACATTTTTTTGAGCAATGCTCCTCTTGCTCCTTCCTCCTTCCTACCCCAGCCCAGGCTTCGTCTTCCACAGCTCTGCTAGYGGGAATCCCGCTCCATGAGGACAGCTGTATTTCTACAGGCCGCTTTTCCAGCACCGCTTCCTTCTCCAGACAGCACTCGAGCCCATTTTTCACATTCACCTGTCAAAACCCTCCCCACGTACAGAAGCTACGTGTTTTCACACACAGCTTCCCTCTGAGCTGCACAGACCAGCAGCACGAAACCAGGGCAGAACAGCAAACAGGACAYGGTCCTTTGCAGCCCTGTTGCTCCAGCCGTGCTCAATTTAGCAAGTTCTTCAACTCATGCTTGGCCTCGTGCAGGAATTAATGCGCAAAACGATAAGGCTTGCTTTCAGAGTAAAAATAGGCATTTTTTCCACACTGCATGTTAGCCACTCGGCAAAAATCACGTGAATCTTCCTTGATACTGGTAGTTAAAACAGACATCACCGGGTAACACAGCACTGAAAGGGAGGTGGAATGAACCTTCAAACTCAGCCTCCCCCATTGCACCCTCTCCCACCTTTCTCTTGCAATGTGTCCGGGTACCTCCTTACACCACTAAGACAAACCTGGGCATTGCTCGTCTCACAAGGCAACRCGGAGCAGCATTTTCCATTACAACAGCTCTGATTTCCTGATGTTCGGCAGTGTGCCAGTGTGTGAAGAACTGCAAGCCTAAAAGACATATAATCACCTGCTAACTCTTTTGAGGAGGAGCACAGCGGCCAAAGAAACGCCTCGAGAGAGATCAAGAGCACATGGAAAACCAGAGTCCTGCGGCAGGCTTTGAAGAGCAGCCACAAATTAGGGAGCGGGATGCTCTGGAGCCAAGGCTTCTCAGGCCATGTAGAGGAAAGCATTCCCAGAGATCATCTGAAGGTGGTCAGGAAAAACACTGGCTCCAAGGGTGGTTCCAGCAGCCCCATCTCCAGTAGCACCAGAACCTCCCCAAAAACCTCTGACTGCTAAATCTGCTGCCAGCTAAACCTCTCCACTTATACAAGCAGGTTAGGAAAATAGGAACATGGAAGCATCACCCACCAACACGGAGGTGGCTTCTCTGCTACTACCCTTCATCCAAACCAACAGTCCTCATTTTCTCAATTAGTGCAACGTGTTTGGAGACACAGGTATATTACATACCATTATATCCCACAAAAGCACCGGATTTCATCTTCTCCAAGTCTGCATGTGTTGTGCCCAACTCCAAAGCAAACGTGGAGATCTCCAGACGGAGCTCCCTGGGTAGGAAGGGAAGGCAACACGTAGGGATTAGCTTGGGGAACCTCCCCAAAACTGTGAGTTGGGAGGAGCCCCGTTCCATACACAGAACCCATCTCCAAAGGGCTCAGTTGTCTTCAGAAACAAGCAGTCCTCTAAACTCTGTTTTTGAAGCCCTGCTTTAAACGGAGGCTGTTCTTGTAGAGCTCAGCCTAAGCAGCAAGCCTTGCATAACAATTTGGACAGAAAAGCACCAGTGGAACTGGCAGAGAGACAACGCTCAAAACTAAAGGATGTCTCCGCTTGGGAAGCGGCCAGATCCTGAGCTGGAATCAAGGTGCAGATGCCAGCTCTAGATGCGAGCCAGTCTCACTCAAATACACTACTGTATCTCTTCAGTCCCACAAGGGATTTGCGTTTCACTGTGGTCACTGACCTCACACGGCAGCTCTGAAAAGGGGGAGGGTTGTTTTTATTTATTTCCCCCCTGGCATTTATCCATCCCCAATTTAAACATTAGCATATCAAGATGCTGTTTTCAGGGAGCATCCTTCAATAAGGACGCCCTCCAGCTCTTCCTGTTGATGCTCAACATCCAAGTACTCCTAGACACTCACTTGACTCTGTGGAGCTGCATCCCAAAGATGGACCCAAGGGCAGGTTGTGGCCTGGCCACAGTTCCTGCTTTTGCAGAGGAGAAGGCAACTCTCCTTGCTGAGGCAATCCTTGCTGGGACACTCATCAGGTTAGTACTGATTAGCTTTCCATAAACCACCTTCAGCTTCCCTGCTTGTGTCATGCATGGGAGTCCAACCCTCTCCTCTGAACACGGAGTAAATGCTAAAGAAATGAAAAACAAGAGAACAAGCTTTAAAGCACAAGGAGAAGACTTAAAATATCTAAATGCTCAACAGAAGAACCTTGAGGATGGATCTAGGTCAGTGCAGATTTGCTGAGTGTTCCACAACTATTACTAGAGAAATTAAATTAAGGATGAGCATTTTGGGGTCACAGATGCCATTCCAAGCACAAAATTGAAACACTCACAGATGTGAAAGGAGAAGGGCTTGCGTCTCATGGAAGGAGGCTTCTCAGAACAAGACTGGAGGTCGAGATGGACTTAGCAAAGCTGAGACTTCTCAACGTGTTTGCAGACAGGATGCCTACAGGGAGGCAACACGGCTACTGTCTATATTGCTTTGTGCAAATGTCAAGTTATAAAATGACTGAACAACATCACCCTTGCCTATCACACGTGCCAAAAGGAGTGAGCAAAGCCTGCCAGATGGCTACAAGGACACAAGTGACAGTCCCTCTGACCCATCCAGCCCCAAGATCCAATACACAAGGCAGGTACAGCCTTTTCCCCTATAGGTTCTGCACCAAGGCTGCTATAGGAGACACGCTGACCTGTAGTAAAATGAGGAACTTATTTAATGCCCATGAAAAGCTGATCAGCGATTTGTAAGGTCCCTCTTTCACGCTGTTCWAGAGGCCTTAAATTGAGGACATGACTGCACACTGGATGCACACTGCATGAGAAARTCTTTTTAAGAAAGAAATAAAGACAGGATTCACCACAGGTCAGCATTTCCCAGATCTAAAATACAAAGCAAATCATACACGTGATACAACTTACACTCCTTGGGCTCTATTTGGGCATATTTAAAGAAGAAAGCACTTCCTCACCAAGGAAGAGTTAACCCAGGGAGGAATTCTGTTTTGAAGAAGAGAGATAAACATCAAGAGTTCGCTACGGAAGTGATTCAGAAGCAGCTCTGCTATGAAGGAGAGGTGGATTCTCTGTGCAGAATCTTTGAGTGTTTTTCTGACTAGAAAGGGACCCACCTGATTTCTCCTTTCCTACACCATGCCAGAAGGGTCACACGAGAAGTTTTATTTCATTCTAAAATCACAGCGATTAAGTAAGTTTACAATATAAGTGAAACGATGCCTCTAATGATCTTTTAAAGATTCCCTACCTCCCTTTATTTGCAATAAAAAGCTCGTATCCTTTATTAGTTCTTGAAAATACCAGGTGACTCCATTCTTAACCTGCTTAGTACAAGCAAGCAAACTCTTTCGGACAAGTTTCCTATAAGTGCCATTCAAAAAGAGTTTGTATTAATTGTTTTTCTTTAAACTTTTGGACATGTTACAAAACAGACGAGTGGGGACACATCGCAACGCCATCCAAAAAGTCAAAATTAAATTTCACTTCAATTGGATCTACAAAACCCACCAAGAGTTATTAGTTCCTCTGAGAACAGACAAGCTAGTCACAGCATTCCSAGGGTTATGGGTATCCTGACCAAGGCAAAATTATGTCATTGACCCACAGCAATCAAAAAGCCATCAGAACTCTTTTTTTCTTTTAACTAACTAATAGAGTTATGAGTTTTCTTCCTTTTGTATTTTAAGCCACCACCTCCAACTCAAGCTGGCATACACCACCAAATAGGTGCAGTAACTTTGCTCTACATGGACCCCGAATAAACAAGGAAGCCTTTTACTTACTAGCACAAAAATAGGGATTCAAACCCAAAGCGAGCAAAAGGCCGGTGCAGTGTGAGAGTCCATAAATGGATTCACTTTGAGCTGAAAGTTTATTTGCTCTGATATTGATTTCATTGAAGAATCACATGGGAACAGCTCTATAGCTGGGAACACAGCTGCTTTGTGAGCACTGCCCCGAGTGTGGAAGTGTCTAAGAAATCAGTAACCAAACAAAAAGATTAAGGGGGAAGGCAGATCCTTTCAAAAAAAACCTTAAAAAATTACCATAACTATTAGAGATGTATTGCAAAGCAGCACATGCACCCGAATACATTATTCTTTGCTTGGAAAACTAAGAGTTCTCCCTGGTATTAAGATACTGTAATTAGTTTCTGCATGCAGCTTGGCTGGGAAACCGGAGGGGGAGATAAGTCACAACAACATTAACTGATGAAACTCGCAGAACACCAGTCTCTGACACAATAACATCCATTTGAGAATCACTTAAATCTTTCAAAGATTGCATTTTAATGCTCACTATGGATAAATACAGTCACACGTATTCTATTATTGGCTTCCTGAAAGAACTCTTTTCCCTCTATTATTCCCGTTTCAAAAGCTGGTAGACAATCCAGTCTCTGCAAACACCCAGGACTCGTTTCACGTATCCCTGCCTGTAGAAACACACGCTCCACTCCATCACACAGGTTGCATCTGGCAGAATTTCAGTGGAATTTACTAGAACCGCACCAAAATCACCAACTGATTTGCTCTCATAGTATTTTTTTTCTCTGACACCTCAAATAGAAGAACTAGATTTCCTTTGCAACTTAAAATATGAATGTTTTAAGCAAATACAAGTGTAATGAATATGAATATACACGTGAGCATTTACAGGTTGAGTCTGTGATGCTAGTGGCAGGTTGAGCACCCCAAGAAGAGGAAGCTGTGGTGACACTAACACCATCAAAACCAAAAAGAAAACAACAAGGGTTTTTTTTTTTTTTTTTTTTTTTTTTATGAGAAATGGATTTCATCCAGCATTTGTCACTTAATCAGATTTTATTCTTCAAGTCAAAAAGAGTTCTTTTGTGCGCAAGTGGTGAGGGAGAATGAAAAGAAAGTGGAAAGAAAATGGGGGAAAAAAAGACAACTTGCCACTTTTCTGCTCCACACAAACGCCCATTTGAAGTGCAGCACACAGAACACTTAATTTAGAATTATTTCAATAGCAAATGATGCTGTAAGGAACAATAACGATGGTGGAAGAACAAGTGCTGTCCTTGATTCCAGTCACTCGCCTTGCAGGAGCAGCACTCTCGCTTGATGCAAGCCTATAGATCAATATCTGCTAATCCCAGGGATTTCTGTAGCTATATATCTTAATCATTGACTGAAAGCTCCCATTACTTCATTCTTTTCCTTTAAATAAAGGACAACTTACTGTAACGCGGGTCGAAAAGCTAACACACAGCAAGGGAAATGCAGTCATTCCCATGGCCTTTCAAAGGCTGCATTAAATCTTCTGCTATTGCAAATCTGCATGAGGACAAACAAATCCATCATGTTAGGGGTCACTATYGCTGCTACTGTTTTTATGATAATAGCCTTTTTTACAGAATGATAAGTGCAGGACAGAAAAGAAAAATTAATATTGATTAAATGTACAGACACCAATTTACATCCACAGAGATCTGTCCAAAGGAGACTAAAGAATTAACTTACATTGTAGTAACAGCGGGAATCGTTTATCCCTTTGCCATTTAGAGGAGCCCAGCCCATCACCGGTCACCTTTTGAGTGTCATCTCTACAGGTATCTAAGAACAAGGACCAACTTGTTCATTTATGATCAAAGCAGAGAAATTGGCTTCTGGCAACACTGTAAGCAGATTTTTTTTTTTCAATTAACCTTTCACCTCCACTTATTTCTTTTATTATTAAGAAAGATGCAGGGTCCTCTACACCTAGAATCTGTAAAACAGCAAAAGATTTACCAGCAAGTTAATATTATGTGTATGTCTCTCAGAAAGTTTCAAAAGCATRTGAGGTTGCCCCATATCCCCCTGAATATTTCTTCCATAGGTATAGCTGGAGACACTGCTTTGAAGGTCATTTCATTCCATAAAACTTGGAGAGACTTAAGCAGATGCCGTTATTTCCCATTTTTTTCCTCTTTGGTCTTTCTATTTCCCCTGGCAGTGGCTGCTTTTGCAAACAGTGTCACCCCACGTGTTTAATCCCATCTGAGAAAAATTGCACGTTCCTGTAATAACTAAACGCTACTGGAAGAGGTTTTTCATTAAGTGTCATTACCAAATATGACATCAACRAGTTCAAGAGCCTAAGAAAAAATATTCAACGTGTCCCTCTAGTAGGGGAGGAGAGTGAAGATAGGGTGTTTAATCCTGACTCTCTTATCAGCTTCTGAACATCACCTACTTGACGCAAAAACACATTAAATGTTTCACATCATATTTTATAAGCTGGTGTTATGGGATTTATACTGAACAAAATTCCTTTCACGCTTTCAGCTCCTGTACGTGGTCCCTGTAATTCTACCCAACTATTTCTGAAACTATTTACATTTTCCATCGGCAGTCTAGGTACCTACTCAACAGCCAATATCATGTTTTATCACGTTAAAATAGCTTCAATCAGATTTATGCTAAAATAAAAGTAAAACCTTCACAGAAATACTAAAAAAATCTTCAAATATATGCAGAAAAATACACATTTCTTCCTGGTTCCAGAACCTGGAAACATCACCCTTCCTTAGATCTCAGAGTTCCAGCTGAGTAGAAATTAGGGAACAACCTAGAATATTTGCAACTGGGACAAAGAGAAAACTATGAGTTAAAGAAAAATGTTAATTTAAATGCCTGCTTTCATAAACTTCTCTGAGCCAAATACTGCACATCTGCGTGTACAGAACAACACATAGATRTTTTCCAAGTAAATAACACAGAACTGCCTAGAAGTCTGTATTCACCATCCAGGCACTTAAGGCATTTTTGTGTCATTCCTGTGTGAATCGAGAGATTTCAGACAAAACAGCATTTAAGACTGATTTTCATCATGTGAAAGTGAGAGACATTTAATAAAAGTAAAACTATAGAGAGAGAAGTGTCAGAATAGGCTCTAACCAACCCCACCATTTGCATCGAGACAAATAACCTTGTTCCCCAGCTCGAGGTTAAACTAAATCAGCTGAAAGGCTGCTTTTTTTCACCCCTCCCACCAGAAATAAGAGAAATCACCCCAAAACGAACGTTTTCCACCAAATGAAAGGTGCAGGCTGTTTCTGCAGCCAGCGCTTTGACTCGCATCCCAGCCGACTTCCAGCCTTGCCCGAGATTATTCCCTTACGGAGAAGCGTGGAGGGAAGCGCAGGCAAAACTGATTCCATCTCCGGGCTGTGGAGAGCGAGGTCGAGCACACATTACTCCACATGAGGAGGAAGRAGCTGCCTCGACAGCCCTTCTAACACCACGCAGAGCACAGCCGCTTTCTCTGTGCCATTTTTTACACTTTTTCCCCACCTTTTCTCTTTTGCTCGTCTACATTTCAGTCGAATTTCACTCTTTCCCCTCTTGTTTGCTGCCTTGCAATGAGCACAACAGGAGAAGCACTCGGATACGGCAGGGATACAGGAGGAAGCATCCCCAAAAAGCCAATGTATTCCAGCACCAAGCCAGGCTTCCTGGAAAGCCACAAGAGCCACCAAAACAGTGGCAAAGTCCTACAAGACACTGAAGCTATGGAGACTGCTCCAATACATAACCTTGGCCAAGCTTCTCATTGAGGGTACYTGGATGCTCTCTAGGTGACAAGATATTAGCATTCATGCCAAAGGCAACACTTATTTCAATAAAAGCATGGGGGTTTGGAAGGGTTTTGTACGAGGAAGACGAGTGGGATTGCTCTGCAATTGGGAGGGAAAGACCCTGTTTCTGCAAGGAGATGGGATGTTGCAAACGCGCTCGCGGTGTCAACTGCTAAATGGATATTTTGCTCTGCTTCCCCTTTCCTCCTCTGCAATCAGAGGAGGTAAATGGCCGAGAGTGTTAACATAGGGAAAACATGCCAAATAGCAGCCCGTTAGCATAACCTTTCCWGAGACAGTGTGGGGACGAAGGACGGCAGAAATGTGACATTTTCCTGCGCTCCCCCTCCCCAGCATAGCAGCTCTCAGTCAATACCAAGCACTGAGAAACTCCTCGTGCCTATTCCTGCAGCTTAACAAAGTTATATATATATGTATTGATTTCCCCTGTGCCTCTCAAATATTGCTTGTTTCAACAAATCCAGGAGCAGCTTTCAGAGGAAACACCAAAATGAAGCGCTCCTAAGATAATGTGCAGCAAAAGCAAAGATTAAGAAACATGGGAATGGTACTAGGTGAGGGGAAAAGCCGGGGAGGAACACAACAGAAAGGAAGGAAAAMAGTAGCACATACTTGATGCTACATCACATTTGTTCAGCATCTCAAGAAAGGCCCTCTCATATGTTTGAGGCGTCAAATATACATCTGAAAACCTAGAACGAGATGAAGATTGAGGCTGCATTAAATATTCTGACCAACTTGCTCCATTTACCTTGCGCATGGAGAGTATTTACAGCACCGGCCCTTGCAAGACATCGGCACAGCCGTCGTGCAGAACCAGCTATGGGAAGACACAGCACCCTGACAAGCTGCATACAGGCAATTTATGGGCCTGCAGAGTGATACATCATCAACACTGCTATCTGGGAACTGGTTTCTGCTCAATACAGAGAAGCAGCTCCAACCCCGTCGCCTCGYGGAAAGAGGGATTACAAATTTCATTTCAGATATCCTTACAGTCAGCCCTAGCAGTAAATTAATAAATGGGAAAGAAACAGGAGAGTGTCAGCATTAGATATCATCTAGAAATTCTTTGATCACAAGGAATATATCAAAAAAAGCCCAAAGTAATTCCATTTTAATTCCCCCAGGAAGAAATGTGGCATACTCAGCATAATAAGCAGAACTCCAACTGCTCTACTATGATTTTAACACTGACTTCTAGAGAGCTTCAAGATTTACTTGAGGTTACACAGAACTTCAAGAAAAATTAACTGCAAATTGGATCAAAAATAAGTCTTTTCCAGAGGGTAAAAAAGGCTTTTAGCAGTGTCCTTCCCTCCCCTCCCTGCTTTTATTTTTTTTTCCTTTCAGATTCCAGAGACAAAATATCACAGAATCAGCTAATCAGTAACATTGCTAACCAAACTGAGAAAGACTTGGTGTATTTCTAATTTCAGAATTTAGCATTTTTCCGGGGAAAAATCACAGAGAATTTTATTTAGATGGTCTGCTATTCACTACCTGGTTGCAAGACAGGGCAGATRGGGATGTCAGCACGTAAGTCTCCTTCTTGCATCCCAACATGGGGAAGGCACCAGGGTTCCTCTACCTTCATAGTCATAGGAAGCAACAGTCCAAGGTTTTCTAAGAACTAGAAAAAAGAATCTCTAAAGGTTTTTTTTTTTTTTTTTAATAAAAAATCCACAACTTTTAGCACCCTAATGCCTAGGACGTTCACCTCGACTTTCCTCAATTYGCAGATTTTCAAGTACTTCAAGTAGCTTTATCTGATAGGAAGGAGGAAAATATGAGTATTTTCAAGCCCCTCAGAAAACAGCAGCCAAGGCTAACAAATACTAAGGAGAATATCAGTCATTGAGTCAACTTGTCCTCTTTTATAAGGTAAATGGAATCCAGGAGACTTGCAGCACTTCCAAGGCCTTCCCTCACCTTCACCAGGCACCATCCGCCTCCCAGGAAGGCACTCGCTGCTCTTACCCTGCTGTGAGACCCAGGGGTGACATTTCCCTGGTGCCACTGAATTACYCATCATTTAGTAACAGCAATTTAATGTGCTACCAGGAAACTGTACTATTAGGGTGAAAAAAAAGAAAAGAAAAAAGAAAAAATAATGCTAGCCATTTSTGTTCCATTAAAATAACGCAAGTTCTGTCCTTCAGAGCCCTATTATTGGTACCTCCATTTAATGAGTTGCTGCAGTAGCAGTATTATTGTTAATAAGCTGCGTCATGTTGGATTCACGGGCCCGTTATCAACTATAAAAATATTTTTAATYAAATTTTTCAAAGTATCAAAGCTCTGTCGGACTTTATGCACGGTCAGGAAAGAGGCTGTTATCATAGGAAAAGAGCTTTACTTAATATCGAGCTGCTTAAAAGAGTCAGGATTTAGATCCGCCCCAAAAAAACACTGGCAAGCAAAAAAAAAAAAAGTATTTGTCCAAGTAATATTTGAAAACAGGTGCTTTTCGTTAAACAAATGTCATTAGATAAGGTCATTTGGGTTGCAGAACACCACTACTGAYCCAAACAAGCAACTTGGTGCAGGCGAATCCCTCATAAACATTTATTTTCCATGCAGAAGCCCAAGGTCACCCATGGCCCCAGCTGCAGGAAAAGGCCCTGTTCTTAAGTGCTGTGTGCACTTAGAGAGCACTCAGCCTAATGGAGCTCGCTGCTGGAAAAGCTCTTTTTGKGTAATGGAAGGGGGGAAAATAAAGAAATAACTTTTTAGAACAACATACACAGTCCTCACATTTATCAGAGCTGCCAAGAGACAGAAGACCAAGGAAATATAAAAACAGACATGAAAGCACACACAAACTTYGGGATAGTTTGTACCATGTTCTTTTCCCCTTCAAAGATTTTCCCGCCTTAACATTTTTTATGATTATTACTTTAACTTTAGTGAGACTGATTCTAGGGTCGTACATTTTACATGATCCATTCAAAGACACGTTTAACTAACTGAATGAGCACCTCCAGTTTGTTCCCTCTGGGGTACTACAGCCAACTGGAAATGTGATTGGAAGGTGCTCCAAGATGCACCAAAACCAAGTTTAAATTATAAAAAGGAGGGTTTGSTTTAAAAACCTTGGCTTTGTGCAATTTCTTGGTGGTTTGGCTCATGCATAGGTGGTTAAGACCATGTAGAGACAGCAGCTACACACAGCACAGAAAATCAGAACTTCATAATAAACATCTCAAGAGCGATAGCAGTTGGGTTTTCTCCCTTTCAAGGGCGCTGTAAAATAAGGAGGAAAGACAACACGCCCAGTGAACCCTGCTCAACTCCTCGGCTCATGTTGGCTTGCAACGGGGCTGAGACACAGCTCGCTGAGGTCTTCTAAGGCTGCAACAGGAGATAACATCCATCTCAGCCACCRCTCGTCGCATTCAGCACCCAACAAGAAGAGCCTGAAGTGGAGATAACTCCACTTCYGCAGCAGCTCCACCAGAATACACTAGGAAAGGGGAATAAAAACACTTAGGATGGAAAACTCCCTGCCCCTTGAGGTGGTCACCACTTACCTAGGGCTGCACAGTTGTGTAAGAGCCACCGCTCCTGCAAAACTGCAGGTGCTGGGGTCCAAGCCGATGCATTAACCATATGTTTATAGAAATACTAACTGCCTTCTCCCGAAGGAGATTAAAGTATAATCTCTCCAGTAGAGGGCATATCGATAACACTGGATATTTTTAAAAAATTACTTCCATCCTCTGCTGGTGAGAAGAGTTCTAGATAGCCAGTTAAAATCAAGAGACCTTGGCAAACAGCGGCTGAGGAGAAGAGTCCATCCCATCAGTCCTACAGCAGAGGCTCAGTTTTCCTCTTAATGGGATGGACCCATCTGCTACGGAGAGCAAAACTTCATTTTACAGCATGTTCTGTGCTTGGGTGGGATTTTAGCTAAAATTACAACTGAAATTTCTATCCCAAATGCATCGTTTTCATCGTCCATTTATCTAAAAAGGGTAAATCATCACGCACCACAAAAAGATTATAGCCTTATGAGAAGATATGCACCCCTTAGAGACATGTTATTCATAATTAGTATTCACATGCCACCTCCAACTTATTCATACTCAATCCCATCATTTTTGGAAATGGAGGGGAGGTGTAAAACCTTTTTGAATCCTTAAGAAAGGGTTACGGYTCATATTTAGTTATATACAGAATATTTTCTGCAGGAAGGTGACAGACACCTGCTTTTGGAGTTTTACACCACATCTTTCGTCCCAGTGCCGACCCGTGACAGCTAAAACAGGATGTCAAACAGCAAGGAAATATAAAAACTTTAGTAATTTTCCACACTTTTTAGGCACATTTTCACGCGTCAAAGGCCACGCAAGAGGCAAATTTGCAACTGCAAAGGCTGGCTTGACATTTCCTTCCCCCCAGTATAATTTAGCAAAGAATATATCACTTGTAAATGAATGTAAAATCACTAGACTGAATTGACAGGAAGTTTCACACTTCACTGCTGGTGAATGTTTCCTTAGACTACTTATTAGAATCAAAAAGAATAATTATTGAATCACAGTATGTTCCGATTTCGCAGAGTTTGAGGTTTCCAAGCGCACTGGGGTGATTCACGCTGCCTCGGGTTCCAGAGTCTCTAAATAGCAAATTCCAGGAGCCCAAACTCAAGAAAAACAGCCACCCAGAGCAGTGAAATAACTCAAGTGCTCCCATGCTCCCGACTTGTCCCTGTCATCTGGTCCTTTCCTGCTCACAGACATTTACCATTATCATTCACCCACATTTGAGAAGGTAGAAAGACAGGTGCTCTGGCTATGCTTAATTATATGCTTAAATTGCTCTTATTTTTTAAATAAAGACTCAATGTCTAAGTCAGGCTTAAAACATGAGGGGTCAAACGAAGGTCTTCAGTGGGGACTTTACAGCGGAGCAGCAAAAATAACCACTGGGCAAGTTTCCCCCCCAAAAAATTGCATATATGAGAAAGCGCATGAGGAAACTTAGAGTTTGGGGGAAATCACTTACTAAAGGAACAAATTAATGAAGCAGCACAGTCAGAATTGGGCTGCATGGGCCGAGCAGCACCTGGAAGCTAAAAATCCCAGGCTGACAGCAGTGCTATAAGCTCCCCACGTTGTAATCAGTGTTACCTTTGCATCCGTGGACGGCACGATGCTTCAGCGTTATCTCTGCCCAAMACGCCACATCCACGCGTGCAAGACACATTATCTTATCAGGAGGCTGCACAGGCAGAGCAGGCTTTCCTTGCAAGCTGCAATACGTTTGGCTCATGTTTTTCCCCCCGGTAATTTATTATATAGGCACCCACGGCAGCGCTTGTGGATTGCAGCAACTTTTAAACGTGCCTCCTGGCAGGCAGACACCCCTGCAATCTCTCACCTGTATTTCACAGCAGCAAAGGTTAGTCCTAAATCTACATGCAGCTACAAAAGCCTAAACTAGAAAGAGGTTGTGCAAGAGATACGTTTTCTTTTGCCGGAGGCTGCTCTATAAGGGGGCAAGAAAACATTGGAATATTCTCAGTTTCAGGTATAAGCTTTTTTTTTTTTTTTTTTTTCCCCCCCCCAGGGGAACAGCTTCTATCTGCTTTGCTGCCACATATACAAAGCTTATAATGAGGTGCCTTGTCTAATCACATGAGCTCTAGGTCACCATATAGAGGAGCAGCTCTTCCAAACCACACGGGAAGCCCGGAGCAGCCAAGCAAAGACTCTCGTGGAGGCCGGGAGCAGCTCCAGAAGAGGGGACCTGCTCTCCAAACTTGTCCGCCGAGGCGGACACAGACGCTCTTCCCCCAGAGCCGAAGGAAGAGCTGGCGGCTCCGCAACTCCGCACTCACCTGGAGCCCCAGACCAGCGCGGRGAGCAGAGGCAGCAAGTAGCAGGCGGGGAGGAATCTCATGCCGGGGGCCGCGGCGTCGCCGCCGCCACTTCCTCAGCTCCGGCTCTTCCCTGCCAAGGAAAAGCAGATAGATGGATGGACGGCCGGATGGAAGGGAGCCCACGGAGGGACGTGCGCCGGGGTGATGTCAGCAGGCAGGCGAGCGGCGGTGGCCGCCAGCCCGCGCGGCTCCGCACAGCCGCTCCGTCACCGCCAGGCGCTTAAGTGGTACCCGGGAGGAGGGAGGGAGGAAGGAAAAAGAGAGGGAGGGAGGGATGGAGGGGGCACCGCGCGGCTCCGAGCATCCCCACCACGCTCCTCCTCCTCCTCGCAGGAATGAAGCCWCCCCAATAACTAGAACACACTTGTGCTACCACGCTGAGTCTAAGAGAAAAGCAGAAAGTGCTTCCAAAACGGCGTTYTGGAGCACTGATGTCATCTCACCAAGCCCCTGACCACCAGGAGCAATGCATAAAACCTTTAGGACAAGTTAGGTGTTTTCTTTTTCCACTCCTCCACTCCCCAATTCCCAGGTTTGCATTTCATCTCACCTTCATCTCGATTGAACTCGAGCAGYGGCGACAGAGGTGCTGGCAGCATCCGAGCGCTCGCATCCCGCTCACAACCCAAGGGCACCTGCTGGCCAGGGAAGTTCTGCTTCTCCCTAGGCTGGGCAGAAATTAAAACACGAAATGACTCGATATGCAAGAAACGGGCACAAATGCAGCTGGGATAAGTCTTTTCTCTGACCTATGCAAGTACTGCACTTCAACAAGAGGTATTTTTATAAGACCAAGAAAACCCAACTGTGCATGCAGGTGCATCAGGCATGAGCATTACAAGAGGGGGCTGTAGCTGCCTGGACGATGAACTGCTCACATAGAAATGCAACCCTGAAGTTCCATTGCACATCCCATGTATAAAAGAAGTTTTGGGATTTTAGCCAGCCCATCGCTGCATTCAACTGCTTCCCGTGCGGCAACTCCGGATCCCATCAATGCAAACAGCGGAGTTGCTGTTTGCAGGGAACAGGACCCTTTTTGAAGAGAGCAGCAGCCCTTGGCCAGGCTTTCAGAGGGCACACGAATAGAAATAACCCACCAAATTGTCCTTCACTCAATAACAAAATCAGAGAAAGGRGGGGGAAAAAAAAGGATAAAAAGAAAGAAATGCAGTATGCATAGCCAAATTCAAATAAAATGAGGTATTTATGAGTATTCCTACTTGTATCCCTGCTCTTGCAGTTTTCCCAGTACACCTGGAAGMCAGTTCTGTTCCACCACATTAATCTAAATCAGCTTTTATTGTTATTTTGATGCTACATATCAGCATCAAAAGAAACAGTCATGTTACCATGGATACTTATGAGGGAATAGTAAAAAGGTCAAAAAAAAAAWGAAAAAAAAGAAAGAAAAAAGCTTGTCATTTTCTCATCCATAAAGGCCAGCATTTCTTAGCTGCTTGTAGTGGCCACAGACCAGTAGCTACTACTACTTTTTTTTATATATATATATATTTACACAAATATGTACATAAAATGGAAATTAAATGCAGCAGGCAGCGGTGCAGAGGAGCAAGTTCCACCCGACTTGCTYAGCGAGCTGAAGACGACACAGAATTGTGGAAAACAGGGAATTTCTGTTGAGTTTTGCAGATGCTCTGCTGTTTTTTGGGGGCGTTTAGTGCCTCTCGACACCGCTGCTCCGGCTGGACTCCCATTCGGGCTCCTTCTGGAGACGGTGGCACCTCAGCTGCCGCACGGGGGCTCCGGGTGGGAACTGCATTTTTGGAAGCAAATGTGTTATAAAGACGGGCATTTATTTTCGAACGCTGTTGTTAGGTCTGGCTGTGCTGAAGCTCTTTGTTTGAAAATATAGCACAAGGTGCCYTACTGCATCCAAAAGGAGTGTTTGGACATGAGTTTCAGTCCTCTCTCCTCCAATATAAAAYCGGGAGCAAGAAAAGAGGGATGTCAGCAGCAGTGCAGCTTCGGAACAGACCTGGTACCAAAGAAGGACAGAACCGCTTGCAGATTTTGCTAGACTTGCACGGAATAACCTATTTGCTTGGATTTAAAGGGAAGGCGAGGGCAAACACTACCACGTGCTACGTTAACGCGTAAGACCAACAAGTCATCATAAAAGGCGGTGGATGGAAGTGTTTCATAGACATTATGTATATTCCAGATACTTTGGACGTGGGGAGCACTCACGGGTGTCATCGCCACTCCTGTAATTAAGGGTGTTACTTGATGGGCTCAAATGTGCTCTGGGCCTTAGGGACTTCATTACTGACAGTTTGGTGAAGGGAAACAGGGTGATTTCTTGCGGGCCGGACAAAGAGCAGCAGGAGGCGCCGGTGGCGCCGCTGGAGCCGGGAGACGCGGGGCCCTTCCCGCCTTTTCCCG